>NW_026294435.1:549992-1149992 GCF_007827085.1 Peromyscus californicus insignis
AAAGAGTGGGTCTTCAATTCTCAAATTTCTGAGAAACTGCCATATTGATTTCCAAAATGACTGTACAAGTTTGTACTCCCACCAGCAGTGGAAGAGTATTCCTCTTGCTACATGTCCTCTCCAGAATGAGCTGTCACTTGTGTTATTGATCTTAGCTATTCTACCAGGTGTAAGGTGGAATATCAAAGCACTTTTGATTTCCATTTACCTGATGGGTAGGAATGTTGAACATTTCTTTAAGTGTGTCTCAGCTATTGGTGAAATTATTAAGGCCACTCCACATAGATAAAAGGAGATTTATTTAATGGCGTAACTTACAAATTAAGGGATAGGTAGGTCGCAGAGTCTGGGGAAGGTGTATCGCAGTCCAGCGGTGTTCTCTGGAGCTCTGCTCAGTCCACCTCTCCAGTCCAGGGTCCCGCAACAGAGAGAGAGCCTGCCGATCCAGATCTCAGGTCCCCAGGCGCCTCCTTTCGCCCCGCCTTGTAGGCGTGACAGTTGCCGAAGTCTCAATGGGGGTTGGAACTTCCAGATCAAAGCTGGAATGGCTACCCACTACATCTCCCCCTTTTTGTCTAAATAAGAAAGTTCTAACCTAATACAAGACTATATACAAAGGAATGGTTATCAAATATAGTCCAGGAATAATGAGGGATAATGACCTAGATAAGATGGAACTACAACCAATGCAAACAATATCAAGCAAGAAACACATACTATAATCCAGAGAAGTATAGAGCATAGGTAAATGGCATGTTACAAAGATCATTCCAAAAGGTGTCCTATCCTAAAGAACCTGAATCTAATACTTAATATGTTCTATCTACTAGGTTGTAACTATAACTGCTAGTCTTCAATCCCATCAAAGACCTGAGAAGGAATATAATGGTACCTGAGAAATGGTAGATGGATGCAAGCAACTTTCGGGAATCTTGCGAGAGTAGACGGAGACAGCTGGCAGCCTGGACAGTCACCTAATGTTTCTCAGCATTGTTGGTGCATTCAAATTAGCTACAGGTCTAAAGTATCTGACAGACCATTTTCAGAAGCAGGAATTCTGAAAGACCATCTTACCCTGTCTTGGCAGAGTACAGTGGTCGCTTTCCTTGTGTCCCGCTTGTCCAGAAAGGACAGCATTGCATTAGTACTGTCAGCCGTCTAGGCAAGGGCAGTTCTTTGCCCAGTAGGCCATTTTGTGCCAAGAAGACAAACTTTCAAATGGAAATGTCTTAGAAGCCCAACATTCTCTCGGGATCAAATTGGTGCAGCCAGGAGCAATTATGTCTCACATCAACAGAATTCTAAGTTATTTAAATGCCATATTCTCTAGGTCTATGAAGTGTTTGAAGATTACCTGTCCATCTGACCTATGTATCTGTAAATCTGGATAACCTAACTAACGTAACTATAGAGATGACAAGCATAGGTGACTATAAATCTATAAGTCTTATCTACCGAAATAACCTAAGGACTAAGGCTTCACGTAAACAAGGTAAACAGTCTATAAGCAAGTGTATGGTAAAGAACGATGACTTCAAAATTGTGACAATACACAAGATGTTATAACAGAGGTAGGAGTATATAGTGCGATATGCAATATGACAATAATCTTAAATATATATCAATATACCGAATATCCTAAACAGAAGTAGAACCTACATAAAGTATGACAGATATAAATTTACATTTGTATCAATATACAAGTATTTCAAATAAGAGTAGAAATATATGTACATTATAACAAATATAGTTCTGTATTTGTATCAATATACAAATTATCTTAAACAGGAATATAAAAATAGTTTACATTTGTATCAACATATAAGAATCCATAACAGTGCAAATTATAGTGCAAATTATTTAAGGCTGCTATTTTACTAAATTTGTTTACTAGTATACATAATAATCTACCATAATACCTTATACCTATCCATTCCATTTCTTCTTTTCATTTTTTTTTTTTAGAATACTGAGTTTAATATTTCCTTCCACCCCCAACCCTATAACCATCATCCATAACCCTGAGAATTATGAAACCTAAGGGAGAAGGGGCGTCGTTTTCTTAGAATTACTTCCTGCTGTTTAGGGGGTGATGTTATCTCTGTTGGGTACTGTGAGAAAGCTCAGATAGTTAAATCTCAGTTAGACTAACTGTAGGTTCTGCAGCAAGTCTTAGAGTAATGGGTAAGATTGTCTGAAATTCTGGTAAGAAGTGTAGTATGATGATGATTACCATGGCATCATTCTGGATTGGGTAGAGTTGTTGTTGGGGCCCCATCTTCCTTCTGGAGACTTCTGAGATTGCTATTAGAAAAACTTATTTGTTATCAAAATGGAAGATTTGGATTTAAAGAGGACATAGCATGTAAGAAAGGATTCTGAGAAATCAAGAGTAAGCATGGAGAGAGTTAGAATCTAGAAGACAATGGTCCCTTTTTATTGGTTTCCTTCTGTCCCACACCAGAGGGCTCTTCAGATATGGGACTGAAGAATCTCTCAAACTTCCTTTTAACAATATGCTTGGGTTTAGAGAAGGAGTGAGCCAATTCCATCTCCAAAGTCAGCTTGGCTTATAATTGAATTGGAACCACAACTTTTCTAGATTGATAGAGAGATAGATATTAGACAGTGAGATTTTACCGTGTGTAGATTGGTACCAATAGATTCTTTCTTTCTGCTGTAAACATCCGGATATCCAAGGCCTTATGACTTCTGTAAGATGGGTATTTCCATCATCCTGGAAAGACAAAAACAGAACCCTACCCCAACCTTTGATTGTTAAATTTTTCTTACAACTTGTAGAGATGTCACATTGGTGGATGATCTTTTACTTCTCCTCATCAAGGGGTTTTTCCTGTTCGAATCGAATTTTTATTAATTTTGTTGGTATCCATAGCTTTTCTTCTCCTGCAGAAACAAAGGCAAAACCCCTTCCCCAACGTAGAACATATCCAGGTTTCCATTCTGTGGTCAGCACATCCTTGAAATAAACTGGTTGGTTTAGCTCAGGAGTTTTGTCTGTCGTCCAATGTCTCTCTGCAGCTGTTGTTCCTTTCTCATCAGCATTGAGAAAATTCAAGGTTAATAAAGCACTATGCAATCTATTTCTAGGAGTCATTGTTACCCGTTGCTGTTTATTTAGCATATCTTTTAAAGTTCGATTGGATCTTTCTATGACTGCTTGGCCTGTGGGATTGTGTGGTATACTGTAACATGCTTTATATTGTAATAAGCAAAGAATTGTCTCATTTTATTGGAGACATATGCTGGGGCATTGTCTGTCTTAATTTGTACAGGTATTCCCATGATGGCCATAACTTCTAATAGGTGTGTAATCACAGAATCAGCCTTTTCAGAACTCATAGGAGTTGCCCACTGAAATCCTGAATAGGTGTCAATGGTATGATGTACATACTTTAATCTTCCAAATTCTGCAAAATGAAACACATCCATCTGCCAAATTTCATTTCTTTGTATACCTTTTGGATTGCTCCCTGCAGGTAATGGAAGTTGGTTATAGATGGAACAAGTAGGACATTTTTTCACAATATCCTTAGCCTGTTGCCAAGTGATGGAGAAATCCTTCTTCAAACCTTTGCTATTTACATGGCATTTCTTATGAAATTCTGAAGCTTCTAGCACATTACCTATTAGTAACTGATCAATCTCATCATTACCTTGTGCTAGAGGTCCTGGCAGACCTGTATGGGATCTGATATGTGTTATATATATAGGATGTTCCCTTTTTCTGATGATTTCCTGCAATTGTATGAATAATGAAGTTAATTCTGTATTATCAGGAATAAATTCAGCAGTTTCAATATGTAAAACAACTCTCTCTGCATATTGAGAGTCAGTGACTATATTGAGGGGTTCTGTGAAGTCCATCAGTACCATAAGAATGGCATACAGTTCTGCCTTTTGTACAGAGCTGTATGGACTTTGTACCACTTTACTTAAGTCTCCTGATTTATATCCTGCTTTCCCTGATTTATTTGCATCAGTATAGAATGTGAGGACTCCAGAAATTGGCTTTTGTCGTACAATGTGAGGAAGGACCCATTCAGTCTTCTTTATGAATTCTATTCTCTTGCTTTTGGGATAGTGGTTGTTAATCTCTCCCAAAAAGTTACTGCAGGCTCTCTGCCAGTATTCATTATCTTTCCATAGTGATGAAATTTCTTCATTAGTTAAAGGTACTACAATTTCTGCTGGGTCCATTCCTGTCAACTGGCGAAGTCTTAGTTTACCTTTTTGAATCAAATCAGAAATCTTTTCTATATAAGTCTTTAATTTCTTATTTGGTTTACGTGGTAGGAATATCCATTCCAATATAATATCTTCCCTCTGCATCAAAATACCTGTTGGGGAATGTCTGGAGGGGAATATGACAAGAATGCATTTAAGTTCTGGATCCACACGATCCACATGTGCTTCTCGAATTGTCTTTTCTACTAGAGCCAATTCCTTCTCAGCTTCGGCTGATAATTCTCTTGGACTATTTAATTCTTTGTCCCCTTCTAGGGTATTAGCCAAATTTTGTAGTCCATCTTTGGGTATTCCCATGATGCCCAGTAAGTTGGAAATGCTTCCTAATAACTTTTGAAAATCATTAAGAGTCTTCAACCAATCTCTCCTTAGCTGTACCTTTTGGGGTCTAATTTTTTGTAGCTCTATCTTATATCCTAAGTAGTTAATAGAATCTCCTCTTTGTATTTTTTCAGGAGCAATTTGCAGTCCCCAGCGAGGCAAAACTTTTTTTACTTCTTCAAACATGCTTTCTAATGTATCTAACTTTGGATCAGCTAATAGGATATCATCCATATAGTGATAAATTATGGATTGTGGAAACTTTACACGAATTATCTCCAATGGTTTCTGCACAAAGTATTGGCACAAGGTAGGGCTGTTTAACATTCCCTGTGGGAGGACCTTCCATTGATATCTCTTGACTGGCTGAGAATTGTTATAATTAGGTACTGTGAAGGCAAATTTTTCTCTATCATTTTCTTGTAAGGGTATGGTAAAGAAACAGTCTTTTAAGTCAATAACTATTATAGGCCATTCTTTAGGTAGCAGAGAGGGCAAGGGCATCCCAGTCTGTAGGGAGCCCATTGGCTGAATTACTTTATTAATAGCTCTCAGATCTGTCAGCATTCTCCAATTACCAGACTTTTTTTTAATAACAAATACAGGAGAATTCCAAGGGCTGGTAGATTCTTCAATGTGTTGAGCATTTAACTGCTCTTGAACCAGCTGTTCTAAAGCTTGTAGCTTGTCTTTTGTCAAAGGCCATTGTCCAACCCAGACAGGTTTATTAGTTAGCCATTTTAAAGGTAAGGCAGTTGGTACTTCTGAGGGTTCAATAGCAGTTGTGCTCTGTTTGTGAACAGCCTGAATGGTTGGTGCCTGATTTTTATAGCATGTGATGATATTATTCCTAGAAACATGCATTTGTCTGTATTCTTTTTCTGAAAGTGTAGGAATTTTAATCTGGGTATTCCACTGTTGTAACAGATCTCGGCCCCAAAGATTTACTGCTACATTTGCTACATATGGCTTCAGCCTTCCTCTCTGTCCTTCTGGCCCTATGCATTCAACCCATCTCGAACTCTGTTTTATCTGAGATAGGGTGCCAATCCCTAAAAGTTGGACATCTACCTCTTGAAGAGGCCAATTTGGATGCCATGATTTTGGTGTAATTATAGTCACATCTGCACCTGTGTCTACCAGTCCCTCCATAACCAGGCCATTAATTCGAATTCTAAGCTTTGGTCTTTGATCATTTATGGAAGTCTGCCAAAATATTTGTTTTATAGTGTTCTTTGTAAACTGTGATCCATCCATCAGAGCTGTTTTATGATCCATTGCAGTATCGGTTTTTACATTAAGCATTGGTTTATTCAGTTGTCTTGGAGAGGAATTTCTTCCACAGTGGCTGGGAATGTTCGTACTACATTGGATTTGGGGGCCTGCAAGAGGCCCCCTGAGGCGTTTCCTGCCAGTAAAGGGTTACCTCGTATATCTATTTTTGATCTGCACTCACTGGTCCAATGTCGGCCTTTGCCACACCTTCTACATAATCCGGGAGGTGGTTGGGGTCTCCTGTTTAGGCTATTCCTAAAAGGAATATTACTCCTAGGAGTACCCCACGTACAGTTTTTACTTATATGACCTGGTGTACCACATGTAAAACATTTGGTAACACGGGGCCTTCTTTCACCTCTGGGATTTGTCTCTCCTATCCAAGCCTCATTACTGTAGTTACGAGACTCAACACCATTAGTATACTGAATCCATTCTTCCAAAGGAGCTGATCTGATCTTTAATGGTGTAAGTATTCTTCTGCATTCTGCATTAGCATTGTCAAATGCCAAGGACTCAGTTAATACTTTTCTTAATTCTTTATCTGATACAGCTCTTGTTATAGCTGTGTTCAGTCTTTGTAAAAAATCAGTGAAGGGTTCGTGTGGTCCCTGAAATATCTTTGTGTATACCTCAGTTGGTTTTCCAGGTTCTGGAATTTTTTCCCAAGCGTTTAGAGCTGCTGTACGGCATAGGGATATTGTATGCTCATCATAAATGGCTTGTACATTCCTGTCAGCAAAACATCCCTCACCAAGTATTTGATCTTGGGAGATCACGAAACCTCTGAGTTTACCTTGTTGTTCTAAAATTTTTGCCTCTTCTCTCAACCAGCTTTTCCACTGTAGCTGCTGGCTATATTCTAGAACAGCTGAAATTAACTGATGCCAGTCATCTGGGATGATTCTATGTGAGGTAGACCACGAATTTAACATCTGTTTTACGTACGTGGAGTGTATCCCATATGTAACTACTGCTTCCTTTATATTTTTAAAGTCCCTTGTTGAAATTGGTTGTAATGTATATGTAGTATATGGCTCGGGGTGTGTGTCATCCGCTGGCTTCTCATGGATGATAACAGGATAAGCCATTGTGTGAGAGCCATTTGGAGATGTTACAACCTCTATGGTCTTGCCCTTCTGCTTATTAGGTCCCTTGTCATGTTTACTGAGAGTTTCTTCTAAGGCCTGCAAACGAGCACCTAGGGTCTGTTCTATGGAGTGAGCCTCCTCTCTGGCAAGGGACTCCAGATTCCTCATGGAATCATAGAAGTTTTTATGTTCCTCAGAAACACATGATTCCATGGACCTTATCTTATCAATTAATGATAATCTTTCTTCCTTATATAGTGTCTGGAGAGTTAGTGTTCTGTCCATTAAATATTCACATTTATTATCAATAAGATCAATTTTTGGTACAAGCCTGTTTTGTAAATCCTGATCAGCAGATTCCAGAGAAAGAATCTTTCTCTCTAAGGTCTTATTGCTATCCCTTAAAGCAGATTCCAGAGATAGAATCTTTTTCTGTAAGCCTTCATTGCTCTCGCTTAAAGCCTGTATCAGTCCCAATAATGACTCATCTTTGTTCTTGTTATTAAACCAGTGTTTGAACACTGTGTGGATTATTACAATGAATGCCAAAATGGTACAGGCCAGATATGCCTTAGGAAGGTTGTATATTTCCAGTAAGATGTCATTCATCATACAAGCAAAAAGGTTTTTGAATTCTTGTGAGATAATGTTGTCAGCCATATTACAAGAATTACTCAAAATTTGTTAGTCAATTTTAAGGTGTAAAATTATCAGGTGCCTTTGCTTATCTTTCGTGGTTTTTGGGGGGTGTAGTAGTACTTTTCAGCCAGCAGGTGGCGTTGGTACAGCTCCAAAGCAGGGCCTGCTGGTGATCTTGGCTGACTGCAGCTCGTTGGAGTCAAGATGGCGGGAGCCGAAGCTGGCGCCGGCACTCGGGAAGCCGGGGGAGTGCCTCTTTCGCTGGTCTCGGGGCTAAGCTAGGGAACTGAGATTGGACTAGCTGCTCCCTCTTTAGGGAATGGAACCCTGTAGGCGTTCCCTGGTTATATGGAACTTTGCAGGCGGGTTTAGGTACCCGCTAGCCGGGGAAGAGGCTGAGGGTGGGAGCCACCCAGGCCTTTGGAATTTGCCCCACGTGAGCGCCAGATATTGGTGAAATTATTAAGGCCACTCCACGTAGATAAAAGGAGATTTATTTAATGGCATAACTTACAAATTAAGGGATAGGTAGGTCGCAGAGTCTGGGGAAGGTGTATCGCAGTCCAGCGGTGTTCTCTGGAGCTCTGCTCAGTCCACCTCTCCAGTCCAGGGTCCCGCAACAGAGAGAGAGCCTGCCGATCCAGATCTCAGGTCCCCAGGCGCCTCCTTTCGCCCCGCCTTGTAGGCGTGACAGTTGCCGAAGTCTCAATGGGGGTTGGAACTTCCAGATCAAAGCTGGAATGGCTACCCACTACACTCAGCCACTTGAGATTCTTCAATTGAGAATTCTCTGTGTTATCTGTACCCTAGTTTTAAATTGGATTATTTGATTTGAAGATGTCTAGTTACTTGAGTTATTTACATATTTGGATATTAGGCCTCTATCTGATGTGGAGTTGTTGAAAATCTTTTCCCATTCTGTAGGCTGTTGCTTGATCCTATTGTTGGTGTCCTTTGCCTTACAGAAGCTTTTCAGTTTCAAAACAGGCCTGCACTATCAGTGTCCTGTTTAGAACATTATCTCCTGTACTAATGCATTAAAAGCTATTCTCTTTACTCTTCCAACCAGTTCAGTGTGTCTAGTTTTATGATGAGTTTTTTAAACTTGGACTTGAGTTTTTTGCAGTGTAACAAATATGAATCTATTTGTATTATTTCCATGTCAACATCCAGTTTGACTAGCACCATTTGTTAATGATGCTTTTTTTTTCAATTGCATATTTTTTTTGCTTCTTTATCAAAAATCAGGTGTCCAAAGGATGTGGATTTATGTTTGGGTCTTTGATTTGATTCAGTTGATCATCATGTCTGTTTTTATGCCAATATCTTGTAGCCTTGTACTACAGTTTGAAATTAGAGATAAGGAAAACTCCTGAGATTCTTTTATTTATTGAGATCATTTTAGCTACAGGTCTTTTGCTTTTCCATATGAAATTGAGAATTGTCCTTTCAAGGTCTATAAAGGATTGTGTTGGAATATTGATTGGAATTACTTGAATCTCTAGATTGATCTTGGTAGAATGGCCATTTTTATTGTGTTATTTCTACCTACCCATCAGCATGAGAGATCTTATCATCTTCTGATACTTCAGTTTCTTTCTTAAAGAACTTGAAGTTGTATCAGACAAGTTTTTCTCTTGCTTGGTTATGGTTACCCCAAGATATTTTATACTTTTTTTGGGGCTATTGTAAAGGGTCTTTTTTCCTTGATATCTTTATCAGTCCTTTTGTTCTTTATATATAGGTGGGCAACTCATTATTTTTGAGTTATTCTTGTATCTAACCACTTCATCAAAGGTATTTACCGGCTGTAGAAGCCCTGGTAGAATATTTTATGTCACTTATGTATAGTACCATATCATCATATCATATCATAAAACTTTGACTACATCCTTTCTAATGTATATTATGTGATTTCCTTCATTTTCTAGCTAGAAATTCAAGTACTATATTGAATAGATATGGGGAGAGTGGACATCCTTGTCTTGTTCCTGAATTTAATGGAATTACTTTGAGTTTTTCTTCATTTAATTTGATGTTGGCTATAGGCATGCTATAAATTATCTTTACTATGTATAGATATGTCTCTTATATCTCTAAAAAACTCTCTAAAAATTTAAGCAAGAAGGGGTGTTGTGTTTTATCAAACACAACATTTTTAGCATCTAGTGAGATGATTATATGTTTTGTTTTGTTTTTTCTTTCAATCTGTTTAGATGGTGGGGTACATTGACTGATTTTCCTACATTGAACTATCCCTACATCTCTGCAATGATGCATATTTGATCTTGTGGTTGATATTTTATATGTGTTCTTGGATTCAATTTGCCAGTATTTTGTTGAATATTTTTGCACCTATTTTCCTAAAGTAAATAAGTACATAATTATTTGTTTAATCTTTGTTGTTTTGGATATCAGGGTGACTGTGGCCTCTTAAAACAAAATTGACAAACATTTTTCTGTTTCTATTTGTGGAATAATTTATAAAGTATTGAGATTAACTCTTCTTTGAAAGGCTGGTAGAATTCTGCATGAACACTGTCTGGTACTTTTTTTTTTAATGATTGGGAGTTTTTAATGACTACCTCTATTTCCTCAAGGGCCATTGCTGTGTTTAAATTGTTTAGATTATCTTTTTTTAAAACTTTTGGTAAGTGGTATCTATCTTAGATATTCTAATTTTGTGAAGTATGGGTTTTTGAAGTAAGACCTAATGATTCTCTGGATTTCATAGTTGTCTGTTGTTATATCACCTTTTTCAGTTTTGATATCCTAATTTGGGTAGTCTCTCTCTGCTGTTTAGTTAGTTCAGATAAGAGTGTGTCTGTATTGTTGATTTTCTCAAAAAAAAAAAAAAAACCCACCCAACTCTGTTGTTTCTTTGTATTGTTCTCTTTGTTTCTATTGTATTTATTTCAGCCCACAATTTGATTGTTTCCTTCTGTCTGTTCCTCTTGTTTGTGTTTGCTTCTTTCTGTTTTACAGCTTTCAGATGTGCTGTTAAGTTGCTAGTATGAGATCTCTCCACTTGTTTTATGTGTGCAGTTAGTACTACAAACTTTCCTGCTTAGTACCACTTTCATTATATCCCATAAATTTGGATATATTATGTATTCATTTTTATTGAAATCTAGGAAAGCTTTAATTTTTTTTTTTTTTTTTTTTTTTTTTTTTTTTTTTGGTTTTTCGAGACAGGGTTTCTCTGTGTAGCTTTGCGCCTTTCCTGGAACTCACTTGGTAGTCCAGGCTGGCCTCGAACTCACAGAAATCCGCCTGGCTCTGCCTCCCGAGTGCTGGGATTAAAGGCGTGCGCCACCACCGCCCGGCGCTTTAATTTTTTTATTTCTGTTTTCACCTAACAATCCTTCAGTACAGAATGGTTCAGTTTCCATGAGTTTGTTGGCTTCCTTTTGTTGTTGAAATGCAGCTTTAATCTGTGGTAGTCTGATATGATACAAGAAGTTATTTCAATGTTTTTGTATCAGTTGAGACATATTTTGTGAAAATATAGTCATTTTTTTAGAAAGTTTCATGTCCTGCTGAACAGAATGAACATTCTGTTCATTTTTTTTTTTTTTTGCTTTGGGTAAAATGTTTGTAGATATATGTTAGGTCCATTTGATTTATAACATCTGTTAGCTTAGGTATTTTTCTGCTTAGTTTTAGTCTGGATGATCTGTTTGTTTTTGAGCATGTATTATTGAAGTTCTCCACTATCAATGTGATTTAAGCTTTAGTACTATTGCCTTTAAAAATGTGGGTGCCCTTCAGTTCAGAGCATAGATGTTAAGAATTGAACCATCATTTTGGTGGATTTTTTTCTTTGATGAGCACAATGTGTCCTTCCCACCTTGCTTCTTAGAAACATTTCCTTGGAAGATCTTTTTCCAATCCCTTACTCTGAAGTAACGTCTATAGAACTTGGATCCTGTTTTCATATTCATTCTGTTTGTTTGAGTCTATTCATTGGGGAACTGAGTACATTGATAATGAGATATACAAATAAACAATGACTATTAATTTCTGCTATTTTATTGTTGTTGATGGTGGTGGTGGTGGTTGTGGTTGTGTGTGTGTGTTTGTGTGTGTGTGTGTGTGTGTATGTGTATGCTGTGTTGTATGTGTGTATGTGTGTTTCCCTTCTTTGTGTTTTGCTGGTGTGAGATTATCTATTGCCTGTGTTCTTATGGGTTTTGTTAACTTCCTTGGGTTGAAGTTTTCCTTCTAGTATCTTTTGAACAGCTCTATTTCTAGATAAATAATGTTTAAATTTGACTTTATCACGGAATATCTTGTTTTCTCTGTCTATGGTAAATTAAAGTTTTGCTGGGTATAGTAATCTGGAGTGTTATCTGTGGCCTCTTAGAATTTGCAAGACCATTGTCCAGGCCGTTGTTCCTTTCAGAGTCTCCATTGAAAAGTCTTTTATAATGCTAATAGGTCTACCTTTATATTACTTTATCTTTTTCTCTTGCAGTTTTTAATATTATTTCTTTGTTCTATGTATTTAATGTTTTGATTATTAAGTGGTGATGGAACTTTATTTTCTGGTCCAAATTATTTAGTGTTCTGTATGCTTCTTGGATTTTAAAGGCATGTTCCCTCTAGGTTAGGAAAATTTTCTTCTATGATTTTGGTGAAAAAATTTTCTGGGTCTTTGAGCTTGAATTCTTTTCCTTCTTGTAATCCTATTATTTATAGCTTTGGTCTTTTCATAGTTTCCCAGATTTCCTGGATGTTTTATGTCAGAATTTTTTTAGATTTCACATTTTCTTTTACCAATTTATTGATTTCTTCTATAATATCTATCAGCACTTGAAATTATCTCTTCTGTCTCTTGATTTCTGTTTTTGGTGCTTGCACTTTTACTTCCTGTATGGTCACCAAGATTTTCCTTTTCCAGAATTCCCTCAGTTTGTGTTTTCTTTATTGCTTCTATTTCCATTTTCAGGTCATAAACAGTTTTTGTTTGCTTGTTTGTTTTCTTCAACAGATTGTTTTTCTTTTCTTGACTTTCTTAGTTTTCTTTAAAGGATTTACTCATTTCCTCCAATTCTTTGTTTGTCTTTTCCTCAATTACTTAAAGGGATTTGTTCACCTCTTTAAGAAGCTCCATCAGCTGGGCGGTGGTGGCGCACACCTTTTATCCCAGCACTCGGGAGGCAGAGGCAGGCGGATCTCTGTGAGTTCGAGGCCAGCCTGGGCTACCAAGTGAGTCCCAGGGAAGGTGCAAAGCTACACAGAGAAACCCTGTCTCGAAAAACCAAAAAAAAAAAAGAAAAAAAAAAGAAGCTCCATCATCTTCATAAAGTTGGTTTTCAGGTCTTTTTCTTGTGCTTCACTGTGTTGGAATATCCAGGACTTTCTGTAGTAGGATAGTTGGGTTTCATTATGACATATTGTCGTGGATGTTCTTTTGTTCTTAATCTAGTGTCTAGGCATCTGGATTGGCGATGATTATAAGTCTAAGTAACTATTTCTGAACATGCTTTTTCTACTGTAATCGATTTCTCTTTGTACAATCACATCTCAATAAGCAACATAGTTAATTTTTGGGAAAAGATAAGAACTGGCTTTAATACTGTCTCAGTTTAGGACAGTATCTGAGGACTAGATCTGACACCTAACAGAGGTTATCATAGGTAGGCAAGGTATAATATGTAACAGTTTACTTATATTAATGGCTGCTTACATGATGTTTATTATACATGTCCAACACCAAACTCCTACAGTTTCACATAAACCTAGAAAATAGTAATTGAAACTCATGATAAGAAACATTTAGTCTCAGACAGGGTATTCTCACACTAAAACATAACACTCATTATGAAGTTAGGTGATTATTAAAAATAAGACTTGGAGATTGAAAGCACAATGAATAATTTAAAAATCCAAACTTTCATAAATACTGGAGCTTGGAGGAGAAGCCAGCTTGGCATTGACAAATTATTCCAAATATAAAGACTGCTAAAATAAGAAAAGGGGTTGTTTTAAATAAACAATTTTTCACTGATATTGATGGGTGAATGTTGAAGTGTTGCATACCGAGTTATTCCAATTTTCAAATGAACAACATACTGGAAGTTGTGTTTTTCTGTAGCTCTAACTCCTACTTTTGTGATATTGAATCTCTAAGAGATTGTCCATTTTCATCAAGCTGCTGGCTAAAGCCTCTGCAAGTACACATTGCCGGATATGAACCCAATCATTATACGATTTTATACATGCAAAGATGTATATATTTATAAGACATGTATTCAGATATGAAAGGTACCATAAAAAGTGTCATTTACACTTTGAAAAGGTTTGTACAGGGAAGAAAAAGAGTCAGTATTGAAGTAATAAAAATAATCTCTGTCTGGAAAAGTAAATATCTGATTTGAAAGTTGACCCATAACAGGAGAGAGAAGCAGCAAGATGCGTGAACAGGGGTGTGGGGGATCCAGGGAACTTTTAAATCCCAGTACTATTGGACTTACAATCACTCAAGAAGAGGAAAATTATTTCACTTTTCTAGTAAGAATAACGAGTCTACAACTTTTTGGAACCCTGGTGTCAAAGGATTTTCAGATATTACACAAGTAAGAATAGGAAAAATGATTAAAAGTAAAAATAAAAGAGTGACAGCCTCCATGCATGAAATGTTTTGCGGTATACATAGTAATCAGACATAAGGACATGCTAAGGACAGAGACAAAATTAAAAACAATATTCATCTCAGTATCACTTCAAAGTCTCTGCTATTTAAGAAAATTTATGTGTTTGATAATAATTAAGTCATATATCTAGAATAATGCAAAGTCTCTACTAAGAAAAAATAAATGGTTGCTTGGATACAAAAGGAAGGAAGATGTTTCTGAATATGTTTGATTGATTTAGAAGGGTCACTCTCTATTAGAAATACATATCATATTCTAAGGTATGCAATCAAAAGGATAATTTTAGAGAAAAGAAGAAAGTGAAATAGAGTAGTCTTGTTTTGAGTACAGTTCTCAATAGAGAAATACTGTATTATCAGGTGTTTTTTTGAATGCAGTTAATAGGATCCATTATAGGGAACCCTTAAATACTCTCTGCTCTTCTAATGAAGGCATTCTTCATTCTTTCTAAGCAGTTTATATAACCTGGGGTGATGAGTTCATGCTAAAATTTCTCACGAAATGACTACAACCTACTACTTATTGAATTTTTTTTTAATCCCACAAGGAAACCAACATAATTCTCATGACATTCTTCCCAATTCTACCACATTATTCAAATAAAGAATGAATTTCCTCCCTTATGAAAGATAGAGATAGCCAAATATTTCAATTAAATATTAGAAAATATTTATTCATTCAAATGTAGCTTAAATTTAAGTCAATGTCTATATTGTTTCTTATAGTGAGAAGTGACTGAAGGAAAATATACAACTAAATGTCAATCTTAAAGTCACTTCACAGTAGGAATCAATAATGATTAATTAACAAACCAATTTGGAGACGTGTGACTGGACAGAAGAAGAAACTAAAGTATGGTGGAAAAATAGGAGAGAAGGGGACAAGGTTTTTCAAGCAAAAGTCTGTGTATCCGTTAAGAGATCTCTGGGAAAGTGAGCAAGCAAAATCCATGGAACACTTTCACTGTCTCTAGCTGTTGGCTTAGCGTATACTCATTTTTCTTACTTCTGTGCCATACATACAGCCTTACTCTCCAGTGGATTTGTTTTAGGATGGTGGCATGTATGTAAATTTCTGAATGAAAAGGACACATAGTCAGGAGCAGTAGCTCAGTCAATATGTTGCTCACTGTGGAAGCGTGAAAACCGGAGTTCCATTCTGAAGCCCAGGAATAAATGGTGTTTGTGATCCCAGCACCAGAATTTCAAAGAGGTGGATTCATGTGGCTCATTGCATTCCTAGTATAGCATACTCATCTAGACTTGGTGCTAGTAAAAGATCTTGTCATAAAAAGAATATGGGTGATATCAGACATTGACCTCTGTACTTCATGTGAGTACACACAAGGTCATGTGCACATGTGTGTATATACCAGTGCACACTAATGAACATATGCACATACAAATAAAAAGTTTTAAAAATACAGGACCTACTCTACATATTTTCTGGGAGTATATGCAGGCCCCTGGAATATATGAGGTGCACTTAAAATTAGTGAGGAAAGTGACAACTCTTGTCATTGAGTCTGCCAGACTTGCTGGGAACATTCAGCCATTCATTGAATTGGAGGACAGATGTGTTCAAGGAAATCAATACTATGTGAGATCTCTTTCCTCTATTATGCTCTAAAATCAAGGATTAGAGAAATATAAAGCTACCAAACACTTTATTATATCCTCAGTGGAAAAGTTATAATGTACAGCATATCTTAATATTTTCTACGGTAGTTCCAAGTATGTCTTCCTAAAGGATAAAAGAACATTTTTTTCATTTTTTTGAACATATTGATCTTTGGCTCTTCAATTCTCCCCCTTGGATTGAATGCACAGTTTACACAACTCAGATTTCAAGGGAAGTAATCATTATATGACAGAAAATAGACCACACTTAAGTAATGTGATAGCCAGTTTCTTGCTGCATGACACACACTTGGACAGATGACCTGCTAAAAAAAGGAAAGACTCTTTCTTGGGGGCTCCTAAACATCAATGACAGATGCTCAGACCAGCCCTGCATACACCCTGTCCACAGCTCTTAAGAAAGTCACAACCTCCAAAGATAAAACAGCTACACAGTTCCAAACACAACCAGGGATAATTTTGCTCTCTTCTCTGAAGGAACTGGATCAGAGGCTTTCATTATGGTTTTATGAACATTTAGGTTTAATTAATTTTACTGCATTATCTTAATAAATTATTCCACTTTATTATTTATTTAATATTTATCATTATCTGTTAGTTTTTATGATAATATAACCATTTGAAATAATAATCATTAAATTAACAAGCTTTTTCTAATTGTTATTAATATTTTCACAACAGAATATAAATCCTACAACTCCAAAACTTTTTGGATACGTGAATCAGATATTTTTATTTCATGAGAAGCATAATATTTATAACTTACACAGGGCTGAACTATTTTTATTTGGACATGACATTAAGTTTTAAAGCTAAATCTAAATCCTTACTTTCTCAATTTGTACCAATGTAAATAATTTTTATTAAAGTAATTGTCTATTTCATTAAACAAATACATCAACAAACTGACATTAATTTACTTAACGTTTAAGGAAATATCTGGTTTTTTTTACTGTTTAGTTTAATTACATTTTAAAGTTCAACTTGTGGTTTCTGGTTTTATTTTAAATAATGATTTGCAAATATTTATTTGCAAACAATGTTTAGTTCAAAAGAAAAAGAAAATGAGAAAGTGGAGGGAAAGGACTTTCAATAGAAAAGTCAATTTAAAGTAAAATACATTAGGTTTCACATTGCTATATTCAAGTAGTAAAGGATAGTACCCAATCTGTGAGAAACTAAGTTAAGTGAAATGTTCAAGAGAGCCTGAAAATTTGACTTTTAAATACTTTACAGTAGGACAAAGAATCATAGACTAAATTCTTAAAGCATTTAGTCTGTGCCTGAAGAAATGCTATGTTTTTTAAGGCTATTTTTAAAATTATTCATAAGTTGCATTGTATGAAAGAAGAATCTATTTTCAATAAAAAGGAAATTCAGTGTACTATTTGCAAAATATCCAAACTTACATTAGAGCAGGGCAAAGAAAGTAGTATAAGCAGTGGTTCCAAGAATAGAATGTGATTATAGAAATATCTAAAGTTATGGGATTGGATTAAGTCTTGGTAGGAGATGACATTTAAGTGAAGTTTAGCAAACCTTATACTATTGCAAATGAAACATGATGGGAAATTCTGGAGGGCAAGAAAGAAGAGGGTGGTAGGGAGCTGGAATGTTAGTGATCACTTGAATCAACTAAATCAGAATGTTGGTAGCAATATGTATGAGAAGGCAATTTTGATGACAAAATACATGAATATGGGAACAAGGTTTTAAAACTAGAACATTGTTTATTATAAAACAGCTAAGACCCTGATTAGATTACATCTTTGTTATGGTGTTTTGTAAAAAGTAAAAGTTAACAGATATGCATGGATATTTAGGGGAAAAAATTTTCCAAGTGAAGTAAGTGTTCCTTATGTGGCATGGCTCTTCTTGATTGATTAAAGGAAATTTTGGAAGTTGGAAATGAATTCCAGAATAACTCATAACCAAATAGTGAGAATTAGAGTTGGAAAATTTATAGTTTGGCCATGTGAGGAATTAAAAAGAATTTTAGAGAGAAAATTCCAAGTATGCGAACAAAAAACAGTTTATAAATAGTATAAAGAAAATACTAGTTGCTGGCTAGCAGGAAAGACTCCTGTGGGCAGACTCCCCCATGGAAAACCCCCATCAGTCCCTGCAATCTACAAGAGCCATACCCCAAACCTACCTATCCCCCTGTGATCCCAGTGGCTTTCTGAGACACTGAATCCACCAGCTCTCACTGGACCAAGAGTGGCTTCCTGAGACAGAATCTGCTAGCTCTTATTGGACCAAGAGTTGAGTGACTCTTCTCCCACCCAGAGTCATGCCTCTAGGACCTAGGCCCTGGGACACAACTAGTTCCTGGGAACCCCCACCCAACTCTGCTCCAGTTGCTGGCCAGCAGGGAAGACTCCTGAGGGCAGGGTCCCCCACCAAAACCCCCCATTGGACCCTGCAATGTACAAGACCCATGCCCTACCCCAAATATACCCATCCTCCTGTGACTCCAGTGGCTTCCTGAGACACTGTATCTGCCAGCATTCATTGGAACAAGAGGTGAGTGACTCTTTTCCTACCCATAGTCCTGCCTTAGGATCTAGGCCCTAGGACACAACCAGCCCCTGGAAACTCCCACCTATCTCTGCCCTAGTAGCTGGCCAGCAGGGAAGACTCCTGAGGGCAGGCTCCCTCACCAAAACCCCCCATTGGACCCTGCAATGTGCAAGACCCATGGTCTATCCCATATATATCCATTCCCCTGTGGCCCCAATGGCTTCCTAAGGCACATAATCTGCCAGCCCTCATTGAACCAAGAGCCATGATAGGACCGAGCATGGCTCCCTGAAACACAGAATCAGCCAGCTTGGATTGGACCAAGAACAGCTCCTTGAAATACAGAATCCACCAGCTCCAATTAGACCAAGAGCTAAGATTGGACCCAAAGTAGCCCCCTGAGTCACAAACACAGCAAGCACAGATTGGACCAAGAGCAGCTTGGTCAGATACAGGCATCTCTTGGACTTATTGGTGGAAGAGATGGGTAGATGGCAGTGCAAAAATACATACAACAACATAAAGAGCAATATGGCATCACCAGAACATGACAGTTTTACAAAGCGAGACCTGAACATCAAAATGTAGAAGAAGCAGAAGAAAGTGACCTTAAAAATAACTTTATTAAGATGATAGAGGTCTTTAAAGAGGGAAAACGGAGAATTTCCTTAAAGAAACTGAGGAAAAGATAAACCAAAAATTGGAAGAAATCAACAAACCCCTTAAAGAAAGACATGAAAATGATGAAAAAAGCAATTAAACATGTAAAGGAAATAGTTCAAGACTTGAAAATTGAAATGTAAACAATGAGGAAGGCAAAAACCAAGGAAATGTTGAAAATAGAAAATCTGAGAAAATGAACAGGAACTAAAGATGCAAGCAAAACCAATAGAATACAAGAGATGGAAGAGAGAATCTCTGGTGCAACGTATACAATAGAGGAAATAGATTTATCAGTCAAGGAAAACACCAAAGCCAAAAAAGTCATAACACAAAATGTCCAGGAAATCTGAGACACAATGAAAAGGCCAAATCTAGGAATAATAGGGATAGAAGGAGAATACCAACTCAAAAGCACAGAAAATATATTCAACAAAATCACTGAAGAAAACTTTCCCAACATAAAGAAGGAAATACCTATGAAGATATAAGAAGCTTATAGAACACCAAATAGACTAGACCCCCCCCAAAATAGTCCCTTTACAACATAATAATTAAACTACTAAACATACAGAATAAAGAAAGAATATAAAGAACAGCAAAGGAAAAAGGCCAAGTGACTTATAAAGGCAGATCCATCAGAATAACACCAGAATTTTCAATGGAGTGTCAGGAAGCCAGAAGGTCCTGGACAGATATAATGCAGACACTGAGAGACCACAGATGCCAGCCTAGATTAATATACCCAGCAAAACTTTGAATCACCATAGACAGAGTGAACAAGACATTCCAAGTCAAAACCAGATTTAAATAATACCTGTACACAAATTCAGCCCTACAGAGAGCACTAGAAGGAAAAAATCCAACCTAAGGACCTCAGATGCACCCAAGAAGACACAAACAATAGATAAACTCACAGCAGCAAATCCCAAAGAAAGGAAATACATATACACTACTACCAGAAAATAACAGGACTTAACAATCACTGGTCATTAATATCCATTAATAGCAATAGAATCAATTTGCCTATAAAAAGACATAGACTAACAGAATGGATATGAAATCAGGGTCCATCCTTCTGCTGCATACAAGAAACACACCTTCACTTCAAAGACAGATACTACTTTGGAGTAAAAGCCTGGGAAAAGACTTTCCAGACAAATGGAATTAAAAAGCAAGCCAGTGTAGCTTTCTTAATATCTAACAAAATAGACTTCAAACTAAAATTAATCAAAAGAGATCAGAAAGAACATTACATATTCATCACAGGAAAGATCCACCAAGATGAAGTCTCAATTCTGAACATTTATGCCCCAAATACAAGGGCACCCACATATGTAAAAGAAACATTATTAAAGTTTAAATCACACATTGAATCTCACAAATTAATTATGGGAGACATCAACACCTCACTCTCACCAGTGGACTGATCTGCTAGACAGAAGCATAGCAGAGAAATAAGGAAGCTAACAAATGTTATGACTCAAATGGACTTAATGGATATCTACAGAACATTTGACTCTAACAAAAAAGAATATACCCTCTTCTCAGCACCCCATGAAAACAAATCTCAGAAAAAAAAAAAAAAAAACATGGAAAATCCTCCCGTATTTTATCAGGCCACCATGCCTTAAAGTTAGAATTCAGCAACAACACAAGTTACAGAAAGCCTACAAACTCATGGAAACCGATCAATGCTCAGCTGAATCACCGATGGGTTAAAGAAGAAATAAAGAAAGAAATTAAAGATTTCCTAGGATCAATAAAAATGAATGTATAACATACCCAAATTTGTGGCACACTAGGAAAGCAGTACTAGGAGGAAAGTTCATAGTTCTAAATGCCTGCATTAAAAAGTTGGAGAAATCTCACACTAGTGATTTAACAGCACACCTGAAAGCTCTAGAAGAAAAGAAGCAAATTCACCCAGGAGGAGTAGATGCCAGGAAACAAATTGAGGGCTGAAATCAATAAAATAGAAACAAAGAGAACACACTAAAGAATCATTGAAACAGAGTGGATTCTTTGAGAAAATCAACAAGATAGACAAAGCCTTATCCAAACTAACTAAAAGGCAAAGAAGGAATATCCAAATTAACATAATCAGAAAAGAACATGGAGACATAACAACTGACAATGAGGAAATCCAGAGATTCATCAGGTCATAGTTCAAAAACCTATACTTCACAAAATTGGAAAATCTAAAAGAAATGGACAATTTTCTGGATAGGTACTATATACTAAAATTAAATAAAGACCTGATAAACAATTTAAATAGACTTCTAACTCCTATGGAAATAGAAACAGTCATGAAAAGTCTCCCAAACAAAAAACCACACAGGTCCAGATGGTTTCAGTGTAGAATTCTACCAGAATTTCAAAGAAAAGCTAATACCAATACTCGTCAAATTTTCTACACAATAGAAATAGAACGAACTTGCCAAACTCTTTTTATGAGTCTACATTCACACAGATAATCAAACCATACAAAGATGCAACAAAGAAAGAGAATTACAGATCAATCTCCCTCATGAACATTGATTAATAAATACTCAATAAAGTACTGACAAACCAAATACAAGAACACATCAATAAAATCATCCATCATTATCAAGTAGGTTTCATTCCCGAGATGTAAGGATGGTTCAACATACAGAAATCTATCAATGTAATACACCATATAAACAAAATGAAAAAAAAAAGCCACACAATCATCCCATTAGATGCTGAAAAGCCTTTCACAAAATTCAACACCACTTCATGAGAGATTAGGAATACAAGGAACATACCCCTTCCTGGAGAGATCAGGAATACAAGGAACATACCTAAACATAATAAAAGCAATTTACATCAAGCCAACAGTCAACATCAAATTAAATGGAGAGAAAAATTAAAACAATTCCACTAAAATCAGGAACAATACAAGTCTATCCACTCTCCCCATATCTATTCAATACAGTACTTCCAGTTCAATGTAGAGCAATAAGAAAACAAAAGGAGATCAAAGGGATACATATTGGAAAAGAAGTCAAACTTTCACTCTTTTCAGATAGTATGATAGTGTACATAAGTGACCCCAAAAATTCTACCAGGGAACTCCTATAGCTGATAAAATGCTTCAGTAATGTGCAGGATACAAGATTAACTCAAAAAATCAGTAGCCCTCCTATACACAAATGATAAACGGGCTGAGAAAGAAATCAGAGATACATCACCCTTTTTAATAGCCACAAATAATATAAAATACCTTGGGGTAACTCTAACCAAATAAGCAAAAGACCTGTAGGGCAAGAACTTTAAGTCCTTGAATAAAGAAACTGAAGAAGATATCAGAAAATGGAAGATCTCCCATGCTCATGGGTAGGTAAAACCAACATAATAAAAATGTCAATCTTACCAAAAGCAATCTACAGATTCAATGCAATCCCCATCAAAATCTCAACACAATTCTTTACAGACCTCAAAAGAACAATACTCAACTTCAAATGGAAAATCAGCAAACCCAGGATATCTAAAACAATCCTTCACAATTAAGTGACTTCTGAAGGCATAACTATCCCTAACTTCAAGCACTGCTATAGACATGCAGTAAGAAAAACAGCTTGATATTGGCACAAAAACCAACATGTGGACCAATGGCATTAAATTGAAGATCCTGACATTAATCTGCAAACCTATGAACACATGATTTTTGACAAAGAAGCCTAAACTGTACAATACAAAAAAGAAAGCATCTTCAACAAATGGTGCTGGCATAACTGGATGTCAGCATGTAGAAGACTGAAAATAGATCCATATCAATCACTATGCATAAAACTCACATCCAAGTGTATGAAAGACCTCAACATAAGTCCATCTACACTGAACCTGATAGAAGTGAAAATATGAATCATCCTAGAATACATTGGCACAGGAGATTACTTCCTAAATATAACACCAGTATCACAGACACTGAGAACAACAATTAATAAATGGAACCTCCTGAAACTTAGAAGCTTCTGTAAGGCAAAGGACACAGTAAATAAGACAAGATGACAGTGTACTGGGAAAAGATCTTCACCAACCCCACATCTGGTAATGGGCTGATTTCCAAAATATATAAAGAATTCAATAAACTAGACATCAAAATACTGAGCAATCCAGTTAAAAATGGGCTATAGATCTAAACAGAGAATTCTCAACAGAAGAATGTCAAATGCCTAAAAGACATTTAAGGAATTGCTCAACATTCTTAGTCATCAGTGGAAAGGCAAATCAAAATGACTCTGAGATACCATCTTACATCTGTTACAATGGCTAAAGATCAAAAACACTGATGACAGCTTATGTTGGAAAGGATGTGGAACAAGAACACTCCTCCACTGTTGGTGGGAGTGTCAACTGGTACAGCCACTTTGGAAATCAGTATGGTGTTTTCTCAGAAAATTGGGAATAAATCTACCTCAAGACCCAGTGATACTACTCAGGCATATACCCAAGGGATGCTCAATCATACTACAAGGACACTTGCTCAACTATGTTCATAGAATCATTAGAATCATTATTCATAAAAGCCACACCAGGAAACAATGTAGATGCCTCTCAACTGAATAATGGATAAAGAAAATATGGTACATATATACAATGGAGTATACCTCAGCTGTAAAAAAATGGTATCATGAATTGCAGGCAAGTGGATAGACTGGAGAATATTATCCTGAGTGAGGTAACTCAAACTCAGAAAGACAAATATGGTATATACTCACTCATAATTATATACTAGTGGTAAAGCAAAGGATAATCAGACTACAACCCTCAGCCCAAGAGAAGCTAGGAAACAAGGACGATCCTAAGAGGGACTATGGATCACCTTGATAAGGGGAAACAGAGGAGATCCTGAGTAAACTAGGGATGAGGGAGGGCAATTGCAGAGAGGGGATGGGGGATGAAAACGTGAGGGAACAGGAGGGTTGACCTGGTCCAGGGATGGTGTGGGAGAGCAATGAAAGAGGTATCTTGATAGAGGGAGACATTATGGGATAAGAGAGAAACTTGGAACTAGGGAAATTCCTAGGAACCCATAAGGACAACCACAGACTGACTACTAGCAGTAGTGTTGAGGGTTCTTGAATTGACCTACCCTAGTAATTAGGTTGATGAATACCTTGTCATCACAGAGCTTTCATCCAGTAACTGATGGAAGCAGATGCAGAGATCCACAGCCAAGCACCAGGCTGAGCTCCAGGAGTCTAGTCAAAGAGATGGAAGAGGTATTATATGAGCAAGGGGGGTCATCTACAATGATGCAAGGGAAATCCACAATGACAACTGAACCAAGCTCAAAGGAACAAAGGAACTTTAGACGAACAGATGTGGAACCTGCATAGGATCAGACTAGATTCTCTGCAAATGGGAGAAAATTGTGTAGCTGGGTCTGTTTGAGGTGCCCCTGGTAGTGTAATCAGGATCTATCCCTGGTACATGAACTAGCTTTCTGGATCACACTACCTATGATCAGAAACCTTGCTTACTCTCCATGCAGCGGGAAGGGACTTGGTCCTGCCTAAACAGAAAGTACCAGGCTTAGCTATCCCCACATGGGGGAACTTACCTTATTGGAAGAGGGTATGAGGGGTGGGTTTGGGAGGGGAAATGGGGGGAATGGGAGAAGGGATGAGAGGAATTCTGTGGTTAATATGTCAAATGAATAATTTTTTTTTTAAAAAAGAAGGAAATATAGAAAAAGACTTAAAATTAAGGACCATTTTCTGAATAGCATAAAACCTATACAGTTAATGTAGCAGAAGCTTCATAAAATATATTTGAATGCAATTTAAATAAAATTGAAAAATAATAATGGGAAACAGCCCCAACTGTCCATCTCTTGTCACAAAATGAAGCTTCTAGTACCAGGATTAGGTTACATCTAATTGACTTGTTGGTCAAATGGGGTTCATGGAAACCCCAAACAGCCCTGCTGTTGCCAGGACTATTGATTGCTCCTTACAAACTGATAACAAGGCTCAATTGATGAAGAAAACACCTGCAAAACTCATTCAACATGAAAAAGTTTGTCTGGTGCCTATGTACAACCTTTACCTGTTTGCAAGGAATGTTATGGAATGGTGTCATAAAACTTGAGGGAATAGCCAACCAATATATGATTTAAGACCCACTTCACAAGTTGGAACCCATACTTGACACTGCTTGGATGACCAAGAATCTGGGACTAGATAGCCTAACAAACAAACAAACAAACAACAAAAACAGCAATACAATGTAGCTAGAGTTTTTCTGGTCCTGCCTGGCCCACGGTCAGGACAAATCTCTCTCACCTGCCAGTCCTGCAGCCGCTCAGACCCAACCAAGTAAACACACAGAGATTTATGTTGCTTACAAACTGTATGGCCACAACAGGCTTCTTGTTATCTAGTTCTTTTATCTTAAATTAACCCATTTCTATTAATCTATAAGTTGCCACGTGGCTTGTGGCTTACCGGTACCTTACATCTTGCTTGTCATGGCGGCAGCTGGCAATGTCTCTCTGCCTCAGCCTTCCACTTCCCAGAATTCTCTTCTTTGCTTGTCCTGCCTATACTTTCTGCCTGGCTACTGGTCAATCAGCATTTTATTTATACAGAGCGATATCCACAGCAATACAATAACTTCTAATGATATTCTGCAATATTTATAGAACAGTGTCTTGCTCAGCCATAATCAGAGAAAAATCGTCCTCCTGCAGATGAAGGTTGAGAGAGGGAAGAACAGCAGAGAATACAGACTTGAGAAAGCAAAGAGAGAATAACAAAAGTAGGATGGAACATAGTGAAAATAACTGGTTATAACAAGGGAGAGAAGTAAGGAGAGGGGAGGAACATGAGATAGATGTGGAACTTTAAAATGTATAACAAGTACTTGTGAGTAGGGACTGAGGGAGCCTGTAGTCTAGCATCAACCCTGATATGCTAATAGGCACCAAAATATGTGCCAATTGGATATTTATATGTCTCCTTTTTATAGAGTAGAACCAGATCTACAAATTCCTGAGAAAGGCTGACTTTTATCTAACTACCTGAAATCCTTCTATGGTCCAGGTTGAGCTCATGTCTGGATATGTGTATGGATGGCCTTTTGAACTTTGTGGAACTGGAGTTTCCTGTGGACCTGAAAAATACATTTACATTCATTTCATAGTGTTACTTTTCACATTAGCAAAGCTATGGAGCATATATTTTAATAATTATTTCATGACTCAAACATCAACTGAGCCTCAATCAAATTTTCAATACATTCAAAAAGAAGTTACCACTGTGTTTCGAAAAACATTAACTCTACTAATAAATATTAAATGTTTATCACTTCTCTACTAAAAATATTATTCCCTATGAGTTTTATCACATGGGACTTGGATTTCTGAAGAATTTGAAGAGGAAGAGAAACTGCAAACAGTAGAGCAAATTGAGAAAAACATATTTTTATTGTGATATATAAGCAAACAATTGCTGTGGGATGGTCTGTATGTCAAATGCTCTGATTGGTCAATAAATAAAACACTGATTGGCCAGTGGCCAGGCAGGAAGTATAGGTGGGACTAACAGAGAGGAGAATTGAGAGAACAGGAAGGTGGGAGGAGACACTGCCAGCCGCTGCCATGACAAGAAGCATGTGAAGATGCTGGTAAGCCACAAGCCATGTGGCAAGGTATAGATTTATAGAAATGGATTAATTTAAGATATAAGAACAGTTAGCAAGAAGCCTGCCACGGCCATACAGTTTGTAAGCAATATAAGTCTCTGTGTTTACTTGGTTGGGTCTTAGTGGCTATTTATTTATTTATTTGTTTGTTTTTTTAGAAATTTAATTTATACTAGTGAGATGGTTAAGCAGGAGGAGGATTTTATAGACAAGCCTGATAACCTGATATCAGTTGCTAGGAAACTCATGCTGAAAGGAGAGTATTAGATTCTCTAGGCTGTCTTCTGACTTCCACACATACAATGGGGTACATGTGTACAAACAGATAGATAGACAGACAGAAAGACACACACACACACACACACACACACACACACACACACACACAAAGTGTAATCTTAACAATTAAACTTACCTCTCATGTCACATACTGAGCATAAAAACAACAGTAATTACATCATTTTGACTTTGTCATCACAGATAACAAATATGTAACTTTTAGCTGTCTCCTTAACAGTCCTTTAACCAAGGTAAACTATCTTTATTTTCCCAGTTTGTTTCAACAGATTATATTTCTGTTCCTATGCTGGCTAGCTTTATTTCAGTTTCACACACAGAGAAATCATATGAAAGGAGGGAATCTCAATTGAGAAAATGCCCCCTTAAGATACAGCTGTAAGGCATTTTCTTAATTAGTGATTGATGGGGAAGGACATCTTGGGTGGTACCATCCCTGAACTGGTGTTCCTGGATTCTATAAGGAAGAAGACTGAGCAGACCATTCAGAACAAGCCCCTAGGCAGCACTCCTTCTTTGTGTCTGCATCAGCTCTGGCCTTCGTGTTACTGCCCTGTTTGAGTTCCTGTCCTGACTTCTTTTAAGATGAACTGTGATATAGAAACATAAGCCAAATGACTTCGTTCTTCCCCAAGTTGCTTTGGTCATAGAATTTCATCACAGCAATAGTAACCATGACTAACACAGTTTCCTTCTTTAATTTTCTATGGTACATTCTCAATACAGAAACTAGAGTGAGCAGATTTTAATGACCAGATTGTATCATTCCTAAGCCAAAAACTCTTCTGATATTATTCATCTCATTAAAACTTCAAGTCCGATCTTTGAACATCTCATGATTCCCTGCATATATGTATGTTTTTGAACTGTGAGTCATGACACAGTCTACTCTTGCTCACTGCATTCCAGCTATATCAAGTTATTTTCTCTTTTGTGACTGAGATTTTGTCCCAGACAATCCTATGAGGCCCATTCCTTTGTTTTCCTTGGGCCTTTCCCAAAAACTGAAAGTTACCATTTTAGTAAAATATAATTTATAATTATATGTACAATGTAGACATAGGACCTTTATATGTCTATCAACTCTTGCTTCATCTCAATGGAAGCTAACACTAAAAACATATTGCAACTATTCATTTACTTTACTGACAATTCTTCTCAGCTTACCAAAGCAGTCTTCATGACATCAGAGGTTTTAATGGGTTCTATTCTATTAACTGTTGCATGCTGAACATTCAGTAAACAATTATTGGATAAATGAATAAAAATCAATGTTTAAACAAAGGATCATTTTACAGGAAATGAAATATGCTGGGCTTCATACTTCAAGTGCAGACTTTAGAAATTGTATTGACAATTTAGAAAGACAATTACAAATATTGAAATCACAATGAACATGAGTATTCATAGAATAACTGTCTCTAAATTCAAGTCAGGGTTCACTGGTATTTAAAAATATATTACATGACTTCAGACACATACACTCTTTTTTCTCAGAGTACCAATTATGAATTTATACTGGCCTTATTAATTCTGTTTCCTAATTCACCTCATTCTTTAGTCAGGTGATTGTGGCTTTTACTTAAAAAGAAAACACTCATTAAAACTAAAATGCTCTTAATTTTTCAAAATCCAACCTCTGAAAATAGCTGTATTTGAATCCAGCTTTAGTGACTTTTTCTTTTTGTCTGCCACTATAAACTGTGCTCTATTATTTTATCTAACAGAGAATCAGCAAGGCCTTTTGTTTTCTCTTATAATGAGCTGGTCAGGCAGAATAAAAAACACAGTACCCTTAAAAAGCAGTCTTGAAACAGAAACTTCAAAAGGAAGAGAAGAGGACATGTAGTGAAAGGGAGTTCTGACTGTAGCTCTGTTTTCTCTCTCATGCATCTTTACACCAAAGGACAATACAGCACCTTTTACTGCTACAGTTTTGACCCAAATTTCTTCCTTTGCAGGAGTCATTTCAATTTATGCATATTTATTATATACTTTAGATTACAATGCAATGCTATCTTATAGCTTGTGAAAATCTTCTATTTTCAATTTTCTCCTGTGTCCCATGATAGCATTGTAGGCAAACAGAGGATTGACAAGCTGTTTAAATACTCCTTATTTTTCTGTAAGACCACTGAGCTACCAAGAAAGCTCCCCACTAGCCTCATGGAAGGAAATGAAAGAAACAGGGAATTGATTCAATTATTCTATCCTAGATTGTTCTCGACAGCTTATTCTACTCAAACTTGGAGTTGAATCTATATAAGACAGCCACACTGACTCTTGTCCAACTCTAGTAACAGAGCCACTGAACTGGCCCAGAGAATTGTAAGAAAGAGTGTATAATGTCTTAACTCCCTAAGTTTGGGAATAGTTTATCTTTCTGATGCTCTGACAACTACCTTCTCCTTTCCACATGAAGTTACACTTCAAGGTATTATTTTCCCATCATGAGGTTGTGTGACACTATTCCTGGGGATACAGAAACAAGCAACTTACTACAGATATGTAACTACCAAGAAACCAATATAAGGATACCACCTTGGTTTTGTTTAGGTTACTTACAAAAATATGGATGTTGGGTTCCTTACAATCACAGATTCTGTGTTTGCAAATGTACTTTACTTGAGAAAATTTCTTTATCGGTCTCAAACCACTTACAGTGCCTTTGTATTTATTTACCAACCTTACCAGTATAGTAAAAATTAAAACCATCAATAAATATCTGTCTGGTTGATACTGAACAGATGCTTCTAAGTTCATCTAGTACTTTTTAGACAAATGTGTTTAGGGGAGACTGTTCAGCAGCAGGATTTGCTGCATTCCTGTGCTTCTTCATATTTCTAAGATTAAAGTGGACAGTGCACTAAACTTGATGGTACAAGTTCAAGTCACAGCAATCAGGAGGTAGAGGCAAGAAGACAAGAAGTTTGAAATTGTCCTCATCTATGCAAGGAAGTTGAAGTCAGCCTAGATGGCATGAGACTCCATGTTATTTTTGCTCCCCATTGCTGTGATATACTCAATGGTCAAGAGCAAATTCCAGATGAAAGGCTTTAATTGGCTTTTGCATTTTGTTCACAGTTATCCACTGAGGGAAATCTGGAAAGGAACTCAAGCAGGTACAAAGACAGGAACTGTAGAGGAACACAACTTATTGCCTTTATCTCCACAGCTTGCTCAACTTGCTTTTGTAGTTGAAGTATTCCTGTGTCCACCCAGCTCCTGCAGCCACTGAGACCCAAGTAAACACACAGAAACTTATATTATTTATAAACTGTTTGGCTGTGGCAGGCTTCTTGCTATCTAGCTCTTCTATCTTAAATAACCCTTTTCCATAGATCTATACCTTGCCATGTGGCCCATGGCTTACTGGTATCTTTATATCTCATGGGAGTGGCGACTGGCAGCATCTCCTGACTTCCACTTCCCAGAATTCTCCTCTCTCTTTGTCCTGCCTATATGTGCTGCCTGGCTACTGGACAATCAGCATTTTATTTATCAATCAACCAGAGCAAAACATTCACAGTATACAGAAAGACATCCCCAGCATGCTTTCTTACACAACCCTTGACCAATGCCCAGGAAAGGCACTGCCTACGTTTGGATGAGTACCCTCACATTAATTATTAATTATGAAAATGCCCTACAGACATGCTCTCAGGCTAATCTAATGCATGCAATTTCTTATTTGAAGTTTCCTCTTTCTAGAACTCTACTTTGTAGCAAAGACAAAATGAACCAGCATGCTCTGTCTCAAAATAAATAAAATTAAGTTAAAATAAAGTAGACCTCCAAAAGGCTGCTAAAGGGAAGCTAATGTTCCTACATACAAGAGTGTGGTGTACTTTGGAGAGAAAAATCTATGTGGGAGATTGTAGCTGGAGTGTTCTCCAGTTACGCCCAGGCCTGCAGCCACTCAGACTCAAATAAACACACAGAGGTTTATATTAATTAAAACTGTATGGCCTAATGGCTCAGGCTTCTTGATAGCTAGGTCTTACATCTTAAATTAACCTATTTCTATAAATCTATACCTTGTCACATGGCTCATGGTTAACCCGCATCTTTATATCTTGCTTCCTCTGTATCTGGCTGGTGACTCCTGATTCAGCCTTCCTGTTCCCAGAATTCTCCACTCTCTTTGTCCTGCCTGTACTTCCTGCCTGGCTGCTGGCCAATCAGCACTTTATTTATTAACCAATCAGAGCAACACATTCACAGTATACAGAATGATATCTATAGCAGGAGATACACTTCATTCAGGCACAAGATAAAACACCCTTTGTCCTGAGTTCAATGTGAATGAATCGGAAATACTTATAGTAAAGTAGCTTTAAACACAAGCCTACATAAAGCAAGGTCATATATTGTTCATTTTCAGATATTTCAGACACTTCAGACTAGGACATTTCAAAATCTTTGTTCCCCTAGTAACAGTGGATCAGTGATTGTTAATTCAGTGTTTTGAGTCTTAAAAAAGAAAAACTAGAGAAATTAACAGGGATTATTTGAGAAAGAATGATTCATAAAGAATGGTGTTCAATCAGGAAAATTTCAGAAAGCTCCTTGTGAAATGTGAGTAGTGAGTAGTTGTAGATAGCAGAGAGCTGAGTGTAGTCACAATTTAAGTAGTCAAAGCTAGGAGACCACCTTATGTGGACATTGGTCAGTTGCTACCTATTGTGCTTACCTCTTATTGACTAAAATAGCTCTATCAGAAAAGATAAACACCTTGTAAAATTGGGATAACTTTTGCTTCTGTTCTGGCTGTTTGTGTGCTTTGAGAGGATCATGAGTATGGCGGTGCTGGTGTTATGTCAAAGGAAGTCATTCTAGAGTAGGCTATCACTTTCTACTTGTTGAGGCTGAACTCCATAATGGTTTTCTCCTCTATGTTGTGCATCCCATTCTAGCAATCTCAGGAGCTTTTGAACAATTCTCCATTTCCCAACTTGTCATTAGGGGCAGTTAGATTCTACATCCTTTTAGTAAAATAATAGTAGTAAGTTCAACTCTGTGGCCTATGATGTCCCAAACCAAGGTTTTGGGCCAGATTTACAGTACCAAGCATATTTTTCCTGTGGAATGGGCCTTAAATTCAACCATATGAACACAGAATAAAACTGTCAGCTAAATTTGTATCTCAATTCACAGAGTTTTGACATTTGAAACCACATTCAAGAAACCAAGAAGTTTCTTTTCCCAATGACAATTCTAAATGTATAGAAGTTTATTGAGTAGTTTAGACTCTAGGTCTGATTAATTTTAGTGGGTGATGTTTTAATTTGTTTGCAAATTAGTTTTACAAAATAAAATTTATAAAATTAAAATTAATTTTTAAAACTTTGTGCAGTGGACAGTGGTTAATAAAGAAACTAAAAACTGGTCAGAGTATAGACAGTAGGTATCCATAGAATTCTCACTCATAAATAGAAAATATCTATTATAACCCTTCCTTACAAAGCTTAGGGACCACCAGGTAAGAGAAAGAGGAAAGATTGTAAGAGCCAGAGTTTTGTAAGGACCAATATATTCTGGATATCTTAGGATTACTGCACTCAGGAATTCACAGCAGATGTGGAGGCTTCATAAGATCAAGCCAGTCAATATTCTAGCAAGGAAGGGGAAAGGACTCATGAATTCCCAATCCATAACTAATGAACTATTGAGAGTATAAGACTTCTGTCTTTGTGGGGGGTTATTTTATTTGAGGGTGTTATCCCTGGTAAATTGACCAAACTTCATTGTATGGGCTCACTTCTATGAGTTTATGGGAAGGAGGACTCTGGTTAGCTGGTTGTTGTTCAGTTTTTGTTTTTGTTTTACTTTGGAGGCAAGGTTTCTCTGTATAACTACCCTTACCCTGGCTGTCCTAGAACTCATTCTGTAGACTAGGCTGGCCTCAAACTCAGAGAGATCCCCCTGCCTCTGCCTCTGCCTTCCAAAGTGCTTTGATTAAACACCGGTGTACACCACCACCACCTGGCATAATTCTGGATTATAATTTTTAAAAAAGAAAAAGGAGAAGTTAAGAGAGAATAGGTGGTAGAGAGGGATTCTAGGAGTAGTTGGTTATTGAGAGCCACTGGTAGCAAAAGTCTATGAGAGTATACAGCAGTGAAAACTAGAGTTCAGATTGTCAACCTATCAGAACTAAGGGTTCTGTTAGAGGAAACCATCATGAAAGGTGTTATGTAATTACTGCCTTTTGAATGAACTGGCTGTCTCTTGTTGTAAACTTCTTGTGCAATAACAACTATGATTCTCCCCATTTACCATGCATCTCCATGTTAGTGTACATATAATCTCACAATTGCATCTCAATCTTGGGCACAACTTTCCCTATACCTTGGGGTTTTTCATTAACATATATCTGGCCAGGGCTATTCTCCAGACAAAAGTATTTCAGCAAAGATACCTTTTTCCAAGGACAAAACTGCACAGAGATAAACATTAGCTCATCTCACTCACAGACAGAGAAAAGAACCACTAACAATTAAATCCTCAACCTGTTACATTCACCCCGGGTTATTTACACAAGACCCTAATTTGAGAGATTTACTACTTACTTCTTGGGATGAAGTTTTAGCCATTTGCTAGATACTGAGTTAAGGCAGTTACTTCCCACTGACCCAAGGAGATTGCCTCCAGGCCAGACAGGTGCCAAACTTCTTTCTTGTGCAAATTAAGTTTTCATTCCCCCTCAACCAGATGCTGTTCCTAGATTTTCTCCTCAGCAACTACTCTGAGTGAAAGCACTTTTACTAACCAAATACTACATGCTCTGACAGAGGTTGCTTAGCCACCTAGCATATGTCCCCCTCCCTATAGAAAGCAGCTATAGCTGGGATGAGCAGGAAAAGTGGCACCAAAGACAGTTTACTTTCTTGTGACTTATTGACCCCTAACATTTTATTTAGCCATTTCTAGATTATAGTTTGAGCACATTAATTCCCTAATTGATCTTAGCCTTTAGTTGACCCTACCAGAGAACTCTCCTTTAGTCACTCCCCTTTTGGGTTGTAATTGGAAGCTGACAATTAATTGCTTTATGTGTAGATCCTTATCACCTCTCTCTGCAATTCTGAAACCTTCAAGCCTCACATTGCTTTACCAAAGAATTACTGTGTGGGTATATATACTGGTTCTCTGAGAGCACTGGGAGAATTGATGGAGAAGAAAAAAGATGAGGATGGAGATGGAAAGAACTAGGTAGAATGATGACAGAACAGCAGAAGGGACTGAGAGTAGGAGGGACTGAGAGCAGCTAAGTAAGAGAGCAGAAAAGAAACTGTGTAGATGGAATCACCATAGAAGAATAAAGTGAATGGACTAAAGAACTCAGTGTGCAGATTCATTGAATATCCTTCAGATTAGAACCCTCAGCTGGTGGGTAGACTCTTCCGTGGACCCTGGGATCAAACAATATAGGCTGGACCTAATATTGTTTGCATTAGTTGGGGTAAAAGTTGTTGAATGTAACCAAAATTCATTGTATGCATGTATAAAATTATCAAAAATAGTAAAACATATCAAAAGTAATAATTTACTTATTTGAAAGTAATTAGGTGATGGAACTTTACATTGCATAGAACACGCAATTTTGATCTTCTTTAAGAAAGATGTCAAATTCCATTCATTGTATAATTGTTTCATATGTAGATTTCTGAGAATATACAAAAATACGTTAATAAATACCATAATACTTCAAAAAGATGCCTGGTTGACTTATGTAATTTTTGTACTATAGAAAATTTTCTTCCTAAACTTACTCTGTTGATCTAAACTTGAATTCTATCCTCACTAAGTACTACTAACAGTATCAGTAATTAATATTCTTTATTAAAAATTATAACTGATAACTATCAGATCCAAAGCCCTTCTTCCTCACAAAGGCAGTGTTTGTGACTTCCTCTTAAGTGAAAGAACTTTGGCCCTGTAAACAACAGGATCATTGTCAGTAAACAGGCATAAAGGTTTCTGTTTACTACAAAAACATCTCTTCAGGCTCTTTCTGTTCACCAGGAACCTCCTTCAATCCTGCAGGAACCTCTTCTACCCTTCCCCCAAGTGTCAATTATCTCTGGCAAGGGCACCTAGTTCCTGATAAATCCAGACAGCCTGTATCATCTCAGAGTCTCCCCCTGCTGACCATCATATAAAATCTGCTTGCTTTTCAACCATTTTCTCTTCTCTCTGACTCCCCCCACCCAAGATGTGGTCTTAGCAGTGTGATCCCCAATAAAACTTCCTTTCTATTCACACAGCAGTGTAGTTCAGTAGTTTCTTTGCACCATCACTTGTAATAGCATAACCAAAACCATATCTGATGCTCCTTTTTGTGTTTGTGTTTAAAAAAAAAAATAAACACTGAAATATTAATTTGTTAATTTTCAGTTTCTCTTATTAAGTTTATCAACATGATGATCTACTATATAACTTACCACACTAAATTAATAAGATACACAACTTGATTATTTTCCAGATACGTTTCTAAGAAAATAACTTTTATTAGTATTTTAATGCTATTTGTTTGTATTTACTTTCTGGACAAAAGAATGAGACAAAAGTTTTTAATCTTACTGTATTTTTAGAGTTTTCAGTACCTGTCACAAGATTTGACTTATGCTTTTGACTAATCTCATGGTAAAGTTCTTTGATTTATGTCTAGTGTACTAGTCCACAAATCAATCAATGTGATACTTTCTTAGCATAACAATCTTTCATACTTCAGAATGGCTCTGTCTGCCAAACCAAATCATTGCTACTATGTTCACAAGTGAATGCTTTAAAACAGAGGTGAGAATATTTTCTCAGTGAGGATATTTACTGGACAATTGTAGAAAGTTTATGAATCTCTTTGAGTTCTGCTTTGTACATTTTTATACAATAAATCACCACAAGTAAAGCTGATATGTTTAAATACCACTGTGAATTAACAAGTTAAATATTCTATGGTATTACCTATTTTCTTTTTTTCATATGTATTTAACATTATTTATTGAATCTTTGGGCATTTCATATCATGCACCCCAATTATGCTCACCTCCTAGTCTTTCCATATCCTCCCCATATCCAGCCCCCCAAACAAAAATTAAAACAAAACAAGCAAAAACAAAAGGAAAAAAAACAAAAGAACAAAAACAGAACAAAAAAAAAGAGAAAAAGAAAAAAAACCTGCTGTGGGATGGTCTGTATGTCAAGTGTGTTGCTGATTGGTCAATAAATAAATCACTGATTGACCAGTGGCCAGGCAGGAAGTATAGACAGGACAAGGAGGAGAAGAAAGCTAGGAAGTAGAAGGCTGAGTGAGAGAGACACTGCCAGCCGCCACGATGACAAACAGCATGTGAAGATGCCGGTAAGCCACGAGCCACGTGGCAAGGTACAGACTTATGTAAATGGATTAATTTAAGCTATAAGAACAGTTAGCAAGAAGCCTGCCACAGCCATACAGTTTGTAAGCAATATAAGTCTCTGTGTTTACTTGGTTGGATCTGAGCGGCTGTGGGACTGGCAGGTGACAGAGATTTGTCCTGACTGTGGGCCAGGCCAGAAAACTCTAGCTACAGAAACCTCTTCACTTCTCCTTCTTTCCCACCTCTCCAAAACCTCTTCATTCTTCCTGGTGACATGGGGAGCCAATTGACCTTGGCTGCAGCTTCAGCAGGGCCACAGACAAAGGGCTGCCCCTCAGCTGCAGTTCAGGCCCAGACATCACCATGACATCAAGTAGCAGTGCAGGCCACTCAGATTTGCATGACTCCAGCTGCAGCATGTGGTATTCCACATTTACAGTGAGCTTTCCTGTTCATATGGATATTTGACCACACAAAATAAATGCAAAATCACTGTGGAAAAAATTGTTACCTATGATGCATATTGATATATTCTGTTAGGTGTCATTGTTAATATTTTTGGAGTAGATGTATCAAAAGAAGTAAAAAGATATCAAGTGGTTATGTCAATTTTTATATTCAAATAATACAAAGTTATATTAGACAATATCAAATAATCTATGAAAAACCAGACATGTTGTATTGATGTAGATAAGTGGTTCTCAGCCTTCCTAATTCTGGGACCCTTTAATATAGTTCCTCATGTTGTGGTGACCCCAACCATAAAATTATTTCTTTGCTACTTCATGAACGTAATTTTGTTATTGTTATGAATCACAATGTAAATATCTGATATCAAAGATACCCAATATGTGACCCTGTGGGGTCATAACTCACAGTTTGAGAACCACTAATATACACTGACATATTAAGTAGCTTCAAAATGATTTTTAAAGAGTCATTCCTCAGCCTTTCCAAATTCATACTGGCAATCACAAAAGAGGCCAACTCCCTAGAATAACCTGAATGATTCCGCACAGAATAGCTGTCATCTATCTAAGTCAAGAACCATTCCTAAAACACTATCCTCTCTGCCATTGACTATCTGGATGCTCAATTTTCATTAAAAAAAAGGGTGCACTTTTGAAATCAGAATTAGGTGGAAGAAGAATTATCTATTTTAACTGCCTGCATAAACCATGATAATCAATCACACTCAGAAAAACTGTATACAATGTAGACAATGAGCAAAAATGAAAGAAGCAATATCTCCATCTTCCATCAAAGGATTGACAACTAAGAATAAATAAATAAATAAATAAATAAATAAATAAATAAATAAATAAGTAAATAAATAAATAAATAAACCTGCAATGTGAACAATTAACATTCATGGATGGAAAGAGGAACACTTATTACTGAGCATAACTATGTGAAGCACTCTTTACAGGACCAGCTTTTCAGCAGGAACCTCCGGCTCACCCAATCAGGAAAGCCCTATTCCTGTCTCTCTCTCCAAACTCTGTCTGCTCATGAAAGGTGCCAAAAAGCCCAGCTCCATGTTCTTGTTGGCTATTGAAGCTTTCTCACCGGAAGTTGTCAGTCGCCCAATCCCTGACTAAAGCTCTAAACTTTTGACCATATTTGTGCACAAACCCAGCTTGTAGCAGACATGTCATCATGCCTTGCCTACAACCTATAAAGTCTCCCTACTTTTGTTGGTGCCACTTATCCAGCCTCAATCTCTGGGAATGGAGAGCCTGTCTGAGAGTTGCTTTGCTCAAGTAAATCTGTTATACTTTTTCAGTTTGGCTTGATCTGGCTTATTGCATCAGCAGAGAAACCTATTATTGGGTAGCAAAAAACCTATTATCTTTATCAGGGGACAGAAAATCTATTACCAGCCACATGTCAACTGTTCTTTAACTGTTAGCATTTGCTGTGTATTTACACTACATTTTGTTATGTATGATTTGTCTTTTAGTCCTGATATGCATATTATGCATATTACAATATTTAAGGATGTAAGTACATTTATCATCCAAAACACAAAGAACAAATATGACCTTTCAAAGATCATATGACAGGAAGCAAGATCTTACTTATAAAACACTGTATATTCCAGGTGTTAATTGAAAAAATGTTTATATATATATATATATATATATATATATATATATATATATATATATATATCCATGTATGCATGTCTATATGTCTTAATGAATATAATATTTTATTTTTACAGTATAAACATTTTGGTTAACAGTGGATTCAAACCCATATTTTTCTCAAACAGTTTGTTTCTTTTGTGTGCGTAGTCAATGAATTTAGTATGCCATTTATAGTGGAGGGCAATATTCTGTCTTAGTTTTCCTGTAGGTTTTTAAATTTTATTTTATTCATGTTACAGATAGCCATCACATTCAAACTGGATTAAAAATAGGAATGTTTCTCTCCCTGCACTGAAATTTCTTCTTCAAGAACATTCAAACTGGATTAAAAGTATGAGTGTTTCTCTCTCTGCACTGAAATTTCTTCTTCAAGGAGAGGTATTTCTTGTTCCTATCAAATTTACCTATTGAAATTCCTCTCCCACTGCTTAGAAAACATCAATGGTGCCACTGCTTGAGTAGATGGATATAATTTCTCCATAGTGCTGAATGTTCCATAAGGATTATTTCCAATATTTCTTCTTTTTATTTACGAGACCATGTTGTAACTGGCTAAGATATAACTAACTGCTCTGTATGCTTTTCTTCATGCAGTTTGTCTTCACCTGACTTTCTCTTGGGTCAGAGAAAGCAAGATCAAACTGATGAACATACTTAGGCTGATAGTCAACATATGTGCTTCATATGAATTACAGTTAATGTATTTAGATGATGACCATTAAGTGACATAAGCCTTTTGTGATATAACTTTTAAATATTCTCAATATCAACTCTGCACCAATATACATTCTCTAAGTAATGTTTTACAAGCTATGAATAATAATTCATATTTCTCATGCATGAATTTTACTTGTTTCATTTTACAGTTAGTTGATATTTTAGTCATGGAAGAGTAGAGTTATTTACTGACTTTATTGCAGACCCCAGGGATGCAATGTTATACTAATCTGTCAGGGACCAAACATAAACCATGGAAAAGTACTAGCTAGGCCAGAGAACAAGCCACAGGCCCTAAACCAGATGCCCTCAAAGATAAAGAACATTTCTCGGTCAGGTAGGTCAGGTAGCATAGCAACAGAACAATGGGCCCTGACCAGTGACCTTACCACCTAGCACAACATCCTGCAGCCTCACAACTTGCATGTCTCCCCTCAGCTGCACGTCCTGCATCCCTTCCCTCCTTCCTGCCCCCTCCCCATGCTATATAAGCCTCGCTGAGGAAAATAAAATTTGCAGCTTGATCAGAACCCTGTCTTGTTGTCTTCCTTTGTGTCTTCCCATCCCTTTCATTCTCTCCCACAGGTGGGTCACCCCTGTTGACACCCCGCTGGCCGGGGCAACTGGTGCCCAATGTGGGGCTCGACCCTCACCTCATTGGGAGCTGAATGTCCTTCTCCAGGAAAGTCCAGACATCTGGTAGAGATATTTTTGCTGATCGTCCTTTGAGACCGCCCGACTTGACGCCCTTTCTTGACGATCCAGAGGAGAGTGGGAAGGACGAGGTTAGTCTAAACTTCAGACTTAACCATGGGACAGGGAAGTTCTTCCTATGATCTTTTCATTAAAGGCATTAAAGAGGCCCTCAAGACACAAGGGATAAGGGTTCGTAAAAAAGACCTCAACAAATTCTTTAGTCACTTAGAGGACTGTTGTCCCTGGTTTCTCCAAGAAGGGACGATTGATGAAAAACGCTGGAGAAGGGTGGGTGACTGCCTTACTGACTACTACCACGTCTTTGGCCCAGACAAAGTCCCTGTTGTAACCTTTTCCTATTGGAACATTGTTAATGATATCCTCAGGATCCAAAGGACCCCCCCATTGCCCCCTTTTGTGCCCCAGTCTTGAGGCACCTGCAGGTTCACTGCCATCACTCCTAATGCCGATGCCTGATGATCAAGCTTATTTTGCATTTAGCCTCCCTTGGGTTAATTTTCAGGGCCCCATGCTCTGCTTTCATTGGTGCGTCTTACCCCAGGGAATGGAAAATAGCTCGATTCTCTGCCAAAAGTTTGTGTCTCAGGCAGTTGATCCCATAAGCCAAAAATGGCCCTCTACTTATATCTTACATTACATGGATGACCTTCTTTTGGCCGCCCCTAGCTCCTCCATCCTAGAAGCAACTTTCCAAGATCTGTCTCAGGCCCTTTGTGCTGCTGGCCTACAGCTCAACCCTGATAAGATCCAGTGCTCTGCGCCCTTTAGTTATCTGGGCCTTGAATTGCATTCCAATTGAGTCTTAGTCCCGCACATCCAGCTGCGCACAGATAACCTTACCACCCTTAATGATTTTCAAAAATTTCTCGGGGACATTCAATGGCTTCAACCATACTTAAAACTCCCTACTGCTGATCTTCTACCCCTCTATGACATTGTTCGGGGCTCCAGTGAACCCACTTCCCCCCGTCAATTGACCCCGGCTGCCCATAAGGCCCTGTCACTAGTCGTCAGGGCCATTTCCTCCCAAGCCTCTTTTCAGATCAATTATTCCCTCCCGCTGGTTTTTGTTGTCTTATCTACTCCCCACTTATCCCTAGGCTAACCTATTACTCCCCAGATCAATTCTCTGGAAGATGGGAAGAGAAGACTCTGGCAGAGAAGGCTGCCCTCGTGCCCTCCCATCACTCAAAAAGGGAACCTGTGACTGTGGTCACTCTGGCTGTCCTCCTGAGGGTTGGGGCTGCAGGGGCCAGTACAGGCATAGCTTCCCTGGTTTTATCTAATCAACATTATTCAGAGCTTAGAATTTCCATAGATGAGGATATAGCACAGCTTGAGCCAAGCATTTCCGCCCTTGAATCCTCCCTCACCTCCCTTTCAGAGGTGGTCCTCTAAAACGGCCGAGGCCTCCACCTCCTCTTTTTACAGAAAGGAGGTCTCTGTGTCGCTCTTAAGGAAGAGTGCTGCTTTTATACTGATCACACAGGAGTAGCAAGGGATAGCATGACCAAGGTCCACGAAGGCTTAGAGAAGCGCAAAAAAGAAAGAGATCAAGAGCTAGGCTGGTTCCAAAATTGGTTCTCTGCATCTCCCTGGTTAGCCATCCTCCTGCCGTCCCTTCTGGGACCCTTGGTTGGCCTCATTCTTGTGTTGACATTCGGCCCTTGGGCCTTGTCTCAACTAACTCGATTTGTGCGCCGTCAGCTGGCCGAACTTCAAGCAAAACAAATTCAGGTTCATTACCATCACCTGGACCTCCATGATCATGGTCTCAATGAACCAGATAAAGACTCCATATCAGCACAGGCCCCTCTGCTCAGGGGAGAATGCGCCTGTGCCTGGGAGCTGGAGCCCACTGCATAGGGGATTGAGGGTGCAGCCAGGACTGCAGAAGGCAGGGAGACTAAAGTGCTCCACCATCCTGGGTGCCTTGGATGACATGCTCTATTGCACAGTGGTTATGCAGACCCTATACTCTTTCCTCCCTGATTCAAACCCGCCCCTTTAAAAAACTGCATCGTTCCAGCTTCCTTCAGGACATGTGGGGATGCCTATGTAGACTGGCAGTTAACAATGGAACTTATCAGGGACAGAGCCTCTGTCACCCCTCCCCTGTCATGGCAAAAACATTTGGGCCTCCTTTCTCTGTTTTGCTATATGTATAGAAGGGGGACTAATCCAGGGATTACTACTCATGCTGTCCTTTATAATAAATGCACTCCCTGGAGCACCAGTGTGTGAAATTTCAACAAATAGATCAAATGAAAAATCACCCATACTTGAGTAGAAATGAGTATATTGAATTGCTCTTTAGAGATCTCTTTGATGATTACATAAATTCAAAATTAATTCTGGACATTTCTGTCAATTCTTTTTGTCCAGTCTTTTGTCTTAAGCTAAGTTAAGCAGAAACACAGAAATTATGAACATATGTTGTCTCTTCAAACTTGTTTTTTACTTCAAGGAAGAGGTATTTAAGACACCAGAGTATGGTAAATCAGATCTGTTTTATTCCCCAAGATTTGTGAGAATTTGAATTGCTGGCATATGTGAAAATAAAGGATAGCTTTATCTGATTTCTGTTTCCTGTTAAGCTTGAATTTGTTGTGCACTAGCAACACCAACTTCTTATCCACAAACACAATTGAACTTTTACAACTGGCCTTTACATAATAACCCCTCCATGATTTTTTTACTTTTTTTAAAAAATTTATTTAAAAATTTTATTCACTTCATGTACCAACCAAAGATTCCTCTCTTATCCCTCCTCCAGCTCACCGCTCCACCTCCCCCTGTGCCAACCCACCCCCCATCCCCTTCTCTAAAAGGGTAAATCCTCCCACAGAGGAACAGCAATGCCTGGTACACTCACTTGAAGCAGGGCCAAACCCTTCTCCCCTGCATCAATCATGAGCAAGGTGTCCCACTACAGATAATGGGATCCAGAAAGCCACCTCATGCAACCAGGGGAGGGGACAGGGGATGAGATATGAGGGAACTGGATGGTCAAACTGGGTGAGGGATGGAGTGGGACAGCAGTGATTTTCACTAGGCTTTATTTGTCTACAAAGGTAAGGCACCTGCTTTACTTCATTACAATCTTTTTTAAAAAATGACAGGAAAACTAAAGGCACAAAACACACAATATGAGTTTTTCTGATGATTCCCACATGGTAGAGAAAACGTTTGTAATAAAAACAGAAACAAGTCAACACACGGAGAGAGAGAAAGAGAGAGAGAGAGAGAGAGAGAGAGAGAGAGAGAGAGAGAAAGCCTACTGTGTGTGTGTGTTTTTTTTGTTGTTTTTTGTTTTGGTTTTTTTCAAGACAGGGTTTCTCTGTGTAGCTTTGCACCTGTCCAGGAACTCACTCTGTAGCCCAGGCTGGCCTCCCTCACAGAGATCCACCTGGCTCTGCCTCCTGAGTGCTGATATTAAAGGCACACACCACCACAGCTCAGTGTGTATTTGTTTAGTTAGAAATTTTGAAATACACAACACCATAAAAAAGTCTGAAAAGAAGAAAAAAGAATTATGAATTAAGCTAATCTAATAGAATATATTATGTTTCTGCTTTGTTAATTGTATATGTTAATTTTGCAGATTTATACACCCAGAGTAAAGATGATGAATCTGTGCAACAATAATACAATGAATTACTAACAATTGCTTTAAATCTATGTTAAGAGTATTCATAGGCACATATGTGTATATTCATTTCCATGAACCTAATCAGGCAAACAATTCTTTGTTCAGTTCCTTACATTAGAACAAATTAATCAATTAATTTTAAAGGATACACAAAACAAATCTTATTAAAACTGACAGATTCCACAAAAGAACAAAAGGTAGGCTTTTAAAAATGTATTAGTTTATGATATGAACAATTAAAATTACTCCCCAGGTAAGTCTCTAAAAGAAAGATGGAACCATCACTTGAATCATGACGTAGTGAAAAGTATTTTTATAGCTAAGTAAAGCCTGAATTTTTTCTGCAGTCACCTGTGTAGCTTACAGAATATAAAACTAGCCGTTGGTGACAGAATTCAAAAGACTCACTCCCCACCCCCCTTTTCCTTCCAAAGGGAAGGTACAAAATAAAACAGAATTTTATTTTGGTTGGTTGGTTGGTTGGTTGGTTGGTTGGTTGGGCAACCCCATCTTTCCCTAAGCCTTGCTTCTGATTGATTGAAGAAGAATTATCAGATTATTTCCTCTGAATGCAGATTCAAGGCCACCTGTATTGAATAAAGTGTACCAGCATATTTCATTCTAGAAAACCTGCAGGTGTTATAAGACTAGTTTCTGAAGAGAAACCAAAGGAACTCTCTGCTCTAGGGTCTATCTGTCTTGGGTAGAAGAGACAGTTTTTGCAAATAAGTATACTGGCCTAGTGTTTCCATATCGAGAAAGTATGCTGAAGAGCATGAAACACTTTTCCTAGAATATGAAGGTAAATATACATTTTAAGTGGGGCAAATGCATACTCAAATAAAAAAAAAGTAGTCATACTAGATAGTTTTATGTCTAACTGATGCAAGCTAAAGTCATCTGATGTAGTAGGACAGGCCCATAGAGTCAAGGACATTTGCTCAGACCAGTAACCAAGACATGCACATAATGTACTCATTAAGAGCTAACCTGGAGACTACCTGAGGGCCTAGCAACAGAAGATGTCAGAGTTCCTAGTCGCTGTCAGAGTTCTTGATCATGCTGAATCTGCCCTGAGGACTTAGCAACAGTTGACGTGATGTCAGAGTTCCTGATCATGACCAGCCATTGAGGAATGACCACACAGACTGGGCACTGGGAGGAGGGTATATAAGGCCTTCCCTGTTACTGAATAAATTAGTTGATTATTTGCTTTCAATAGACTCCCTGTGTCTGAGTTGTTGATGGTGCACCTTCTCACTCCCTCCATTGAGGGAGCCATTAAGATCCAAGCAGCAATCTGAGAGGAGGGAACTTCAATTAAGAAATGCTTCCATAAGATAGAGTTATAGGCAAGCCCATTGGGCATTTTCATAATTAGTGATTGATAGTGGAGGGCCAATCCCATTGTGGTGGTGTCATCCCTAGGCTGGTGATCCTGGGTTCTATAAAAAATCAGAGTGAGCAAGACATCAGAAGCAAGCCAGTAAGAAGCACCCCTCGATGGCCTTTGAATCAGTTTCTGCCTCCAAATTCCTGCCTTGCTTAAGTTCTTGTCCTGACTTCTTTCAATGATATATAATTATAAGACTAATAAACACTTTTCTTCCTAACTTGCTTTTTGGTCATTTAATCAAAGCAATAATAACTTCATCTAAGAGAGTAGTGTTAATAAAATATAAAAGAAAAAAAGTATAAAAATCTTGTAACAGTCATAAGATCATTTTTCTAGGTCATAAGGACATAGATAAATTGTCCTTTTGAAATGGCTTTTAGGGCTGGGGAATTTTCTAGCTAGTAAAATACTTGTTCTGCATGTAATACACCTGATATGATCCTTAGAATCAACATAAAAGTGTTTTATGGTAGTATTTGCCTATACTTGCAACATTTGGAAGGTAGAGACAGACAGACTCCTGGGGCTCATTAGCCAGCAGCTTAGTGTGGCAGATGAGACACAGGTTAGAGAGAGGTCTTTTCTTAAAAAATAGGAGGATCATGAAAACACACAAGGCTGAGTCCTGATATCCATGCTCACAAACACACACTTGTATACATGGGTAGACATATGCAACACATACACACATATACACAGAGAGAAAAAAAGAGAGAAAGAGACAAAGATACAGAGAAACAGAGAAAGACAGAAATAGAGAAAGACAGAGACAAAGAGAGACAGATAAAGGCAGAAAGACTGAAACAGACAGGAGATAAACAGAAAGGAAAGAGACAGAGACATACAGAGACAGAGAGAAGGAAAACATAGATAGGAGTGAGAGACACAGAGAGGAAAGAGACAGAGATAGAATGTCTTTATGTAATGATCTATCATTTTAATTTTCACTCAGTGGGGACTGCTTACTTCTTTAATATGTGTCATTTGTAGATCTTGTCTACTTATATCTCCATGTAAATTACTTTTAGACTACTCAATCTTTTTAAAAAATAAATTTCTTATACTATAAACTTATTTCTAAATAAAACAACAGAAACAAATAATGCAAAACAATTAGAATGATCAAATTCATGTAAATCAATTAAAATCACTTTTAATGGCTCAAATTGTTTTTTGAGTCAATTTGTGCTATACTTAGGTTTACTTTTGGAAGGTAAATGTGTTTTATACTTAAAATTAATTATTTTATTTATTTCTGTGAATGTTTAATATAGAGAGAAATTAATTCAGTTAATTATGAATCAGTTTTAGTGCCTTAAAATATTTTGACCTAAATTTTCTTCATGCTTAAAACATAATGACAGCTTTCATATTAGATGTTTTGGCAGGTAAAGGGGATTATTTTGTTGTATGTGTTTGCATGTAAGATGTGTTTTGGGCGAATGTGGGCTCCTCTATTCATGCATGTGTGGAAGACAAAGTTTGGTGTCACGTCTCTTCCCTCTCTTTTTTTCCACCATATTTTCCAAGACAGAATTTCCTGCAGGTTGGGTGTTTCTATTGCTGTGAAGAGATAGCATGATCACAGGAACTATTATAAGAGAAAATATTTAATGGGGTGTGTGGTGATTTGAAAGAAAATAGTCCCCAAAGGGAATGGCATTATTAGGAGGTGTGATCTTTTTGGAGGAAGTGTGTCACTGTAGAGGTGGACTTTAAAGTTTCATATATGCTCAAGCCTCATCCAGTGAAACAGACCATTCCTGTTGCCTGTAAGATATAGAACTCTCTGCTCCTTCTTCAGCACCATTCTGCCATATTCCAACATGATGACAATGAAGTAAACCTCTGAAACTGTAAGCCACCCCAATTAAATGTTTTCCTTTATAAGAGTTGTTGCCATGGTCATGTTGTCTCTTCAAAGCAATAGAAATCCTAACTAAGACAGTGTGGCAGTGGCTTATAGTTTCAAAGTTTTATTTCATTGCCATCATGGTGGGACATGGTGCTAGAGAAGAAGCTGAGAATTCTACATTGTGATCTGAAGGAAGTAGACTGGGACTCTGGCATGTCTTGAGCATATTTGAGACCTCAGAGCCCACCCCCAACAGTGACACACATCCTCCAACAAGGCCATATAGCAACAAAGCCACACTTCCTAATACTTCCACTCCCTATGAGCTTATGGGGGCCAATTACATTCAAACTACCACTCATTAAACCCAGAGCTTACATTTTGTGCTAAACTTTCTGGCCATCCAGCTTCTGAGATTTACCTGTCATGTATGAATGCTTTGGTGTCACTCCTGCACTAGAGTTACAAGCAGACAGATACTGTCATGCCTGTTTTATATGTGGATTTGGGAGATCTGAACTCAGGTCCTCAGCAAGCATTCTATCAACATCATGGCTTCTTAGAGTCCCATTTTACTCCTCTTTATACAATGAGTCTTATAGGCCAGTGTTACCTCCCTTCTATTTGGTCACTCTATTTCTTTAATTTTTCAGAAAAGATTTAAATAAAGGCCTAGTCACACCAGATAGAGCAGCAAAGACAGACCAAATAAACAATTCTACCATAGTCAAGCTTAGTGAACCAGTAAGTTATTAGAATTAACTACAAGAGCATAGTGGAAGAACACATAGTGGAAGAAGACACAAAGGCAGCCACATCACTGAAAATCCTATAGATACTGAATTTTAATTGGAGGGATATTTTCAGTAGCATAAATAAACACCAAAGTTCATTTAATCAATGTTGTAGAAGATTTATTTGCTAAAATTATAAAACATTGATGAAGAAATTGAAGATGTTTTAAAAAATGACAAAGTCTGCTATGCTCATGATTTGAGAGAATTAATATTATTAAAGTTTTCAATTATTAATTTGAAACTCATTCTGTTTTCTAAGAAAAGTGTGAATTTGGAAAAAAATTTTAGGGGCAAAAGTGAAAGTATTGTTAAAAGCTTTATAACAAACAACAAGTGTTAGAACTGTGAATTTTTTGTTTTTATTTAATAGGATGGGAAATACTAAAACAAAAGTGATGTTACAATATAAATGGGGAATTGTTAAATTTTATTACAGTTTAAACAGTCCTTGGAAATGAGATGATAAATCTACAAGTCTGTTCCCTGAGTTATGCCACAAAAATGGAGATTGCTTGGGCACCTAAAACTTTTGGGTAGCTTTGCCATATAACATAATTTTACCTTACAATTACATGTTTATTTCCTTCTTGATTGCATGTGTTTTTTTTTTATTTAGTTACAATTACTTAATCACTCTTTGCTGTAAATGAAAATCATGATGACAGTTATTCTTTTTTGGGGGGGGAGGGAAGTACGCATTTTGTAGTAGGACAGGCCCATAGGGTCGAGGAAATTGTCTCAGACCATTTGCCAAAGCATGCATATAACGTCCTCCTTATAAACCAACATGGAGTCTGCCTGAGGGACTAGGAACAGACACTGTCAGTGTTCCTGGTCACTGTCAGAGTTCCTGATCAAGCCCAGCCAATGAGGAATGATCACACAATGTCACCAGATTGCGACCCAGACTGGGTGCTGGGAGGAGGGTATATAAGGCCTTCTCCATTATTAAATAAAGGAGTTCATTATTTGCCTTCAACTGATGCCTGGTGTCTGTGTCTTTGTTGATGAGCTTTCTGACCCACTCCCCCAAGGGAGCCATTAGAATCCAACAACAGTGTTTATTTGGTCTATGTGTCCAGGTGCCAGTTTGTCACTGAGGGACATCAAAGTAGGGACATAAGCAGGAGCTTGAAGGAGAAACCATGAAGGAACACTACTTGCTTTCCTGCCCTTGCTTTGGTTATTTTGTCCTTTTTTTTTTCAGAGCTGAGGACCGAACCCAAGGCCTTGCGCTTGCTAGACAATCACCAACTCCCCTGCTTTGCTCACTCTGGTACATGGCCCAGGATGACCAGCTGAGGAAAGGTGCCACTTACAGTATACTGGGCTCTCCTACATCAATTAGTAATCAAGCCAATCCCCTACAGACAGGCCCACAGGCCAATCTGATGATGGCAATCCCATGTGATGCCAACTTGCACCTACTAAGTTAAAGCTAACTAGGACACAAATGAAAATGAAATTACAGCTCCCCTTTAAGCCTAAGAAAGCATCTGCTACTTAAAACATTAGAATTAGGTCAAAATCCTCAACTGAGGCTTTGTGGTCTGCTGTAAGTGACCCATCTCTCAGTCAAAATTTTGGATTCTTCTGAGTTAACAATTAAACCTTAATTTTTGTTTTGAATGATAGTTATTCTAAGTTTTTGAAAACTATTCAATTATTTATTTTACACAATAGTTAAATTCTTCCAGTCTATGTAGCTTTTAATTCATTAAAATTTTTTAGTTTGTAAGAAAGTGAGTGAATGTACTTGTTCAACTGTTACTTTACTAATTATATATACAGAATATTAAAACGATATAAATTGACTTGTAATTTTGGAACTAAATTAAAATGGATTTTGGTAGTCATTCATACGTATTTGCCAAAAATGTGTTAGAATTTCAAGTCCTGTGTGCATGATAGTAAGTCATGTAATAACCACATTAAAAATTAATCTACAATGAGTTGTCCTTATAAGCTATAAATTATAGCTAATCCTTGCAAGAAGTATACAAAAAGATATTTCTCTCTATGTCAGTAGGATTCTGTAGTTTTTTTTAGTTTTGTGAACCAGCTAAACTAAATCTTTGACTTTTCTGATGTACATTGTAACTATCACACTTGAATTCTTTTTATTTAAATATATTTTAATTGAAATAAAGCATCACTTCCTTCTTTTCTTTCCTCCTCCTAGCACCTTCCATAAGTGATCTATCAAATTGCTAGTGCTAGTCTCTTTCCCTTTGGTTATGAATGTTACATATATGTGTTTGTGCAAACATACATATAAACAAAACTTGTTGTGTATGTTCTTTTTAATTTGTGGGTGTATAATTTGAAGGGTAACCATCCACATTAGACAACTAATAAGGGAGCTCATCCCCAAGAGAGGTTAATTCTTTTCCCATAAATCATTTTTTTCTGTATTTATTTTATATGGGTAGGAAACCTTTCTTTACAGTAAATGGAAACCATCACAGAAAACCACAACTGGACACAGTTCAGAGATCACCAGATCTTGGGAAGCCTAGACCCAAGGGATACATATTTATGACAAATCACATATTTATAGCCCAAAGAACATTGCAGAAGAGGGAGCAAAATAATTGTAAATCCCAGAATACCAAGAAGTCTTTTTTGATACAGTCTTTCCTAGAAGTGGCTGCATAAACAGGAATGCAAGAGTGGCCATATGAATGGTTATGCTAATATAAAATGAGGAATCTGTATTCTTTCAGATCTGGAGCTCTCAATCTGCAGATTATCTTCATACATCCTTTGAAGTCTCAGCTTTAATGTAATTTTTGTGCATGTCTGGAAATTTTTGTTACAAACTGGTTCAGTTGCTAATGCTTCAGACTTTCACAATATTTTCTAGCTGTTCCTGAAAATTGCCTTTCTGACTCTGACTAACTTTATGTATGCAGAAACTTTCACTTATATACAACACTTTCATATAGGGAAACCAGGAATGTTAAACATGCAGAGTAGTCTTTTCAAAGAGCAAGATGTATAACTTGTTTTGCACCCACAATGCTGTCAATAGGTGTGGTTAATAGCCTGGTGAGTCTGTGCTACATATAGCACCAGGCTGTCCCTGACTTCCTCAGGCACTCCCTCATTAAACCCTTATCTTGGGCACTGTTTCTCAGTCAATAGAACCAGTCTTTGTAAGTTTCAAGAGTATCATTGTAATCACATCTTGCTTCTTCTGGCAGTGCTGGCATTTCCCTAGATTCAGCCATTCTTTTTCCTTTCTCCCTCCTTGGATTTCCCACTTGTCTCTATGCTGCCTTGCCATAGGTCAAAGCAGCTTATTTATTAACCAATGGGAACAACATATATTCACAACATACAAAGACATCCCCCAGCATTTCCCTCTTTCTATGCAATAAAAAAGGAAGGTTTTGGCTTTAATACTGTAAATCTAGACTTTGCTTTTGGCAAAATTAAAAAAAATGTTCTGTCTATTCTGTATTTGTTAGTCTAAGATTTCATATCTAATTTATCATTTATCATGACTAAGAAACATTATAATTATAACTATCCAGTCTTCAATTACATCAAAGATCCCAGAAGGATATAAATAGGAAGTGCATTGTAAGCAACTTCCAAAAATCTAGAATGGCAGAGATAGCTGGTTGCCTGGACATTCATCCAAAGTTCCTCTGTAACGTTGGGGCATCCATCTTCAGCCCACAGGCCTAGAGTCTCTCAGTTACTTTTCCCTGTGTTCTGTAGAATGTCTGACAGTCTCCTCTATAAAGCAGGAACCTGAAGGACCATTTTGCCTTGTTTTGGTAAATTCAGTGGTCATTTTCCTCTGGGTCCTGTATGTTCAGTTTATACAAGATATTATCAGCAGTCCAGGCAAGAGCAGTTTCTTGCCCAAATGGCTATTTTTTACTAAGAAGATAAATTCCATATCAATATAAAGCATATTACAAATATACCACATAATCCTACAGGACAAACAGGCATAGAAAGATCAAATTGAACTCTAAAGGATATGCTAGATAAACAGAAAGTAGTAACAAAACCCCCCAGAAGTGGATTACCTAATGCTCTATTAACTTTGAATTTTCTGAATGCTAATGGGAAAGGAACAACAGCTGCAGAGAGACACTGGATAATAGAAAAAAACTATAGAATTAAATCAGCCTATATACTTTAAGGATGTGCTGACTTCTGAATGGAAACCACAATATGTATTATGTTGGGGATGAAGTTTTACTCTTGTTTCTATGGGAGAAACAAAGCTATGGATACCATGAAAATTGTTAATGGTTCAATTTGATCAAGAGAGACCTCTTAGTTAGAAAGGTGATAGTTCATCAACCAGTATGACCATTCAATTTAAACTAACTTATGAGACTAACAAATGCTTTTCATGTAATCAGATATAACTTGCCAAAGGGGAACCTCCCCAAAGTGAGGATAAGGGAAAGGTTTTTGTTTTTGTCCTTCAGGAGAATGAAGGCTAAGGAATCTAAAGAACACTGGGCAAATGAGACATCTGAAGAAAAAGGACAAATTATCCAGAAAAAAATGTCTGAAAGAAAAAGGGTAAATTGGCCTATTGGTATATCCCATAAAAAATCTCATAAGTCTTCCTAAATGTTTGTTTCTGTTGTTCTCTACAGACAATTAACACAAATGGTCCCAGCCCAATTAAAAATTAAAGTGGGCTTTGGAATTGGAGTGTGGCTCTCTCTTTCTCTAAACTCAAGCAAGCTTGTTAAAAGAAAATGCAGACGGGTGGTAGTGGCACATGCCTTTAATCCCAGAATTCAGGAGGCAGAGGCAGGTGGATCTCTGTGAGTTGGAGGCCAGCCTGTTCTACAAAGCAAGTTCCAGGACAGACTTCAAAGCTACACAGAGAAACCTTGTCTTGATAAACCAAAATAAAATTTAAAAAAAATTTAAAAGAAAATGCAAAATCTCTGTATTATCTAATAGTCATCTGATATGGGACAGAAAAAAACCAAAATTAAGAGACTACTCTATTGCCACTAATCTCATGATTGTTTGGTTCTATTTTGATTCTTTAAAACTTTTCTTAAGGTATGAATTTTATATCAAAACTTTTAAGATTAATATATATATTAAATTTTGTCATGATACTAATGGTCATATAAAGCACTAATTCTAGAAAAAAGGCTTCATCTAACTGCCTGTACATGTTTTCCTATTTGAGTTTCTATCAGTTTTCTGCAGGGAATTGTAACCAGGCTTAAAGCAAATTTGAAGTCTTCAAAAAGATGATGGGCCACCACAATGATGATTCCATCAGGACAAGGATAATACCACTAAGCTGACAAACACCACCCAAAGATCAGCTTTAGACTACAAACTGCTCAGGACAATTTCGAGATAGCTAGCTGAAATGATCCAGCCTTACAGATTACTCAACCAAGGACTTGAGACAAGCCCTGCACTTTCACATTATGCAGAGACTGGACAACATACAATACAGCTCTCTCTCCCAGGACTTGACAATTAACTCAAAATTTTTCTTTTCAGGATCCCTAAAGATGCCTTCACCCCCAGACAGCAGGAAGTAATTTTAAGAACACAATGCCCACATTCCCAAGAGGTGGTGTGAGTGGTTTTTGGTCTTCCAATGGGTTTGGATAATTGTCATTGTTTAGGATGATTGGTTACAAGTTGTTATTGTTAATGTTCAGGGAAAAGGTTAAACAAAGATTAGATTTAAGGTTCTTGTTTGAACAGAAAAAAGAAAAAGAAAAAAGAAGGTTTAGATAAAAGGTAGATTATTGAATCTACTTTTAAAAATCAACTACTTGTTTTAATATTTTACATTGGATTGGATTTTTGTATATTGTATAAAAATTATGTATATTGCTACAAATTTGAGATTGGTTTATATAGATATGATGAGATAAAAAGGTAGATTATTGAATCTATTTTTAGAAGGCAACTACTAGTTTTAAATATTTACATTGGATTGGATTCTTGTATATTTTATATAAATTATTCATATTGATACACATTTGAGATGGATTTTCTTAGAAAATACTGTACATATATTTCTAATCTTGTTCAATCTATTGTACCAGTACAGTTTATTTAACATTTTAATGCAATTTGCTAATCCTTAGAAGTTATTATTACCAACTAATTAGAATATAAAGAAATGTAAGTTAGTAGTTAGTCATTACAATTGAACTTGTAGTCATATTAGGTATGTTTTCAAGGTCAAGCAGTATATTTTAGATATACAGGTCATCTTCAAACACTTCAGAGATCTTCAGAATATGGCATTTTAGATGTTTTAATAACATAGTTTTTTTGTTTTTTTTTTTTTTTTTATAACTGTGAGACATGTCTGCTCCTGGCAGCACCAATCTACTTCAAAGAAGATGATGGGCACTGAAGGAACTCCACATGGAATTTACATTCATTGTGGCAAAAGTTAGCCACTGGGCAAGAAAGGGCCCTTGCCTAGACTGCTGACAGTGTGCTGTCCAAAATGGACAAGCAGGACACAAAAGCAAGGATTTCCAATCCTTGCCAAGACAAGGTAGGAAGGCTCTTTAGAAAATCTTCCTTCACAGATGAGTCTGTCAGATATGGTAGGCCTGTAGGCCGAACATGGATGCCCCAATATTGCAGAGAAATCTCGTGTGACTGTCCAGATAGCTAGCTGTTTCTGTCATAACTCACATTTTTTGCAAGTTGCTTGTTTGCATTTCCTGTTTAACTAAGTAATATTATTTCCTTCTTGGGTCTCTGAGGGAGCTGAAGATTAGATAATTACAGTTATAATTTTCCTTGTTAAGAAATTCAGAAAAGAAACTTACTAAGAGGTGTAAAGTGTATAAGTTTGAAAGACATCAAAAAATAATTTTGGTAATGTAAATTAGGATAGAAGATAAATTAGATACAGGCCTTTGGATTCACAAAGATAGGATAGATAATATTTTCTCTGAATTTGTTAAATACAAATGGACTAGACATTGTTGTTGTATTTATTGCCTGTATATATTGTATATAGTTATTATGCTTATTGTACATAGTTTTTTTATATATTAGCTATAACCTTTTATAATTTTAGACAAATAAAAGGGGGAAAATGTGTTAATATTTTATTTGTGCAACCCAGTAAAGCTTATCTGGGGATCAAAATACAAAGCCAGCTACTATATTAAACATAGAGGTCAGGCAGTGGTAACACACGCCTTTAATCCTAGCATTTGGGAAACAGAGATTCATCCAGATCTCTGTGAATTCAAGGCCACATTGAGAACAGAACCTGTCATGGTGGCACAAGCCTTTAATCTCAGTGCTAGTTTATCACAGAGGTCTGGAGGTCTGAACAGACAGACAGGAAGTGATAGAGCTGGGTGGAAAGTGGAAAGTGAAGTAGCTGAGTGGAGAGAGGACGTAAGATGACAGGGTACAGAAAATTATATAGGTATGAGTATACAGGAAGTAGCTCTCTCTCTTTGGATGAGGTTTTACTAGCAGTAAGAATGTGGCTGGCTTCTTTCTGCTTCTCTAACCTCTCAGTTTTCACCCCAATATCTGGCTCCAGGTTTTTTTTTTTTAATAAGACTGTTTAGCAATTCATCTTCCAATACAGAATGAAGAATGAATGAGATAATGAATGGTAAACACACTAAAATTATTGATATTCATCAAAATATGTATTTACTATCCTTATACCCTTTAGGTACTATCTCACAATATTGTTGAAATTTCAAAATAATTTTGACGTTTTATGTTTAGAGATTCTTGTGTCTTGCAAAAGTATTTTTTGACATCAATAAATATTCTCTTCATGAATTATCTGTTTCTCTGTTTTCTGATTTCTTCAGGTAGAATTCAGCCACTTCTAACATAAGGTTTGTATCTTAATTGTCAACCTAATAAAAAATGTTTTAAAATAATTTGAACTTCCCTCCATATTGGCTGTTTTAATGATTCTATGTATTTTCCATGTATATACTGAGACTTTTCAGGTAGATTTATATAGTGGATTGATAAAATTGAATTGTGTGGGCTGAAGAGATGGCTCAGCAGTAAAAAGCACATACTGCTCTTGCAGAGGACATGGGTTCAGTCTCCTTCACCCACATCAGGTGAATTACAACTCCAGCTTCAAGGCCTTTGCAGATACCTGTACCCATGTGCATATACTCATGCATAGAAGCACAGAACTTGAATAATTTTTAATAAATTGTGTTGCTTTAGTGATTATTTTGACTTTCTTACTTCAGAAATTAGTAAACAGATGAGACTGCCACATAATTTGTGGTTTGTCATTCTTGGAATCTCCAAAGTAAACTGTCTGGGAACCTGTGGACTCCAAGAAATTGTCATCAGTGACCTACAAGTACCATTATTGTTATATTGTTTAGGCTGGTTTGTAGAAGATTTCTTCAATAATTAACATTTGTCAATATTGCATGCTTCCTTAACCCTGGTTTGTATATGCCTAAATGTAGGGCAAGAGGTGGTATGGGTCTTCTGAAGCCTTTCATCTTCAAGGCAGGCACTATCATCTTCCTCTTATATTGTCATCAAAGAGTACTTTCACACTCCAATTCATAAGAAGTACACTCTATAAACATGCTGCCAATTTTCAAGATAGCACTCAAATCCCAAAAAACCTAGGAAAGGATCTTTGGTAAATTCATTCAAATTCAACATCATCTTTTATACCTTTATATTCACATACAATAACCTTCCATCCAACACACATTTTATTATACAAAGAACTTTAAAGGAAGAGAGAAACAGCTAAGGTATGTTCTTTAGCATGGGAGGAACAGTGTAGTTTTAAAGGTCATCTCACAGTGAGCATCTAGTGTCCTGGCAGGCTGCATTTGATGGTAAGGTAAGATTATTCAGACCATCCTGTCTTATCATAAGAATATGCATTTTTATTAATATATTATAATTCACTAATGGCTAGAATGGTTAGATAAACTCAACAGCTACCTAATTTTCTTGTTTCTAAGAGATTTTACAGATTTCTTTCACAATTAGCAGTGTTTAAGCAAAACACAATTTGATAAATACTATTTAAAAGATAATGTCAAAACATTAAAATGTTCTGCTTTCCCTTTTGCATTCTTGAGTTTATATTCTACAATCAATGTATGAAACTGAGGAGAAATATCTATTCATTATGTATTTATAACTTTCATTGCCTTAAGGGAAAAATCAGGGCAAGGTATGACCCAAGGTCCTATATATTTATAGGCTTGGAATGGTTTGCTTAATTTGTTCCCATTAGGCTATATCTAATAATAGAGAACTCAAATTGCCAGGAAACATATCTTTGTTTTCCATTGTGGTCTTTTGGATATTTAAAGTGCTTAATTGTGAGGTTTTTGTTGTTGGTTTTGATTATTTAATTTTCTCAATAATTTGTATAAATCTTATGATAATAATATTGATATTTATTATTAGCCATCTTCTGCCTTCTATCTTTCATATGTATAGCTTGTAAATGTGTTTTATTCATTAGCTTATGAATTGAGCCTTAAAGTGACACACCAAAACTTTGTAATCTACATTGCAGTAATTCGGTCATAAAAGAAAAATATTTTGCTCTTTTGCATTTGATATCTTTCTAATTAAAGTAAAACTCTGGTAATTAATATAAATGATAACTGTTGATCCACCATTATCTAATTATATTTGAGTTAAAATGATTATCTAGTCCAAGTCTATAACCATCATATGAGAAAATTGAGTAAGAGTACTGACAGACTTTTGTAGTTCTGTACCCTTGTCAAATCTTTCTTCAAATAAATTGTGTTTAGTATTAATTTGGAGAAGATAAGTAATATAGTTTATTTAAAATGATCATTTTTTGTTGTAACCATTTGGAAAATTTGGGTTTTACCTGTCTTTTAAAATAAAAATTCAACCAAGGATACATCAACTGGTTTGATTTAATCCTTTCACAAAACATCATACTGCATATTTTTAATATATACAATTTTGTGTGCCAGGACAGCCCTAATAAATTGGTGGAGAAATTTGTCCCTCATAATTATTTGTGATAAAAATCAAGTAAGTCCAAATACCTGAAGCATTTTTAAATTTTGCATATCTTATCATTCAGTAGAGAATACAAAGTAAAAAACACTTTGTTAAAATTTTCTAGTCTTTCCCATCAAAATGTGCAGTATCTTAAGTATTCTGATCTTTGTTCATTACTAATGTCTATTTCCAAAGCACATTGTTCTGTGAGATAAATGCAAATTTCTAAAGAGCTAGCAATCACATGCTCGTCTCACTTGCAGTCTGCAGATGATTTGATATATGTAGATATTAGCCTATCTCCTGAACAACAGGTCTAAATGCTGCAAGCTTTCAGTCTTCCTTGCAAAGCTGGCTGCTGGGTCTGATGTGATTTCAAAGAAGTAAATGACTTTGTTTTGATAGTGGAAAGAAGGAGATATGCAGCAGCCCTTATTGTAATCATAACCTTGCACCTGGCCAATCCAGATATCACTGAGGATTATTGTTCAGCAGAGTAAGAAATTGTAATGTGATTTTTATTCTTCTTCATATTTCTCCTGAGAACTCAAGTACATTTAAAGGCTCTGATTCATTAGAATCTTTTAATATGCCAATAGCAATTGTCCAAAAAGTTCTAGTTTCTTACAGAACTTAAACTTTGGTAGATTTTGAAGACTACCTTTCCCTTTTAATAACTGGGACTGCAGGAAATCACCATGTCTATAAGGTCAGGAGTCAGATTACTGCTCTTATTTTTCAGTCTAAATCTGCATAGCAATAAACGCAGTACATTGCCAAAAGCAATGCAGTGAGCATCTGAAGAATTGCATTTTTATAATGCTGTCATTACAGAGTTAATGCTAGATGACTTACCTTGTTTAGTCCCTGGACTTCCATTTTTCTCACTTGCAAATGTGAACAGGCCAGGGAAACTCATTTGGCATGAGTGGTTTTTAACTGAACAGAATTTCTTGGAGGCCTTGTTAACAGTTCAGAATGAAGCAGTCCTTGGAGATTCGAATACTGACGTGAAGGAAGAGAATTTATTTGTCAAACGTGCTTCTTCCAAAATGATTCTAAAGCACACCCTATGTTTCGAACCACAAAAGTTAGCAATTCCGTGGTTCTTACAAGCTAAAAATAAAAGGCTTCCCTAAGGTAGGCTGTGAGTGTAGATTAGAAAATCGCAGTGCAGAAGAGTTGATGATGCCCAGGAACCATTCCTTGTTGAGATGCTCTGACTTGTCTGTGACCCATATAACTATGACTATGTGGATCTGTTGTGCCCAGGTTGCAAGACCCCTAAGCAAGACCACCACAGAGCCAATATCTGATGCAAGCACACAGAGGTTTTAATAACAAAATAAGCAAGCTCGGTCCGCATCCAACATCCAATACAGCGGGTGGAGGAGTACGGCCCTGATCACTCACTTGAAGGGGTTTATATAGGAAAGGTTTACATGCAGCTTGGGATTGGACAAGAAGCCTAGGGGTGAGGTAGTTCTTTGAAGTTACTGGTTGAACTATAAGCATGAGGTTACTGATAGCTAACAGGATTTAGGGTATCTACAAAGACATAATTTTTTTACTCCCTATGTCCTGCTTTTGTTGAACCCAGGATATATACATTCAAATTTATTGTTCCAGTACTACTCTCTTGTAAGTTCAATTTCTGGTCAGTTGAGCCCATTACTCCCCATATCTTGTTTTGCAAGTCACTTATGGTCACTTCTAAAACTACTGGTCAGCAAATACCTTTAGAGGAGGGGTGTCTCTCAAGATGGCTACTGATTTTTCTCTTTCAGTTCCCGTGTACAGGACGCATCCTTCACTGGTTTATTGTATGGCTTATCATATAGACATAATGTACTGATATTAGAATTGGGCAAATTTGATCATGATTCTCAGTTTTGTTTCTTAGGAGGATCAAAAAGACTTTCCATATAGGAACTAAATCTTAGACACTTCTCTGAAGGGCTCTGTATATCTCAACTCTTTTGGGGTCAAATAATATCAACATAATTATGGAACAAGATCTCAGTAGTTTTATTTAGAGTTTTCTTCAAATAACCCAGAGTCAAATTTAGCACCAGTACAACTTCATTGGCTTTGGAATCAATCAGTGAGTCCCAAAGCAATTAAGAAATTGCCAGGATTTTTTAAAAGTAAATCATTCTGATTCTGTTTTAGGAGCACCCTAGTCAGATATTTTAATTAACTTCAACTATAAGTCAATAAAGCCCTTGTAGAAAAGCCAAGAATTAAATTCCCAGAAAAAAAATGTCATTTTCTTTTTATAGAATAGATATTCCTGATACAAAGGATTATATTTTGACAATGTAGTGACTTTATATTTCTGAGCTATTTTTTTCATTGTATTTATTTAAGTATCATGTTTATGTGTTCAATTTTCTGATCCATATCAGATACTGGATTTAAAATTGTGCCTTTAATATAAAATACAAAATTACCATCCATGAGGATATTGCAGGCCCTCAATATACTCCATGTGAATGGCATGATTCAGCAATCTTTAACTGAATTACAGGATGTATTTTCTAAATTGTTTTAGTTTCCAATTTGCTTGTTTTTTACAATTTGTAAATACTTGCTTCACAAGAAAATGGTGTACAGATTCTATTAACCAGAGCTCATAGGGGCTCAAAGAGACTGAAGCTACAATTGGGTATTGTTTATGCAGCCGTTTCTAGGAAAGACTGTTTCACAATGGCCTTCCTGGTGTTCTGGTTCTTACAGTTTCTCCACCTCTCTTCCAAGGTGTTCTCTAAATCATACATACAGGAACAGTAATGTAGATGTACTCACTGTGGCTGTGATCACCATGGTACAATGAATCTCTTCATTGCATCCAGTTATGGTTTCCTGTGGTGGTCTTCATGTGCTGCAAACAGAAGATTTTTTGATAAAAGATGGTAGCTACATGTATCTTCTGATATAATAAGATTTAGAATTCAATAATTTATGCTGATCTAGCAAAGTGACAGTAGTAAATTTTTTTCTAGGATCCATGACCTCACTGGCCTGTGAAAGTTGGCTAGGTTTCTAGTTTTAGGCATGATTTTCCTCCTATTGAGTGTAGAGAACTATTGGTTGACATCCACACGTGAGTGTCAAGTTATTGTACCTTTATTGGTGTCTTGTCACGCTAGCTTCTGGAAATTCTTGAGGTCCATAGGTGGTTAATCTGATAAAAATATTAATTGAATCCCTCTCTTAGAAGCTTGCATAGTATTTTCTAGTACCATGCAAACTAGACTACAGGAGAAAGCTTTCAGGCTAGATTAACTCGAATCACCAGAGGCCTGCTATGTCTTAGGTGTGTGGTGTCTTCAGAAACAGGGGTCTACCTTTATCCTCTGATAGGCAACCAAGGACTATATTAGACGATCAAATATTTTAAAAATTAAAAGAAAAGAACATGCTATTAGTATATGCAACCTTACTTAGCTTGTCACCATTAACAGAATTTTCGGGGAAACTCTACATATTTTACTTATTCACACTGAATTTTATTGTAACTCCTGAGGAACATGGTTAGCAATGTGATTTCAACCAAGGAAAAATAATAGACTATTCCACTTCTCCCACTTGGGATTTCTAGTTATGAGATGGAGAAACATTTAGATACTTCTGCTTCTACACTTAGGCACCCACACATTTGACCTCTACTACCCAAATTCTCCATGGGAGAAATTAACTTCCTGTACTGTTTTTTACTCATTGCTGGAAACTTTGTATGACTTTCAAAAATTATTAAAAGTTCTGTTGTCACAAACATGTCCCTTCCATTTTGTTCAACAGGATAAGAACTCACAGTCTTGTCTCAAAACTCATCCTACTACAAATGAATTATACATGAGATCTGAATGAATTTTGTCGTGTTTGTAATGAAGAAACTATATGAAAACTGAATGCATTAACTGAATCCTGATGACCGTGAGACTAACGCTTCCTGGTGTTTTTCAAATGCCATGGAAGCTATTAATCTCTACTCCCTTGAAGGGTTTGTTTACAAGTCAGCACTACAAAACTGTGTTACTTATCTTCAGAGTGCCATCCTTTATATGTATTTGGTTCAGAATAATGCTACCCTTTAAAAGTTGACTCCAAATTATGCATTTATTCACATTAATGCTAAATTTCTGCAAAATACATCTTTATTTAAATGAAATCCACTTTTTTTATTACACCTATTTCATTTGACTGTCACTGTGACTTACCTAGGTAACTCTGAACCCGAGTCCATAACTAGTGGTTCATATTACCCCTAATCCTTGTCAGCTTTAACAGATAAATGACATGCTTTTGCATTAAACTCTCTTCAGCTACCCATGACTGTGCCTCACAAACCATCTCTGAACCCTGACAATTTTAGTTGGTGTGCTCTCTTCTGTCAACATAAAAATAGCTTTTATATTATTTCAGATTCTCTCTCTTCTTTGGTGAGAGTAGTGAATGTTGTCTCCTAAGGGGGAAAAAATCTCTTCCTTGATGGTTGGCACATCCTATAGAACATTTGCTAGTATAGTGTCACTGATGCTCTCAATTACCACCATCTATGCTTTAACAGTGTGTCGTTGGATATTTCACATTACTGATTTTCTAAGCATCTGGAATTTAAATATTGACTACAGTGGTTAGAGGACCTCCCCATGCATTATTTTATTCAATTATGACAACATCCTCTGAGTTATGGAAACAAAACAGAAGATGTTAAAATAATTGTTTCTAGATGCGAAAAATCGACACATAGAGGCTATACCTGAAAAAAAAAAATCACACGAAGCCCAAAGCAGATCATGTTTTTTTGTTTTTTTGTTTTTTACATATTGATTTTGTTTTCAGTAGTGAACATCAAAGTCAGGGTTTCGTATGAGCTGGGCAAAGCTTTGCCACTGAGCCACATGCCAAGATCACAATCATAGGTTTTAAAAAAAACTTACATAGTAAAATGATTTTGGTAATTACCATGATCCCTTGCTGAGGCTTACTAAAAGCCAAGGAGAATGGATTGATAATTGCCTGAAATGTAGTGTTAGTGATTGGTGAGTGTTTGAATAATAAAATGGAATATATATCTTTCTAGTTATAGATGAAATATAAATAATTTCACATAGTAAAATAAAACACATTTTGAATTTCAGTATTAAAAACAAAATGTTATCAATTTTTCTGTATTTGTACACCTTTTTAAAGCAAACATTGATGAATTACCTGCCATATGCCTCAATTCTGATGATCCAGTGGTGATCAATCACAAGACTCTCATCATGTATAGCTTACTTCTTAGAAGAATCACAAAGTATGTAATAGCTGACTGAATGCAAAATGTAAAAATGATAAGAAAAAAGAAGCATTGTAAAGGAGACAGATGCTGTTGAGGTTGTGCGGTCCAAGTGATTCAAAAAAGTAATGTGGGAAAGGGACTTCTAAAATAAATGAAGCAAGCCGTATGATGGCCTGAAGAAGAAGAAGCTTATTGGTATGCTTCTTTAACATGAATAGTTGCTGTCAGTCTGAAACAGACTGTGGTGTTTAAAGTCAATTCCATCAAAAGGAATGGCTGCAAGAATGGTAGTTCTTTTCTTAGAGTTTGTGCTTTCTTCCTTATCACATTTTGTACTAAGGGAGTGTAGTGGTTTAAAAGAAAATGGCCCCCAAAGGGAGTGGCACTTTTAGGAGATGTAGCCTTTTGGAGTAGGTGTGGTCTTAATGGGAAAAGTATGTCATGTTTGGGGTGGACTTTGAGGTTTCATATATGCTCAAGCCATGTCCAATGAGACAGACCACTTGCTTTTTGGCTGCATATGAAGATGTAGCCAGCACCATGTCTTCCTGCATTTTGTCATGTGCCACCATGATGATAATGGACAGAATTTCTGAAAAAGTCACTCCAATTAAGTGTTTTTTCTTTATAAGAGTTGCTATGGTCATACTTTCTCTTCACAGCAATAGAAACCCTAAGACAAGGAGTGTTTTGTATATAAAAGTTCGGTTATGTATATTTTGTTTCATCATCTGTTTGTTCTAGAAAGAAGTCATATTTTCCAGTACTACTTGAAGATAGCTAATAGTTTATATATGATTCACTGTGGCTCAGAGGCATTTGGTGACTTGGTCATGAACACAGAACAGGACATAAGAAGTCTTGGCAATTGGGTTTTGTACCTATTTGATTATGAGCTTAAATAAGAGATTAGAAGATTCATAAGTATCCAACACATAATAAATAAAATTTATTGTGAAAAGAAACTTTGAGTCACATGATAGATGATCTGTATTACACTGAGAAACTGAGCACTTCCAGTAATGAAGAAAGCAGCATTTATAAGAAGCTTGTTTCTGTGGTGGGTAACTTATGCATTTTTAACTGCCTCTGATGGTTGTAATAATTTTATTTCTTTTTTAATATTAATAATTCATAACTATTGGAAAAATAACAATAAACACACAAGAAATTTAAAATGACTAAATCTACTATTAGCTAAGGGTAACCTCTAGAAGAAGCTACCCGACATATTTCGTATAGATCACTTTTGAAAGATATATGTGCATATATGAAATAAATAATACTTCACAAAAATAACTTCATATCTTCCATTGAATCTTTATTTCTGTTCAACTATATACCTTTGTAATTATTGTTACTGATCCTATTGATGATACTTTATTGACTGTTACATGATTTAAATGGTTAATTTTAATATTATTATGATTACAGATCATCTGAATTTACTATTTTTAAATGAATATCACTTTCCATTTTCATGTGTAATACTATTTACTTATCAAAGAAATTTAATTTTATTTTCTGCCTTTATGATTCATTCTCTCTTGTGAAAAGGTCAAGCTCCTTTCATCTGAATCATAGTAGTGCTTGTGGGTTGTTGTTTTTCTTTTTAACCTAGATAGTGGGCATGAGGTTTACCACCATTAGTAAATATAAACTTAAATTTATGGCAAATTTCTGAATACATTTATAAGGTCAAGTTTCAAAATTCTAAAAAAAAGTTGTAAAGTAAAAGGAAATAATGTTTTTTATGCACAACAAATATTCACAAGTGAGACTTCTTTGCTTTACTTTCTGTGTTTCAGTCTTCATTTACACTAAATCTTAATTAATTTACAATGAATCTTAAATCTTATTCCCAAGGTATACTGACTGACTCCTACTCTCATATTGCCTTGCTTATCTTTCCTATTTTGTTTTCATTACATTACTTTCAGTCTCTTCCAATGCGATTTCACCTAAGGAATGTGGGTATATCTATTTTTCCTCCATATATACTAATGGACCAACATAAAAGATAACATGCAAAAGACTTCTTTTACTTTCAAATGATGTAAAGACCTTGAGTAACAACAAATTAAATTGTTGATTTTATTACAAGTAATGGGTCAAATATTCCTGTAAACAAAGAACACCATTTCCTAGAGAAATATGAAATACTTTCTGGTAACAGAGGGCTCTAATATGGAGTATGGAATGGACAGGAGATGGGAGGCAAATTTATACAGGAATTTTAGACTACATTGAATTGACTGAAATGAATCCTGACAATCAAGTACAGCAACTCTTCAATTGATGAGATTCCTCTCTGTAGATATAGAACTGAAAAGTATTAAGGCCCCAAACCATACATTCCACTTTTTTAAAATCTTAACTATTAAAATAATGAAAACAAAACAAGGAAACCCAGAGAAAGACACTGAAAGTATGTATGCATCCTTAGACTCACTCTTTTTGCTGTTGAGTATATAAAACCCAAAATATTGCAGGCTATTGCCATTGTTCTTGATCAAACATCACAACTTATTGGTAAGATCCTACAGCTAGAGATATTACATACTTGAGTCAGGATGTACAGATGGCAAGCAGATACTGACTTGTAATCTTTATTCCTACTGTCAAACTTCCATGCTGTTGGAAGGTATTATGCACATTATCACAGGAGAAAATTGATCATCATTCTTACTGATCTGTAGCACCAGGAGCTATAATTGTGACTGGCTTGAAAATACATGCCCACTGATACAATAGTGGAAGAAAAGACAGGGGAACAATAGCCACTCATGATTGGATTGAAGGTCTGCTCCAAACGGTGGAACTCATGCATGACATCATTATCAAGGACAAGAACTTCTGGTTAGAGAAGTCCTAGGTCTTAGGTGAGAACTTTCTACTATTATCCTGTCAAATAGATAAAATATTAAACTGACTTTTAATGAGTATAGTTATATTCACAAATTAGTACATCTCTCAGCACTCATCAGAGAAGCTTTTGTTTGTTTGCTGTAGATGCTAATTGATACACAGACCCACAACTGTGCAAGATGCATAGAATAATGAACTTTGTGCTGTGGGATGTCTATCTGTATGTTGTGAATATGTGTTACTCTGATTAGTCGATAAATAGAGCTGTTTGGCCAATGGTGAGGTAGAATAAGGTTAGGCAGTACATTCAAACTGGAGAGAGAGGAGAAGAAAGAGAGTGGGGAGACACTGCGAGCTGCCACCAGGAAATGTGCAAGATGTGTAAGTACCAGTAAGCCCCAAAGCCATGTGGCAATGCATAGGTTAACAGAAATGGGCTGAGTTAAGTTGTAAGAACTAGCTAGCAAAAAGCCTAAGCAATAGGCCATAGAATTGGTAATTAATATAACCCTGTGAGTAATTATTTCATAACTGGCTGTAAGACCAGGTGGGACACAGGAATACTTCCATCTACAATTTTGGATGCTAAGGCCTAAATGGGAGATCTATATCACACTCCATTCTCCCAGTTCTCAAACATCATTGCATAACAGGTATCAGAAAGATTGTAAGAGCCAGAGATATTGGATGACTAAAGATAAACACTGTCTTCTAGACACAGCAGAGCAGCTATACACTTTAACCGAAAGTGATTTTGACAATATGCAAAAGACCTGTACAAGCTCAAGCCTGAAGAAAATCTTAGCCTGAAGTAGGGAAGTGGACATGAAGTCCCAGCCTTAGCTGAGGAGCTATTGGCTGTTGATAGTTTCTTGCATTGCAAGAAATTCTCAAAAAATTACTAAAATATTTAAAAATAATAAAAACTAATGTACTCTTCAATACATGCAATTCTGAAATTCCAATAATTAAGAAATTCAGAATCCTAGTCTTCAGTTCCAACTACTGGATTCTTGGACTTTGCTTTGTGGACAGTCATTGCTAGATTAGCTAGACCACACCTGTAAGTCATTCCAATAAGTCCTCTTTTTCTATATAAAGAGAGATTCATTTTATAATTTCTGTTACTCTAGAGAACCCTGATAACCACATCTACAATAGAGAAATAAATAAATTTTAACATTCCTCAAAATTAACATATATAAATATTTCTCAATGAACATTGTAATTTTATATAAACTTTTATTACACCCAGAGTGACACAGTTAAAGTAGTAATGTAGTACAGAAAGACAAACTTGCATTTGTGGTGATTATATTAAGTTTCTAAGAACCCCATTAAATTTCTGTTTTATTTCAAACGTACATACAGATATATTTTTCATTTTTAGAAAGAGATATTTTCACATGGTTAAAAAAGGAAAAGTCTAAGACTGAAAGAAAAACATCTCTGTCTAGTCATAATGTAAGCTTATAGGTTAATTCCCAAAGATTTTTAAAAGCCAGTTTTCATTCAATAAGAGTCTAAATAACAATAAAATAATATGCCACTGCGTAAACTTTTGAATGGAATCATAAGCAATGGCATTATGAGCTCAATAAAATGTCATTTTGTTGGGCAGCTAATATTTATGAAAGTTACAACTACATAGTATTGACAGACAGAGATTTTGATAGACAAAGAAGAAAGCCAACTGTGACAGAAGGTTAAGATTGCATGTACCTTATCAAGAAGCTTAATATGGCATCATATGTTCAAGAAGTTGGTAGTAAAGGAACTAAGCCATCATGGGAAGTGCTTAATAATTAAAAATGTTAAATTACAACAGTAATGGAGAACAGTTAATGAATTATAAGTAAATATTTTGTGAATCTTAATACTTGGGAATTGAATAGTTTTTAACTGATTTGTTCTATAGGCAAAAGATAGTAAGGAAATGGATTTACAAGAGTTAAACATGTTTTTCTTGGGGCATTATTAGAATGAGGGAAAGGGAGTTTAACTGGATTAAAATAAAGGAAAAAATTGTCAAGAAAAAGACTATTAAGGAAGTTATCTAAGGTGTGGAAAGATAGCTCAGTGATTAAGACCACACATTACTCTTGCAGGGGGAACCAGTTCATTTCCTAGCACCAGCATCCTCTGCCTGACTACTACCTGTTTCTACAGCACCAGAGGTTCTCATGCCTCTGGCCTCCATGGGTACCTGCACTGACCTGCACATATTTCCTTCACCTGTCCCACATACATATAATTGAAAATAACAAAAATAAATCTTCTTAAACTGATACCCATAACAGTTAAACACCAAGTTGAGAGCTCTGCAGGAACGGAAAACAAAGGACATTTTCCATCCTCAGGGTATTCAGATGTGGCCCCATTCACTTTGCAGCTTCAGATCCTTAGAGGCAAAAGGGCAGTGTGTTTCCCAATGGCAGACTGATAATGCTGAGACCATGCCAGAGGCTTTTCCCAGCTCAGGGATGTTTTCTAACTTTATTCCTATCTATGTCAATTTTCTTTTGTTTTTATCCAAAAGAAAAGCAGTATCATTCAAAAGTTGGGACAGAAGTCAAAGATTGAGATTTCATTTCCTGAAATTCCCAGAACAATTTTCTTGCCATTACTTGACCCAAGTGTTTGCCCTGAAACCTCTTCAATTACAGTACCAAAAATATTTCTGCTAGATTTTAGTTGAGTACACTAGCATACTTCTCAGAATGAGCTGGCATAAGTATAAGATGCAAATGTAGCATATCATGGAATCAAAAAAGTTGGCCAGTTTCCTTAATGTTAGGGATTTGGGGGCATGGAAATCATAAGAGGAGATACACGTTATTTTTCATAAAAAAGTATTTTACAAACATATCAATTAAGCTTAATTTCTAGGGGAACTTAAATTTCCATGGAGCCAGCAATAAATGCCATAAAAAAACAGAAAACAAACAAACAAATAAATCTTAGAAGAAGGGTATATGTCATTTAATAGGACAAATAAAGACTTTATACTCAAACTGTCTAACCTTTTGTTGTAAACACATTTCCTCTTTTTTTTGTGACTTCTCTGTTCATTTACTGCAGTGATGACTTAGCGAAGTGCTTTTTATGCAAACTCATCTGTTCCTACATTGTACCCAAGTTAAAATGTCTATAGCTTGCTCTTTGTTTATACCAACACTTTTTATTCCTTTTGACTGCTGTGGGATGGTCTGTATGTCAAATGTGTTGCTGATTGGTCAATGAATAAATCACTGATTGGCAGTGGCCAGGCAGGAAGTATAGGCGGGACTAACAGAGAGGAAAATTGAGAGAACAGGAAGCTGGGAGGGGAGACACTGCCAGCCGCCATCAGGATAAGGAAGATGTAAAGTACCGGTAAGCCACAAGCCATGTGGCAAGGTATAGATTAATAGAAATGGATTAATTTAAGCTGTAAGAGCAGTTAGCAAGAAGCCTGCCACGGCCATACAGTTTGAAACCAATATAAGTGTCTGTGTTTACTTGATCGGGTTTGAGCGGCTTGGGACTGGCGGGTGAGAGAGATTTGTCCTGACTGTGGGCCAGGCAGGAAAACTCTAGCAACAAATGGCGTCCAACGTGTTGGCAAGAGTTTCCACCTAAAACCTGAGTAAAAAGATTCTAAAACAGAACTAAAAACAGCTCCTAGTTGTCTCTTTTAAGCTAGCGGCAGCCTGCGTGTTTGAGCTACTGGCGGGTTCCTAGCTGCGCGCTCGACCTGCAGTATGGCAGGAATGAGGCCTCTGCAAGTGGCACATTAAGCTGCTTGATGGATTTAGCCTTTGCTAGTACAAAAAAAAAAAAAAAAAGAGGTTTCTGGGCTACATGCTGCTTGGATAAAAGCATAGACCCACGATAGCTCCCAGAGCTGGTGGTAAGCATACAGCCGCCATGCTGGGAAGCTGAGGTGGGTGGAGCCAGCAGCCACAGCGCCAGCGCCATTTCAGGCTTAGAAGGCTGCAGTTTAAAGCAATAGGCTCAAGCTAATATAAAAAAATAAGCCACGTAAAGATGGCTACCACACAGAGAATCTGGATTATGTTCTCTTTGATATTCGTAACTGAAGAAAAACATTTGATTGTAAAAGCTGTTCAGTTATGCCAAAATGTATATTTTAAAGGTACCTTGACTTCAAAAATTGGATATAAGGATATGTTACTTTGGAAAGGAGACTCTGCTTTTGTTCCCACAGAAAGCCAGAGGCTATGGATTTGTTCCAGATTCAGACACATCAGGTTTGACCAGCCAAGACCACCTGAAAGGTCTCCGATGACACCATGGCCCAGATGATCCAACATCCAGAACCGTTTCAAGGCAACTGGCTCAGATGATACACCCTCACGGACTACTCCATGATCCTAAAATTTTTTTTGTTTCCCCAGAAGATACAGCGCCCCCCTCCAGCAGGAAGTAGTAAGAGAAGCTACGCCCAAATTCCCAAATATACCAAGCTGACTTTGGAGATGTGTAAAGGTTAAAACCTTCCTTTTTAAGAAAAGAAAAGGGGAGGTGCTGTGGGATGGTCTGTATGTCAAATGTGTTGCTGATTGGTCAATGAATAAATCACTGATTGGCAGTGGCCAGGCAGGAAGTATAGGCGGGACTAACAGAGAGGAAAATTGAGAGAACAGGAAGCTGGGAGAGGAGACACTGCCAGCCGCCATCAGGATAAGGAAGATGTAAAGTACCGGTAAGCCACAAGCCATGTGGCAAGGTATAGATTAATAGAAATGGATTAATTTAAGCTGTAAGAGCAGTTAGCAAGAAGCCTGCCACGGCCATACAGTTTGAAACCAATATAAGTGTCTGTGTTTACTTGATCGGGTTTGAGCGGCTTGGGACTGGCGGGTGAGAGAGATTTGTCCTGACTGTGGGCCAGGCAGGAAAACTCTAGCAACATTTGACAGTTTGCTCCATGTTTTTATTTTGATCAACTTTTATTTGTATCAAAAAAAAAACAAAAAAAAATCTACTTTTAAAGTGCTATCTTCCCATGTTGTTCTAGTTTCAATTACGTTCAAGATATTCTCCTAAGGTTCCCTGTTGGTTTATATCTCCTTTTAAAATTATTTTGCACCAAGTTTTACAAAGTTTCTATGCAAGGTGAACCACTCTTTGATTTCCTCAAGATACTCCTTTGATATAGCACACAACCCATGTAAGTTTAAAAGGGATCAGTGACATGGTTTCATCAGCCTGCTCCTGGTTCTTTTAAGTTGTCTTTCCCTCAGGTGTTGTGTTTTTTAATGAAGTTTTCAATTTTCTTCATGTGTTGGCTCCCTGTGATCTGAAAATAGGAAGTATGAAATAAACAGAAGCAGATGTTCCTATTACGGCAGTACTTCAAGACACTGATGTTCGTCTTGAAATGTGCTATGTTTTTATTTCCTAACCTTTATTATTTTTCTGTATTTGTGGTTTGGTGCTTAATTATTTTGAATAGCTCAATACAAGGAAAGAAATAGCTTGACAGGTAGAAAAGAGTAATGAAAGGTTTCAGAGCATATGGAACTGGAGAAAGAAGTCAGGAAGTAAGTGGTTGTGTGTGGGTCTTATGTCAAAAGCTAATATGGACCTGGGCTCCTGTTTAGGGATTAAAAATAGAAAGAAAGGTAAGATTCAGAGTCCTGTGAATAAATTCATGCAGACATCTATGTATATATACAAAGATTAGTCAAAGAAAAGATCAAAGAAAACTAGAATTATAATATCATTTTAATTGGGTCCTCAAATTGTGAGAAGATCGCAGTGACTTTTAGGTAAGTTGCCATAGAAGCCTGTCATTGAAATTCCTTGGTGAAATGTCTATGTGTGTTTTGCTAGCTTTTACACTAATGTCAAGATATGCTTGAGACCTGCATCCAGACTATATATATATATATATATATATATATATATATATACTGCATCCAGACTATATATATGTGTGTGTGTGTGTGTGTGTGTGTGTGTGTGTGTGTGTAGTCATAAATGGAGCAATAAGTGTCTACTTTGTTGAAGCTTGGGAGAAGTTTTCAGTTTAAGTACAAATTGAGCAACAAAATAAAGAGGAATAGACTACAAGGCGAGCCAGAAAACTAACAAATACAATACCAGCAGTCAAATTAAATCATTCTAAACCCTAGAGATAATGGAACCATTCTTCAGTTTTTGTTAGAAACAATTACAACCATATATAATTAAGTCTCTAGGTTGTCAAAGATTAAGTTTGATGAAGTGAAATATATGAATCCTTTCATTGCAAAAGTGTTTCCATTAAGGCTTGCCACATGTTAATATTATCACCTGGATAGAACTGCTGCAATCATGTTTGCATAAGACTTAGAGTACCTAATTCAAACAGAAACTTAATTGAAAGGCCTCTCATAGGCTGGGTACTTGTTTAAGGGCATAAAATGCTTGTCTCCCAAGCATAAGGATCTAAGTTTGGGTCCCCACCACTGACATAAATCTGAACATGGTAGAGTACCTCCATAATTCCAGCTCTCCTACAGCTAGAAGAGAGGTGGACACAGAGAAACCTGGAAGTTTACAAACCAACTAGTCTGGCACCTGCAATGACAAATAAAGAGATACCATATAAAACCAGGTGGAAGATGAAGAACCATATTCATGGTTGTTTTATAACCTTACACATGCCAAGGTACATATTTATCCACACTCACACACATATACAGAGACACACAAAGGTTTTTTGAAGGCATCTCACAGCAGCTCTTTGGGTTCTCCTGTGCTCATGTCTGGGATACATGCTTCTCCATCCCCAAGTCCCATAACTGTGATGGTGCAGATTTGCTGTTTTAGATCATTAAGACTTCTTTAAAAACCAGCCATATGAGCTTAAAATATGAAGCTTAAAATATAAATCCCTAATCAATAGATTTAATCAATGAAGAGTATATAATCCAATTCATGAAGATGAAGTTGAAAGGACAAAAGAAAAATTTTAGAAGCATATTGAGTTCAGAATAAAGTGAAGTTCTGCTTACCTAATACCAATGTGAAATGTATTAAAGTAATAAGTAGTATGTATTCTTTCTATGATTAATAAATGTAGCTGTTTTTAAATTTGTGACCTTACCTAGAATGCTACAATGAGTAACATTGTCTATAGTCTGTCACTAAAAGATATTTCCACTAACGGCAGACAGACCATCTCTCATTCCTCTTACTACTTGAATACTTCAGTATTACCTCCTCATTGACAGTGGGGAAGTGGTAAAGACCCTGATATTGGTGACAGCTTCATAAATTCTAAGAAGTCATATCTTTCCAGTGATCATTGCATTAATGAGAGTATTCTTTTGTCAGTCTTTGTTCATATTTAAGCATTCTTCACCCATTCAGTATGTTTTTGAGCAGTTATTAATCCTATCATTCAATCTTGGGCTAGACTCTCAGTATGCAATGGCAATAAAAACAGATAAGATCTTCAGTTTCCTAAAGTAAGGTGATAAATATCTTGGGCCTCAAGAAAAAAAATTGTGTGTGTGTGTGTGTGTGTGTGTGTGTGTGTGTGTGTGTGTGTGTGTGTGTAGATAGATAGATGACAGATAGATAGATAGATAGATAGATAGATAGATAGATAGATAGATAGTGTGTGTGTGTGAGTGTGTGTGTTACACACACAGGAAAAAAATGACCTTAGAATATTTCTAACCCAGTCATAATACCCTGGGTTACTGTTCCTCCGTCTGTCTCTCTACATTAGGTTTTAGTTTTCATTTTATTTAAAATAGCTCTTTTACCACCAGTATTGCTTCTGCATTTCAGGCAGAAGTATAAGAACACTAAGAAATTTTAAAATACAGATTTAATTCACACTGGTCAAGTTGGAGATAGAATACTTTCACACAGCACAGTAGCCCAGTGGAAGCAGTGCTTCATCAATAAGATAGAATGGAATTCCAGCAGTAGAGAACAATGTCTGCCACATCAGACATTAGATGTGTGGTGATAAGAATTTCAAAACTGAATTCCACTGAGCAGGCCCAACATAACTAAGTGATCTCTGTCTATCTGTTACTTGAGAATGAGAAAAAGCTCAGTCTCTTCCATGTGAAGTGCCGGTCCAAATCCTAGCTACATCTTACTATTTCCTTGTCTTAGATCAAGTTATTTTATCTCAGGAACACTGGCTTCTCAACTCCCATTCCATTAATAGGAAGGCTGGTTTGGTAGGTATTAATTAACCATGAAAAACGGACTGACACTCATGAGCATGCCCTCAACTTACAATACTTTACATTCATCCAGAGCTGTATTTATATTACTTGTGTTTTTCATTATGGGACCAGAACATATTGACTATTCATGTGATGAATTCCAAATGTCATAGCTGTCACATGTTAACTGCACTCTCATTCACTCATTTCTCTTGTATACTTCTGCTTTGTATTAATGGGTTAACAGTGCATTGGAGGAAATCAAATCAATCTGTGCACAATTAAATTTCTGAACCTGCAGAGTTGAAAAGCAAAATTTCACTGACTAGGGCAAAAGCAACTTCAGATGTTAAATGCCTTAAATGACTACAATTACAGTATGTATAATGCTCCTCTCTTTTTCAACTCCTAGTGCCTCATCATTTTATTGCCTTATCATTAAAAACACTTTTGAGGTCTCAGGTAACCCCTTTCCTCCCATTGAAAGGCTATTTAAAACAACCCAGAGACACGCAGTAAGAAATTAGAGGATCTACTCTGCAGTTTAGAAACTCTATTCCAGCATTGGCACTCTATTGTTAATCTACAGTCTATTGTCTGGGTCGTTAACTTCCTTGACAGCTGTATTATACCCTTAAAGGAACAGTTAGCTACCAGGCACTCCACCCTGATAAGCCTGCTGTTGCTACTTCACTGCACTGCATTTGTAGTGCACTAAATCTGTAAGAACTCATAAGCCCAAATTATACTGACCAGTGACTTAGAAACTGGGGAGAAGAGAGAATTCTGAACCCTCAAAAGAGTGTTTGAGGTACTTAAATACCCTTTGGTTTTAAAAATCTCAGTTGCTAATTTTTGCACAAAGATCACTACATATAAACAGAAAATTATAGAATTCAAGAATGGACTATTAGCCATTAGAAGACTTGGTTCTCCTTATCATTTGTCATAGGCAAAATCCAATATTATGTTCTAGAAAAAAATTTATACTTTATTTATTTCGCCTATATATGTATGTATATATGTATATATTTGTAAGTAAACATGCTTGCCACACCATACATGTAGAAGTCAGAGGACAACTTGGGGTAGTCCATTCTGTCTTTCAATACATGGGTCATAGGGACCAAATTCATGTCATCAGTCTCAATACGAGCTGCTTTGCCTTCTTAGCCATTCCACTGGCCCAAAATCCAAGACTTCTAGATGAATACCCTAATATATGAACAGGGCATTGGTTCTAGAATATTATTTTAAGGTGTTTTACTTTTGTTTATGTTGCATTTGTTTAACTCTGTGAAGCTGTGTGACTTTGCGTGTCTAAAGAACCTGATGGTCTAATATAGGCAGGACTGGCAGGCAGAAAGAATATACAGAAGGAAAATCTGGGAGAAAAAAAGATCAAGGGGACAGGGAAGGAGGAGGATGCAAGGGGCCAGCCACCCAGCTACACAACCAGCAACAGATATACAGAAATAGAAAATGGTAAAAGTCCAGAGACAAAAGGTAGAAGGAATAATTTAAAGATAAGAAAAGCTGGCAAGAAAGAAACCAAGCTACAGTGGGGCATTCATACTTAAGAATAAGCCTCTGAGCCAGGCAGCGGTGGCACACACCTTTAATCCCAGCACTCAGGAGGCAGAGATAGGTGAATCTCTGTGAGTTCATGACCAGCCTGCTGGTCTACAGAGTGAGACAGGCCCCCAAAACTACATAGAGAAACCCTGTCTTGGAAAGCAAAAAAAGAAAAGAAAAGAAAAAAGAATAAGCCTCTGTGTGATTTATTTGGGAGCTAGCCTTCAGACCCCCCACACACACCAAAAAAAAAAAAAGAATAAAAACAAACAACAACTGGCACCTATTGTTTTTTGGTTTTTGTGTGTGTGTTTTTGTTTGTTTGTTTTTGTTTTTTACAGTATTTGGTCTCCATTTAAGAGTAAAGATTCTTGTATCAGTCAGCTAAAGTTATAAAATAATCTGCTTAAAATATGTTAATCTATTGAATATCATTTTTTCAGGCTTTTGACAACTATTTCTTGAAGCATTGATAGCCTTGAATAACACTGTAGTGATAATTAGTTGTCTGAGTTTATAATATACACAAATGCACTCTCATGAAAATATCTCCACATATATGCATATATATTGACATATATTTAACATAACCAGGATAATACTGTATTTTCTATAATTACATACTTTTGGCTAGTATTTCTTTGGTGCTCTTAGTTCATAATAATTACCCATATTTTAATTACTTAGGTTCACATCTGGTCTTCTCAGCTACTAGTTTTTTAATTTGGGTCTGAGACTTTAACTTCAGAAATATTAATAAGCCCACTTTTAAAAATTGTGAAAAATGGGTAAGTATGACAAAATTACATGGCGCTTACCATATAAATACTTTGTATAGAGCTTGACACACAATGTACTTTCAATAAATTTTGATAATAATGCTGAAGTCAGTGCCCAGGACTATCAACTGTGGGGAATTACTGTTGTCCTAGCCATTTAAGTCCTTTGCATTTTATCTTCTCAGGTTTCTGGAAGACACATTTTATTATGTGAAGGTATTGACATCTACACTGGCAATAGCTGTAGTCTGTCTATTAGGTCTGTAGAAGCTCTGTGTTAGGGAGTGCTTATTGTCTTTTATTTCTTGGCTTTTTAAAATTAAGATCTGCTTCTTAAATCTTTTTCAGAATGTATTGATTTGTTTGTTTGTTTGGGTGGGGATGGATCACACTGGAACTAGGAAGTAAAATTATACCTTCCATTAATTTTCCCTATATGTGTATATATTTAATAACCACAGATTTTTGTTTTTGCTGTTTGCTAGTTTTGCCCAGCCTGGGATAGAAGGAACACATTGAGCATGGTAGGCAAGTGTTTCAAATATAAACTACACCCAAGCCTATTACATAGTTTTCTTGGTTTGTTTCTTTGTTTTGTGTTTTTTTTTAATTATTGCATATGTTTAAAAGTAATTTATTTTTATCCCAAGAGAAATTCACTAGTGGGTAGTTAACCGTCTTAGACTTTTAAGAAGAAAAGAGTAGTTTGTTTTCATTTCTATCCTATTCTGCTGATTTAAAGAAACTTTACCTTATTTTTTTTTTGATTCTAGAAACCTGTATTATAATATGAGTATGATGTCAGTCCAATTGGCCATCCTGAAATGTTAGGTATAAAAAATTCTTCTGTAGCCCCTTGCTATATGTCATGGCATAGCTAACCCACACACTGGGCTCCTGCTTCTTGTAAGGATTCTGCAGACAACTCATATTTTTTTTTCACCCACACAGAGGACCAGACAATCCTCAATTCAGGATGCTTTGCAGTTATTCAACTCTACCAGTGTTTAGTTGCCAGAAAGCTCTTTTTTGCTGCTTCTTTTACTCATTCGATGGCAATGTTCCTAGATTTTCAGCACTGCACTAAATTTATTTCATTCAATGAGTATTTGGCAATAAAAAAGAAACAGTCTCACACTTTCCACCAAATACTTCCAATTTCCACATTCTAAATAATGAAGGAAGTATTAACACAGAAACAAATCTTAGAATAACTAATGTTTTAAGAAAGACCTGAAGTACAGCCTTCTCTACTACATTCAGGACACAACTGTATAAAATATGCACATATAATACACAAGATTAAGAAAGTTTTGTATAGTAAGACAAAGGTGAAAAGTTTAATAAACAAAAACAAAAACAAAAAAATCTCAGATAATAAAAGCACATAGGAACATGGATAAATCTTAATGGTAATTTTCTAATTCCAAACAAGGGACTAATGGTAATGAACCGCCCATATTTGGAATCATAATTAAGAAAACTTAGAACTTATTGAAAGAATTGAAAGAGATGATTCCATTGCTAATCGAAATGCCATGGGTAAGTGAGATGGGTCAGCTGATGAAAGAACCAACACAAATCCCAGGGCCTGAGTTCAGGCCCCAGAGGTGTCCTTGAAAGGTATGGTAGGAGTCTTACTCTCAGTCTCTGTTTTGCTTTGCATTTTATGAAGTTATAGTTTACTCCATCACAGACTTCTGGCATGATATGCTGTCCTTGCCAGAGTTCCAGAGTAGGAACTGACCAGTTTTAGACTGAAACTTCCAGTAGTACCAGAAGCCAAAACAAATATTTTCTCTTGTGTAAGTTATTTATCTCTGGTAATCTGTTTTCGTTGCATAAGCAGACCAACTTAGGGTATAATTTTGCCACCTGTTATCTATCCTTGATCTTTCTGGTACATTATCTATCTCACTAGGTACATTTTATTTTTCTCATTAGACCCTTGATTTTTTATTCTATGGTTTTAATAGATGGAGGAATGAGAGTCAAAGACTACAATCTTAAATTTCAAATGAATGAATAAATAAATAGTAAATCAGAAACACAAAGAAATAAAGATAACAAAATAGCTTTCAATATCTTCAATGGAAACTGGTATATTGATTTAATTTTGAAACCTTTAAATGGCCAAAGTGCAGAATTAAAGAAAATGAGCATCTGTTTATAATCACAAATTCACTGTAATACTAAACAGACTTATAAGCAATTTTTAGCATGGAAAAACAACAACTGCATACAGCATTAGTGTGAGAATGTTTATAATGACCCTAAGCCTTCTGACATTAATAAAACTCCCAAGCCCAACTATCTCACTGTTTGCTCATTTTTCCATTGAACAGATTTGGGAAAGCAATCTTCATGTTAACATTTAAAAAAAAATACGGAATTGTGTGCAGCAAGATTGGTCTTAAATATTTTAATTCAATTTTGATACAGTATACCTAATAAAAGTGGAAATATGATCAACTTTGTTCCTTTCATTTTTTATTTCAAGTCATTTTGCAGGAGAAAAATATTTGGCAGGACTGGGAGCCTATGCTTTAGGACTCTTTTTATAAAACAAAGAGAGAAAGAAAAACATTAATCACCTGGAATAAAGAATGTTCTAATTGCACTTATGCAGAGATTGGATTTTAACAAAATATGTGTGTGAATGTTGATGTGGTATGTGGTATGTGTGTATGATGTGTGCATGTGTTTATATGTGTGTAAGTATGGGTGTATGGGTATGTATGGTGTGTATGTGATGAGTATATGATATTTGCGAATATGTGTGTACATGTTTATGCATATATATATTATGTATGTATGTATGTGGTATATGTAGTATGTATGTGCATGTGTTTGCATTTATGTGGTTTGTATATGTGCACAGTGTTTGAGTGTCTGGTATGTATGTATTTATGTTTGTGTGTGCATGCGTATATGTATGTGTAGGGTGATACACAAATAGGAAACAATCATTTTTAACTGTCAATAGAATTTCTCTGGCATTGCTCTACTAAAGGCACAAAGCACAATGCTATGTAATTCCTGCCATCTTCATTAGTTTTCTAAACTAAAAGTGGCTTCTAGTACTTAATATCACTATATCTCTAGTAGCCATGTGGCTCCTGACTGCGTAGAAAGCCTTCAGTTGAGATATGTGATCTCCCATCCTCATGTAGGTGTAACACAAGTTGCTAAACAGTCTTATTAATAAAAAAAATTCAGAGCCAGGTGTTGGAGTGAAAGTTGAAAGATCTGAGAAACAGAAAGAAGCCTGACATGTTCTTATGACCAGGAAATCCTCAGTCAAGAGAGAGCTACTTCCTGTATACTCACACCTTATATGCCTTTCTGTGATCTGCCATCTTACTTACTTTCTCTGCCCAGCTTCATCACTTCCTCTTTCTGCCCAGTTCTATCATTTCCTATCTGTCTGTACAGACCTCCAGACATCTATGGTTAACTAGTGCTGTATTTAAAGGTGTATGTCACCATGCCTGGCTCTGTTCCCAGTATGGCCTTGAACTGGATGGATCTCTGACTCCTGAATGCTAGGATTAAAGGCATGTGCTACCACTGCCTAAGCTCAATATTTAATATAGTGGCTGGATTTTTTTTCTGATCCCCAGATAAGCTTTATTGGGGTACACAAATAAAATATCACCACATTTCCTCTTTTTGTCTAAAATAAAAAAAGTTATAACTAATATAAGAAAAACTATATACAATAAGTACAATAACTATATACAATATATGCAGGCAATAAATACATCAACAATGTCTAGTCCATTTGCATTTGACAAATTCAGTGAAAATATTCCATTATCTATCCTTTTTTGGTGAGTCCAAAGGATTGTATCCAATTTACTTTTTATCCTAACTTGTATTACCAACCAAAACTCTTAATGTCATTCAAACTTATACACTTTACACCACTTCAGCAAGTTTCTGTTCTGAATTTGTTAACAAGGAAAATTATAACTATAATTATCTAATCGTCAACTCCCTCAGAGACTCGAGAAAGAAATATTATTACCTAGTAAAACAGGAAGTGCAAACAAAGCGACTTCCAAAAAAGTGTGAGAAATGACAGAAAGAGCTGGCTGCCTGGACAGTCTCTGCAGTGTTGCAGCACCTATCTTTGGCCTACAGGCCTAGCATTTCTGACAGACTCATATGTGAAGCAGGATTTTCTAAAGAGTCTTCCTACCTTGTCTTGGCAAGGATTGGCAATCCTTTCTTTTGTGTCCTGCTTGTCCATTACAGGACAGCATATTGTCATCAGTTGAGGTGAGGGCACTTTCTTGCCCAGTGACTAACTTTTGCCACAATGAAAGTAAACTCCATAAGGAGTTTCTTCAATGCCCATCATCTTCTTTGAAGTAGATTGATGCTGCCAGGAGCAGACATGTCTCATAGTCATAAAAAAAGAAAAAAAAAAATCTATGTCATTAAAACATCTTAAATGACATATTCTGCAGATTTCTGAAGTATCTGAAGATGACCTGTATATCTAAAATATATTTCTGCTTGACCTTGAAAACATACCTAATATGACTACAAGTTCAATTGTAATGACTAACTACTAATCTGCATTTCTTTATTATCCTAAATAGTTGGTAATAACTTTCAAGGACTAGAAAACTGAACTACATTGTTAAAGGAACTTTATAGGTACAATACCTTGAGCAAGATTAGAAATATATATACAGTATTTTCTAACAAAATCAATCTCAAATTTGCATCAACATACAAAACTTGTATATAATATACAAGATACCAATCCAATGTGAAATATTTGAAACTAGTAGTTGCTATCTAAAAGTAAATTCAATAATCTACCTTTTTATCTTATCATATCCATATTCTCTCTTTTTGCTTTCCAGAATAGATTCAATAATCTACATTTTATTCTGCATGTAATTTCTGTTTCTTTTTTAAGAGTAGATTCAATAATCTACCTCTTATCTATATCTTCTTATTTTCAAACAAGAACCCTGAAATTAATTTCCTTTGTTTAACTTTTTCTGTGACCACTAACAATTAAGAATTTGTAACCAACCATCCTAAACAATGACAATTATCCATAATCAACTGAATGACCAAAAGCCACCGTCCCCACCTCTTAGGAATGTTGGCGTTTGTGTTCTTAAAATTACTTCCTGCTGTCTAGGGGTGAAGGCATCTTTAGGGGATCCTGAAAAGAAAAATTTGGGGTTGTCAAGTCCTGGGAGCGGTAGCTTTTTCATTTGTTGTCCAGTCTCTGCATAATGTGAAAATGAAGGGCCTGTCTCAAGTCCTTACTCAAGTAGTCTGTGAGGCTGGATCATCTCAGCTAGCCTTCTCGAAATTGTCCTGAGCAGTTTTGTGGTCCAAAGCCAATCTCTGGGTGGTATTTGTCAGTTTAGCGGTATTATCATCATTCTGATGGAACACTGTTATGAGGCCCCATAATCTTTTTGGAGATTTCAAATTTGTGATTAGGCTTGCTCATGGTTACCTGCAGAAAAAATGATAGAGACTCAAACATGAAAACATGTACAGGCAACTAGATGAAGCCTTTTTTCTAGAATTAGTTAGTACTCTATATGACCTTTAATATCATGACAAAAGTTTAAATATATATATATATATATATATATATATATATATTATAAGTTTGATATAAAATTCATACCTTAAGAAAAGTTTTAAAAAGTCAAAATAAAACCAAAGAATTATGAGATTAGTGACAATAGAGTAGTCCTTTTAATTTTGGTTATCTTCTATCCCATATCAGATGACTCTTCTGATATGATACAGAGATGTTGGATTTTCCTTTTAACAAGCATGCTTGGGTTTAAAGAAGGAAAGAGCCATTCTCCAACTCCAAAGACAACTTTAATTTTTAATTGAATTGGGACTACCTAAAGACCATTTGCATTATGTGTCCTTAGAGAACAGCAGACACAAACACTTAGGAAGACTCATGAAATTTTATTCTGTTAGATATATGATATACCAATAGGCCAATTTACTCTTTTTCTTGGGACTTTTTTTTTTCTGGATGATTTGTCCTTTTTTTTTCAAATGTCTCATTTGTCCAGTGTTCTTCAGATTCCTTAGCCTTCATTATCCTGAAAGACAAGAACAAAAACCCTTCCCTTATCCTAACTTTGGGGAGGTTCCATTTTGGCAAGTTATATCTGATTACATGAAAAACATTTGTTAGTCATATAAATTAGTTTAAACTGAATGGTCATGCTGTTTGGTGAACCATCACCTCTTCTAATCAAGAGGTCTCTCTTGTTCAAATCAAATCATTATCAATTTTAATGGTATTCATAGCATTTTCCTCTTCTATAGAAACAAAAGCAAAACCTCATCCCCAATATAATACTTATCATGGTTTCCATTCTGATGCAGGCTGAATTTAATTCAGTAGTTTTTTTTCTATTATCCACAGTCTCTCCACAGTTGTTGTTCCTTTCTCATTAGTATTGAGAAAATTCAAAGTTAATAAGGCATTATGTGATCTATTTCTGGGGGGTTTTGTCATCCCTTTCTGTTTATTTAATCATTGCCATCAATATTGATATGGCAATAGTAATTGAATTGTACAGTACATCACATTAAATGACACCATTGTTAAATGTCATGTTACCCACAGGAACATATATCTGTAAAAGCAAAAATACTGACTTTTATTCTCAATCTGTGGTCTTTACTCCTACTACATACCACATACAGTGAAGGCAATCAAGAGATGCATACTATAGTAGTAAGCATAAGAAGTTTTTAAAAGAATTTGAACTTTTGGGGCAACAAAATTTATAAAATTTATAACAAAAATTATAAGTAATAATGCAACAAGTAAAAAAGTAACAAAATTATAAGTAATAATGATCAGTCTTTTATACTATGAGCTGCAAAGCAAAATTGTATTTTAAATTAACACCAAATTCAAATTAGATTACAGATTCTGTCAGTACCATCATGAAGTTTGCCATATATTTGAATTAATGGCATTCCAAATTTGTTATTTTTTTAAATGTCTGTACCAGCCAATTGATTCCATATGCTCCAAGAAAATTATCCATTAACAAATGCCAATGCCTAGAAATTATTGTTAGCATATCTGCATTTCTTGAAAAATGTTCTAAGATAATTCATAGTCTAGAATATCCTCAAATTTACCTTCACTGATTAGTTTATGAATCTCTCACTTTCGAATAGGAAGATATACCATGGAAATATTTCTATCATATCTTCTGCATGGGGGGGTTAGGGGGGTTGTATTTAATTGAACCAAATATCATCACAGGGTGTTTCTTAATACAAAGGTAGCATGGACAATGATTTCCAGTTTTAAAAAAACATAAAACTCCTCAGCCGGGCGGTGGTGGCGCACGCCTTTAATCCCAGCACTTGGGAGGCAGAGCCAGGCGGATCTCTGTGAGTTCAAGGCCAGCCTGGACTACCAAGTGAGTTCCAGGAAAGGTGCAAAGCTACACAGAGAAACCCTGTCTCGAAAAACCAAAAAAAAAAAAAAAAAAAAACCATAAAACTCCTAATCATAGCATGCCATCTTCTCCTATGTGATGGTTAATTTTGGCTGTTAACTTGATGCACCTGGGAAGAGAGAATCTTGCTTGAAGAATTGCCTTCATCAAATTGATCTATACGACTGTCTTTAGAGCATTTTTTTAAATTGATAATTGTTAAGAAAGGAATGGTCGCCGGGCGGTGGTGGCGCACGCCTTTAATCCCAGCACTCGGGAGGCAGAGCCAGGTGGATCTCTGTGAGTTTGAGGCCAGCCTGGGCTACCAAGTGAGTTCCAGGAAAGGCGCAAAGCTACACAGAGAAACCCTGTCTCGAAAAACCAAAAAAAAAAAAAAAGAAGGAATGGTCTAGCCTTTTGTACACTGTGCCTACCCTGGGCCGGTGGTTCTATGTAACATGAGAAAGTTAGATGAATGTGAGCCAGGAAGCAACCCAGCAAGCAGCATTCCTCTAACTTCTGCTTTAATTTCTGCCTCCATGTTCCTGCCTTGAGTTTCCTGAATGACAGATAGCCCATAAGCTATGTCCACCCTTTACTCACCATTGTTGCTTCTGGTCGGTGTGTTTAACACAGCAACAGAAAGTAGATGAAGATACCCCTCTCTTATGCATGACTCTCTTGAGATCATTTTTTTTGTCATTGCCCAAGTTTCCTGACCTGATTGCAAGGATTCCTGAGTAATATTTTATGTTTTTTTTTTTTTTTTTTTTTTTTTTTTGGTTTTTCGAGACAGGGTTTCTCTGTGTAGCTTTGCGCCTGTCCTGGAACTCACTTGGTAGTCCAGGCTGGCCTCGAACTCACAGAGATCCGCCTGGCTCTGCCTCCCGAGTGCTGGGATTAAAGGCGTGCGCCACCACCGCCCGGCATGTTTTATGTTTTAGTACAATGTGAAAGTTTGTTTCCATTGAGATGATGAGGCTGCTTCTGGACATATCAGTTTGACACACATTTTTCCTAGATTGTCCTCTCTTTTAATCTATTAATGAGTTAGTTTTTCACTTTGTCTTCAAGAACATGTTCAACCCATTTCAAATCATGCCTGTGCCAAATAATTTTTTCCAAAATTAAGCATGGCTTAACTTAAAATTCATAGATTCCTTTACATATGTTGCATTGAATTTTTCCCCTTACTGATATTTTACTTTTTCATGTATCTTTTCTGAGATGTGTGTTTTTTCAACATATTACTATAGAAGAAATAATCATTCCTAGCCTAATGATTTGTCTCAAATTTTCATTCAATATATTAATGACTCAAATGACACTTTATTTTTTAATTTTGGTTTTTTGAGATAGGGTTTTTCTGTGTAGCTCTGGAGCCTGTCCTGGAATTTGCTCTGTAGATCAGGCTGGCCTGGAACACATAAAGATCCACCTGGCTCTGCCTCCCAAGTGCTGGGATTAAAGGCATGTGCTACCACCGCCCCCAGACCCCATGGGAATAGGAAGAAGCAGAATGGTAGAGAGGTCCCCAGAAATCCACAAAAATACCTCCACTATAGACTACTGGCAATGGTCCAGAAAGTGCCTGAGATGACCTACTCTGGTGATTGGATGGCCGGACACCCTGTCATGATAGAACTCTCATCCAGTGACTGGTGGAAGCAGATAAAGAAATCCACGGCCAAACCCCAGGTGGAGCTCCAGGAGTCCAACTGGCAAGAGAGAGGAGGGAATGATATGAGCAAGAGATACCAAGACCATGACTGGAAAAAGCACAGGGACAAATAGCCAAACCAGCGGAAACACATGAACTGTGCACCAATAGCTGAGGAGCCCCCATGGAACTGGACCAGGCCCTCTGGATAAGGGAGACAATTGATGAGCCTGAACTGTTTAGGAGGCCCCAGGCAGTGGGACCAGGACCTGTCCTTGGTGCATGAGCTGGCTTTTTGGAACCTAGTGCCTATGCTGAGACACTTTGCTCAGCCTTGGTGCAGGGAGGAGAGGACTGGACCTGCCTCAACTGAATCTACCAGGCTGGGCTGAATCCCCAGGGGAGATCTTGTCTTGGAGGAGGTGGGAATGGGGGGTAGTTTTGTGGGGAAAGGCTGGGGGGTGGAAAGAGGGAGGACAGGGGAATCCATGGCTGATATATAAAATTAAATAAATTATAAAATAAAATTATTTATTTAAAAATATATTAATGACTCTATCTATAGCATCACATCCTTTTATTTACTAAACTCCATCCAGATTTATAGTTGATTTGATGAAGATAAATTCTTACATTTTCTCCTTAAGACTTTTGAACATGTGTTATGTGGTGATATTTTGTTTGTGCTGAAATGTGGTAATATTTTATTTGTATGTTAACAAATAGTTTGCTGGGAGATCAGAGGAAATAGCAAACCATTAGCACAAAATTCAGGCAGTGGTAGCACATGCCCTTAATTTGATCACTTGGCAGCCAGGGTCTCTGTGTATACTGGCCATACTAGGGAACAGAGCCAAGTGTGATGACATACCCCTTAAATCCCAGTACCAACCCTAGAGACCTGGAGGTCTGTACAGACAGGGAGTGACAAGGAAGTGAGGTAGCTGGGCTAAGAGCCAATGAGAGGGCAGAACAGCAAGAAAATAAAGGCATGGGTAGACAGGAAGTAGCTCACTTTTGGGAGCTGCAGAGCTGGTGAGGTAAGGTTGGTTGGTGGCTCTCACTATTTCCCTGATCTATAAGGCTTTCACCCCTATATTTGGCTCCATGTTTTTTATTTAATACAACCATTTAAAAATTCATCTACATCTGGCACCGAACATTTGTCATATGAATTAGCAAAAAAGTTACTTGCCTATGGCCTTGCGGGCTCCAGCTCAGACCCAAGCTATTCTCAGCCAGTTGTGGTGGTGCATGCTGGTAGGATTTGCTGAAGGAGGCAAAGGCAGGAGGATCCCAAGTTTGAGGCCAGCCTAGGAGGCTTGCTGAGGAGAAGCTGTGGCCATGGCTGATTTTCAAATAGTGGCAGCAGGACCATGGATGTGGTGATTGCTGCTCTGATTTACCAGCTGCTTCTCATCATATTGATGGTGGCAACAATGCTGTTACCATGAATGAAAGATTTGCTGCTGCTTGTTCAGAGAACAATTGTCAGGACCATCTTGTTACAAGGAAGCATTGGCAAAGTCAGTTTGGAGAGGGTGCTGTGAAGATATTCTTTTCTAGGGAAGAATATTCATGGTTCTGAGAGACAGACATTTATCAGACTGTGTTCACTCCAAACCACAGAGGAGGTAAAAAAAATAAACAAAATAAAATTTCTGCAGGGAACCATGACCATGCCTAACAGCAACTTTGAAATCCACAAAAGAATGATGGTACCCCACAACAATTCATGATACCACATAGACTGTGATAAAGCCATTAAGCTGATTAATACCACCCAAAGATCTGCTTTGGACTAGCAGCTGCTCAGCACAATTTCAAGATGGCTAGCCGACATGATCCAGCCTCACAGACTACTCAAACAAGGACTTGAGATAAGCCCTGCACTTTTGCATTATGCAGAGACTAGACAACAAATGATACAGCTAACTCTCTCAGGACTTGACAATTAACCCAAAAATTTTCTTTTCAGGATTTCCTAAAGATGCCTTCACCCCAAAACAGCAGAAGTAATTTTAATAACATGATGCCCATGTTCCCAAGAGGTGGGGTGAGTAGTTTTTGGTCATTTGAGTTATGGATATTGTCATTGTTTATGGTGGTTGGTTACAAGTTGTTAATTGTTAATGGTAAAAAAAAAACTAAACAAAGGAGATTAGATTCAGTGTTATTGTTTAAAAAAGAGAAAAAAAGAGGATATAGATAAGTGGTAGATTATTGAATCTACTCTGAAAAGAAAAAAAGGGGAGATATGAAAATAATAAGATAAAAGCTAGATTTTTTTAAAGAGGATATAGAAATGGTAAGATAGAAGGTAGACTTTAGAATCTACTCAGAAAAGAAAAAAGGGAGAATATGGATATGATAAAATAAAAGGTGGATTATTGAATCTACTTCTACAAAGGAACTACTTGTTTTAAGCAGGATAAGAAATGAAATATTTTCTCTGAATTTCTCAAATGCAAATGGACTAGAAATTGTTGATATATTTATTGCTTGTATATATTGTAAATAATTATTGTACTTACTGTATATAGTTTTTCTTATATTAGTTATAACTTTCTTATTTTTTATTTTTATTAGACAAAAAAGGGGAAATGTGGTGATTTTATTTGTGGTGAAATGTGGTGATATTTTATTTGTATATTAATAAAAAGTTTGCCTGGAGATCAGAGGAAATAGCAAACCATTAACACAAAAGTCATTTAGTGACAGCACACGAATTTGATCCTAACTTTCTGGAGGGAGAGATCCATCCGGATCTCTGTGAGTTTAAAGCCATACTGGAAACTGCCAGGCATGATGACACACACTTTTAATCTCAGGAAGTGATGGCAGGAAGCAGAAAGGTATATAAGGCCCGAGGATCAGGAACTAGTCTTGTTAATCTTTTAGACTTTTAGCAGCAGTTCAGCTGAGATCCATTCTGATGAGGACACAGAAGCTTCCAGTTTGAGGAAACAAGTTTAGCTGAGGAATTGGCAAGGTGAGGTCGGCAGTAGCTTGTTCTGTTTCTCTGATCTTTCAGCGTTCACCCCAATACCTGGCTCCAGGTTTGTTTTTATTAATAAGACCTTTTAAGATTCATGTTACAGTGTTATATATTGTATATAAAGATATATACATATATTCCCATGTTTAAATTATTATTTACCTATGAAAATAGAGTTAGCATAGTGCTTTTCCTGGCATATCTACATTTAGCTAACTACTAAACATTTTCAACTGAAATTCCATAATAATAAGACTACAGTTTGGCATGAGAAAATGTTATCTAGAGATAAAGAAAAACTTCAACAAGCACTTTCTAAAGTGTGTGCAGGACATGCATATTCTTAATTGCTTTGGAATCTGTTTCTATGAGGCACTTGTTTTTGTAATTGACACCTGACACTTGACAGATGTTACTGGCTTGTATGAACCTCATCAGCCTCAAAGAGAAGAGCAGAAAGCAATGGAGTCTCTGCCCACACTTTCTTGAATAAGATTACAGTCTTATAATGACTTCAAGGGAAAATTGGTTCTTTCATCAAATAAGAAAGCATGGCTTACAACATTGGCTTTCAAATAGAATTTTATCAAGTCCTGGAATTTCAGGCTTTTTTTTTCTTTCTTCTTTCTGTTTGTTTGTTTGTGTATTGTTTTTTTAAGACAGGGTTTTTCTGTGTAGCCCTGGCTGTGCTGAAACATACCAGACTGACTTCAATCTCTGGAATTTCAGTTTTTTATCTCAGTTTCAGATAAGTGTGTTAACTGGAAGAATGCTTATTTTAGAACAATTCTGCTTTCATATTCGTGTGTGTTTGTTTGTATTAGTATTTGATGTATGATTTAGTTAAACAGCCAGGTTTTTCTAAGATGAACACTGATAAAGGATTGGAAGACAGGAAAAATACAGAAATATGAGAGGCAGGAAGAGGGCCCTCATCAAGGAATCTGGTCAGAGTTTCTTGCCAGCAAATAAGAAAGAATGCTGTAAAAATATAAACCTGTGTTGCCTAGGAATCTCACCAGAAACTCCTACTGCAGGAAACAACATGACTTAAATGTCTTGTGTAACCTTTGTGGCTTTGTATTCATCTTATCAGATTCTAATTTCACCCAAGGAACTGCCAGAGCCACCCTTTAACCCTACTTTTCAAAGAGAAAATAAAGTGGGGAAACTATCGATACAACCTTTGAGCTGTATCTGGAGAGTTACCAAAATGGTACATGTAGCTAATTCTAAAACACTTAATTTCTTTCTTGAAGAAGCTATATGGATATGTATTGGATATGTATTACTTTTTATGATTCTTCCTCTCTTCTGAGTGATCCCCTTTTCCTAACCTTGATGCTTAAGGTCTATATTTAAAAAAATCTGAGCAAAATCTTCAACTCTGCTTCATACTGGTTGGTTCTAAAATTCATTTCTTTGTACTAAGTCATGGATCTGAGATTGGCCTGAGTGGATGGTCCTAAAAATATGAAAGGTCATCTCACGGTTCTAAGGGTGGCATTACAGAGCTGTCTATGTCACGTCACCACCTGCATATAGTACTGCTTTATAATAAACAATTCCTAATGTCTTTTACAAATTTAATCTAGCCTTAATCAAACATTTTCATCCATTGAATGAGACGTTTTTTACTTTATTCCATTCTTTTCTTAAATTTATTTTAATTAATTAATTAATTAATTAATTTTCCCAGCCCAATCATGGTTTCCTTCCCCCACTCCACTCCCCCACCTCCCTCTTCCCGCATCCACTCCACTTCCTTTCATTTCAGAAAAGGGCAGGTCACCCATGGATATTAGCCAGCCATGGTATATCAAGTTCCAGTAAGATACCTCCTCTCTTATTGAGGCTGGACAAGGCAACATAGTAGAAGGAAAGGGTACTAAAAGAAGGTAACAGAGACAGAGACAGCCCCTGCTCCCACTGTTATGAGTCCCACAAAACAAACCAAGTTATACAACTGTAATATATGTGCAGAAGGCATAGGTCAGTCCCCATTCAAGTTCTCAGATTGGTGTTTCATTCTCTGTGAGCCTCTATGAGTCCAAGTGAGTTGATTCTGTGTTTTTCTGGTGGTGTCCTTGGCCCCTCTGGCTCTCACGATCCTTCCTCCTGCTCTTCCACTGGATTTTCTGAGCTCTACCTAATGTCTGGTTGTGTGTCTGTGCATCTATTCCCATCAGTTCCTGCATGAAGCCTCTCTGATGGCAATTGGGCAATTGAATATAGCAGAATATCATTAGGAATCACTTCATTGATCTTTTTCTTTTTGTTTTGCCACTCATGTTTGGGTCTATCCTAGGACTCTAGACTATCCAGCCTCTGGGTCCTGGCCCTTCAGACAATGCCAGGGTTGGGCTCCCTCTTCATGTTATGGGTCTCTAGCTGTACCAGTCATTGGTTGGCCATTCCCATAACTTCTATGCCACCTTTACCTCACCGTATCCTGTAAGCATGGCAAATTTTAGGTCAAAGATTATGTGGCTGACTTGGGGTTTCATTCCCTCCATGGGAAGTCTTTCTTGGTTAAAGGAGATGGCTTATTTAGGCTCCATATCCCCCATTGTTAGGAGTCTTAGCTAGGGTCACCCTCATAGATTCCTGCAAGTTTCCATTGTTCTAGATTTTCTGTCTCATCCCAGAGATGTCCCAGATTCCAGTTGTCTTTCCCAGTACTTCTTCCCATGCAACACCTCCTCATAGAAACCCCTCCCTGTCATCCCCAAGTGATGTCTATTCTATTTCTTCTTCATGGCAAAATTCATGTATCCCCACTTGAGCCCTCCTTGTTACTTGACTTCTTTAATTCTGTAGATTGTAGCACAGTTATCCTTTAGTTTATGGCTTATATCCACTTATAAGTGAGTACATGACATGTTTGTCTTTCTGGGTCTTAGCTACCTCACTCAGGAAAATATTTTATAGTTCCATCCATTTGCAGGCAAATTTCATGATGTCATTGCTTTTAGCACCTGAGTAATACTCCATTGTGTAAATGTACAATATTTTCTTTATCTATTCTTCAGTTAACAGACATCTAGGTTGTTTCAAGTTTCTGGCTATTATGAATAAAGCTGCTGTGAACAGAATTGAGCAGCTGCCCTTTTGGGTATATGCCCAGGAGTTTTATAGCTGGGCCTTGAGATAGGTAGATTACCAATTTTCTGAGAAACCATCATATTGATATTCAAAGTGGCTATACACGTTTGTATAACCAGCAATGAACCTCCATTTCCTCTCCAACATGATATGTCACTTGTGTTTTTGATCTTAGCCATTCTGACAACTGGAATATCAGAGTCATTTTGATTTGTATTTCCCTAATGGGTAAAGATGTTGACTATCTCTTTAAGTGCTTCTCAGACATTTGAGATTCCTCTGTTGAAAATTCTCTGTTTAGATCTGTACTCCATTTTTTTTTTTTTTTTTTTTTTTTTTTTTTTTTTTTTTTTTTTTGGTTTTTTCGAGACAGGGTTTCTCTGTGTAGCTTTGCGCCTTTCCTGGAACTCACTTGGTAGTCCAGGCTGGCCTCGAACTCACAGAGATCCGCCTGGCTCTGCCTCCCGAGTGCTGGGATGAAAGGCGTGCGCCACCACCGCCCGGCCTGTACTCCATTTTTAATTGGATTATTTGGTTGGTTGCTTGTTGCTGGTGCTGTAGCTGGGGTCTCACTGGACTTGACACCCAGGGGCAGGGGGTGAGAAGGTTTGGAGGCAATGAGCCATACTCCAGGAGACTGTATGCAAGCTCACTTATTAAAAAAAATCCCGGAGTATATATGTGGGGCTGTTGGAGGGATTTTGCTTCTAGCTGTCATGGTGTTTTTTTGTTGGCTCTGGGTAGGACTTTGTAGCTAGAGTTTTCCTGCCTGGCCCACAGTCAGGACAAATCTCTCTCATCTGCCAGTCCCACAGCTGCTCAGACCCAACCAAGTAAACACAGAGAGAGACTTATATTGGTTACAAATTGTATGGCCATGGCAGGCTTCTTGCTAACTGTTCTCACAGCTTAAATTAATCCATTTCTATAACTCTATACCTTGCCACGTGTCTCGTGGCTTATCGGCATCTTCACATGCTTTTTGTCATCATGGCGGCTGGCAGTGTCTCTCTGACTCAGCCTTCCACTTCCCAGCTTTATTCTCCTCCTTGTCCTGCCTATACTTCCTGCCTAGCCACTGGCCAATCAGTGATTTATTTATTGACCAATCAGCAACACACTTGACATACAGACCATCCCACAGCAGCACATCATCATTTTTCAATTTGGAAAATGATGGGTCAGGTTTCCTCTGGCCACAATGCTCTCTACACATGTCACAGCTCATTATTTGCTTAAGGCCTGGCCCAGTGCTTCGGCCCTACCCACCTCATATCACCTTTGTTATTTTATTTTGTGGCTGCTAGTGGGAATTAGAGTTCTTTGCTCTAATCTTGTTGTCCCAAATTCAGGGATGCCCCGGCACTTGGGCTATGTCTGTCTTAGGTTGGCCTGCCTGACAGGCTCTTACTCATCCTTGACTACCAGCCTTGGAGGATGGGTCCCTGAGAGAGCATTAGACAGAGGCATCAAACAGAGACATTACGAATTTCTGTGAATCAGGCTCTTATTACTTCCTTAGCAAGTCCATGATCAGGGCATTCCAGAGTCATCAACACTTGCAGGGTCATTTTGTTGATGTGTTGCTGCCGAGAAACAAGCTGGAAGAAACACTTAAACAACAGAACTAATAAGAGTAACATTCTCACTATCATTCCCCATGCTATAATTTTTGAAGGGTCAAGGATTGATTTTATGTGATCCCAAATTTAAGCAAAGAATGTTGTAGACACCTCCAGTGGTTTCACACATGAGAAGTTCAGCCTTAAATTTTATTAGAGAGTTGTACCATAAAAACTTTTTACTCAGTGGTCCCAACATGATTTCTCTTAACCAACTACTAGCTTGTGTTATATTTGAGACTAGTTAAGGGGTTAAACAAAAGGAGGAGAATCAGGGATCACAGTTTCCTCTCATCAGCCATCTTAATGTCTGGGTTTCTTCATCCAATAAATCTAGTTGTTATTGTAAAATGAGTATAGCTGAATGGAAATGTGAATTAATTAGCTGTTGAGGGCTTAATGCTTGGGCTGATTCTTCTATGACCATATTAAGTGTAGAGGTGGTGGCTCCTATTTGAACCAGGGAGGCTGTGCCCACAGCCCTACCTGCCACAGCAAGCAGAATAGCAGCCACTATGGCTGCCATTATTACAAAGTCTCTTTTTATTCTGATTTGTTTCATCAATTCTACCCTATGGAAATGTATTACATTGGTCAAAGATATTCAAAGAAAAGCTAAGAGATGCACCACTACTACCTGTGAGGTCTCCTCAGGATTCCAGCAGGGTCCCATCCCAGCTTACAAAGGTCTTGCGTGCAATTCAACATTGGCATGGAGGAATTGGTTAAGATAAAGAAAAAGGTGTTCTTTATGCATACAGGAGTGGCAGAAAGGGCAAAATGATTTCACAAGATAACATTGAGATCATTTGTAACTCTGTCAGGAGCAGAGATGGTATCATAACATAAAAGGATATAATTTCCACTGAAATAAGTGCCTCCACTTATAAACAGTAAGGGCCTTAAATCCATGTAGGCATGGGGGCCACACAGAAACCAGACCCTAAACACAGTTCTGGCCTTTTCTACTCATCTAAAGAGGTAACCATCAGTAGTTTTTGTTGTGCTACAGTTCATACATCATGAAACCTCACTGTCCTCTGGTGTCTGGATCAAAAGTACCATGTTGGCCTTGCTGTAAAGGGGACAGGATACAAAATCAGGAAGGCAATGATCCCAGTTAATAGGTATTTCAATCTTGGTGTTATTCCCCCAAAATTTAAATAAAAGGAATAAAATTGTTGCTGAATGCCTTCAGTGATTTTTTTTCCTTTTTCCTCAATAGTGGGGCCCATTATTTTGATACCCTGCATACATCTGGTCTGTTTTCCAATTACCCCTTGTTGTCCCTTAAAATCTCCTGTAATGTTACAAGATGAATTGCTAAAAATTCTTATTAATAAAAAACCCAGAGCCAGATATTAAGGTGAAGAACTGAGAGATCAGAGGAATAGGACAAGCCACAGCCAACCTTACCTCACCAACTCCTCAGCTTTCAAAGACACGTACTTCCTGTATACTCATGCCTATATGCTTTTCTGTCCATGCCATCTCAATTCCTCCCTCTGCCTAGCTACATCACTTCCTCTTCCTGCCTAGCTCTGTTACTTCCTGTCTGTCTGTACAGACATCCAGACCTTTATGGTTAACTAGTGTTGGAATTTAAGGCATGTGCCACAATGCTGGGCTCTGCTCCCAATGTGGCCTTGAACTCAGAGAGATCTGGATGTATCTTTCCCTCCTGGATGCTAGGATTAAAGGCATGTGCTACCATTGCCTGACTTCTATGTTTACTATAGTGACGGGAATTGTCCTATGATCCTTAGATAAGCTTTATTAGGGTGCACAATATATTGTAGAGCACAATAAATCACCACATAATGTAAGAGGAGAAAGGGATGCACCCAGAAGCATTTACCCTGTGGTGTGCATCAAAGCAAAGGATATCTGCTAAATCAAAGAATCCAAATGAATAATTAAAAGAACATTGAAACAGTGCATAAGGAAGGCCCAAGATTTTGTTAGTTGTATAAATTTCTGGAGAAAAAGGGGGTGGTTACTGCAACAGGCATTGGGATAGGTGGGGCAGGAACAAATGCCCAAAGATCTTTGACCTGAACAATCATTGGTAGGATCAGCAGCAGGACTGTCAGCAAAGTGAGAGGTCCTCCTTGATATCTTCTTGATCCATAGCAGGTCATGTGTCTCTGATTGATACCCATATTGGCTTATCTTGACCCTGTGGAAACACACAAGCATATCCTTGCCCATGTTTTAATAAGGGGGCAGCAGATTGCCAGAGATCAGATAGAGGATCTTTCCATCTAACTAGAAGGAATGGTGTTTCTTTGGGGAGAAAGGCCCAATGCTTATAGGCTGGGCTAAGTCCTTTACCATCAAAGAACAAGAAATTTCTCTTAAACAGAGCTGCCACCAGGGCCAAGTGTGAATTCCTCTTCAATTCCTTGGGTATTTTTTGTAAATCATTCTTTAGTGAGCACTTTGTTCTTTCTGCAATTGCTTGTCCTTGAGGGTTGTATGGAATACCTGTGGTATGCTCTATTTTCCATTACCTAGGTAAAGCCTTAAACTGTTGAAAGATATATGCTAGACCATTATCTGTTTTTATGCTCCAAGGCACTCCCATGACCATCATCATGGTTTTTAATGCCTTGATTGCCTGGGAGGCCTTTTCCCCAGTCAGTGCTAGGGCAAAGGTAAATGAGGAATATGTATCCACTATTACATGTATATATTTTAAGTTCCGAAGGGGGTGTGATGAATAATATCCATTTTCCAGAGATAATTGGGCATTAGGTCCTTGAGGATAACTCCCCATCTATTTAGCGGTCCCAGAGGTGCTGGGGGGCACAAGTTGTGCAAGTCCAGGCAAGATGTTTGCATTGTGCTACAGGTAAATCAGGCAACAGCCTATGCAGGTTATGAGGAGACAAGAGAAATTGTTGATGGAGGAGTCTAGCTTGTTCCAATAAGGGCAGGTTTACAGTCATGATGAGCTTGTCAACCCTATCGTTGCCTGAAGCAAGCATTCATGGCAGTCCGAAATGAGACTGGATATAGGTTATATATCAGGGATGTCTCCTATTCTCTAGCATGGCTTATAATGCTTTCATGGTCATTCAAATGGAATCTCTAGGAGTTTTTAGTTTAGCAAACAACAACAGCTTGCATCCCCGGGTCATGTATCGACTGCTTGAAAAAAATGTTTATGGGCACTGACTGGCTCAACTCCAGGACCTTAAAGATGGCCAGGAGTTCTCCCATTGGGATGGAGCCTGGGTTGAGATGGGTATGAGTTATTTCTTTGATATTGGGCATTGTGATTATTAAGCCAAAATTTATTGCATTGGCATCTGTAAAGTTTATAGCTACTTGAGAAAGAGGGACATTTGACGGGCTAGCAAACAGGCTTGGAGTAAACTCAGGAGTGGAGAGGCTAACAAATGTTTATCTTGGGGAAAGTAGTTATCCAAGGTCCCTGAAAAATCCATCATCATTTTTTGGAAGGGAAGAGAGTCTGCCCATAAAGTCTGGGTATTTTGGAGGGAGAAAGGGAGGATAATCTTGTCTTTTTGGTAGCCTATGATCCTCCTAGAAGTTGCTCTTGCTTTAATGCCTATCTCAAAGGTAAAATCAAACTTCAAAGTGATACAGGGTAGCTCAGAATATGACAGATGTATCCAGATTATGGGGCCTGATTGCCACAGTGCTCCTTGTATGCCCCAGAGGACTAGAGCTGTCAGGGGAATATTTGGATCATATCTTTTCAGAGAGTCATTATAGGCAAGTACACTAGCCCTGTTTTAAGATATCTCTGGCCCCCTCTGTCAACCATATTTTTGCAGAGGGGAAGGAATGCCCACCAACAAGGGAAAACAGTTGTCTCATGTCTTCATTGGGAATTGGGGGAAATTGTTTGAGCCAATTAATGGTGCCAGAGTTCCTGAAAGTCTGTAAGGGAGAAGGACATCTCATATTAGTACAGAGGGATTGAATGGCTTGGACAATTTGGTAACATAAGAAGGCAAATGGGGGTAAGCCATTATATCTTTTCCAGGGCCACCTTGATGGGAAGGGCTCCTAAGTCCTCAAGAAGCTGGGACAATAACTCCTAAAGTCTCTGCCTGCTCGAGTGGGCCAACAGGATATCATCCATATAGTGAATCATAATACCTCACCTGTGACCTTAGCTAAGGCCTATTGAACATACAACTAGCAGATGATTGGACTATTTTTCATAACCTGTGGTAACATCTTCCAATGATAAAGGCAAGCAGGTTTTTGAACATTGGGCTCTCAGACAGTCAACACGAAGTCAGTAGTATTGAAAAAAAGTCTTTAATATCTATTACAAGAATAATAGAGAGCCAAAGGGGATGGAAATTGGAAAAGAAGAAGTCAAACATTCATTATTTGTAGATGATATGATAGTATAAATAAGTGACCCCTAAAATTCTACCAGGGAACTCCTACAGCTGATAAACACCTTCAGTAAAGTGGCAGGATACAAGATTAACTCAAAAAAATCAGTAGCTCTCCTATATACAAATGGCAAACAGGCTGAGAAAGAAATCAGAGAAACATTACCCTTTACAATAGCCACAAATAACATAAAATACCTTGTGGTAACTCTAACTAAGCAAGTGAAAGATTTGTATGGCATGAAGTTTAAGTCTGTGAAGAAAGAAATTGAAGAAGATATCAGAAAATGGAAAGATCTCTTATGCTCATGGATAGAATTAAAGTAGTCAAATAGCAATCTTAACAAAAGCAATCTACAGATTCAATGCAATCCCCATCAAAATCCCAACACAATTCTTCACAGACCTGGAAAGAACAAAACACAACTTCATATGGAAAAACAAAAACCCAGGATAGCTAAAACAATCCTGTACAATAAAGCAACCTCTGGAGGCATCACCATCCCTGATCTAGCTCTACTATAGAGCTATAGTAATAAAAACAGTTTGGAATTGCCATAAAAACTGACATGTGGGCCAAGAGAGTTGAATTGAAGACCCTGATATTAATCCACACACCTATGAACACATTTTTGACAAAGAAGCCAAAACTGTATGATGGAAAAAAGAAAGCATCTTCAACAAATGGTGGTGGCATAACTGGATGTCAACATGCAGAAGATTGCAAATAGATCCATATCTGTCACCATGCACAAAACTTAAGTCCAAGTGGATCAAAGACCTCAATATAAATCCAGTTACATTGAACCTGACAGAAGAGAAAGTAGGAAGTAGTCTTGAACACATTGGCACAGTAGACTATTTCCTAAATATAACACCAGTAGCACAGACACAGAGAGCAACAATTAAGAAATGGGACCTCCTGAATCTGAGAAGCTTCTGTAAGGCAAAGAACATGGTAGATAAGACAAAACAACAGTGTAAAAAATGGGAAAGGCACTCAGGGGGCAGAGCCAGGTGGATCTCTGTGAGTTCAAGGCCAGCCTGGGCTACCAAGTGAGTTCCAGGAAAGGCACAAAGCTACACTATGGTGATATTTTATTTGTATTAAAATGTTATTTGTATGTTAATAAATAAAGTTGCCCAGGGGTCAGAGCTATTAGCAAGCCATAGGAAAGCAGGGCAGTGGTGGCATACGCTTGTAATCCCAGCACTTGGTAGGCAGAGCTGGGTAAGTCTCTGTGTATTCAGGGATACAGCCATTATTGGATACACATGCCTTTAATCTCAATACCAATCATGGAAAGCCTGGAGGCCTATACAGACAGGCTGTGAGGAGGTGGTCATGTGGTTGGGTTTACAAACAATGAGAAGGCAGGACAGGAACTCTATATAAAGACTTTAACACAGGGGTAGCTCTGGTTCGGAGAGGTAGGACCACCGCAAGAGGAAGGGTAAGGTTTTAGCTCTTAGCTCTGACCTCTTGGATTTCTTCTTTGCATTGGTTCTGTGTTTCTTATTTAATAAGAAGGCTGGTTACATCTACACTTGGCACCCAACATGACAAGAATCCATTAAAAACCACTTGGCTTGGCTTGGCAGCAGGTCTGGTTTCCGGCCTGGGCGGCCAGGCTCCCTAGCTCGGGCTCAGGCCTGACTGACCTGCAGCTGGAGCTACTTGCAACTGCTACAAACAACTCAGGCCTGCCCTGCCAAACAGGGCCCCTGCCTGTAAAGCCAACGCTTGACTAGGCTCAAGTGGCTATGCTTTCTCTCTCTCTCTCTCTCTCTCTCTCTCTCTCTCTCTCTGGATTCACACCTCGAACACCAGGTGGCTGTTTTGAAATTCCCTCGGACTCTACTGTTCTACCCAGACTTGGTAAGTCAATTAACATATCTATTTAAAAGATAATTTTTTTCTACATTTATGGATACATTGGAAGAAAATTGGGCTTTGTTTGAAATTTTAGGCACTCTGACAATGGAACAACTATATGACAAGATTAATATTGATCAAATTATTCAGTTTATTACTTTTCTTATCCTCATTTTACTATTTCAAAAGATAGTCAATTTAAGTGCCAGGATAGCAGTCTTAGAAAAACTTGTTAAACCGGTAAAAATGAATTATAGAGAAATTCAAATTCAGACAGAAGAAATAAACAGTGAAGTTGTTTCAAAATTGGATCATAAGGTTACAGAAAGAAAGCCAGTTTTCACACAATTACCCTTATCCGGTAGCCATACAGCAGCTACCTGATGAAGAGAATGAACAAAATACTTGGGTTCCAGTTAAAAATGTTAGACTTACAAAGATTTAAGGAGGCAATAGCATCTTATGGCATGCACTCCCCATATGTAAAGCAAATGTTAAACACCTGGTCAACTTGTAATGGGATTCTACCAAAAGACTGGCGGGATTTGGCACAGGCTATTCTTGAACCCAGACAAAATCTCCAGTGGAAAATGTGGTTCAATAATGAGGCTAAAAATATAGAAAAACAATGGAGGGATAACGAAATACAAGTCTGCCAGGATCAGCTTATTGGAGAAGGCCAATATGCTTCAGTACAAACACAATGTTTATATGATGTCCAAACCCTAGTTCTATGACGAACGACACCTTTGAATGCATGGGACAGAGTTGAAGAACCAGGAAAAAAAACTGAGTCATTTACAAAGGTTATACAGGGCCCAAAAGAATCTTTCACAAATTTCTTACAAAGATTAACTCCAGCAGTATAGAAAATGGTCCTGAATTCAGAGGCTAGTCAGATAATAATTGAATCTTTGGCCTTTGAGAATGCAAATGCAGCATGCAAAACAATAATCAGGCCATTAAAGGCAAGATCTGCACCTTTGGAAGATTGGATTAGAGACACAGTTAATGTTGAGGCTTATGACCATGATGATATGTGGGTAGGAGAAGCAATTTCAAAAGGTTTGAGGAATGTTAGATGTTTTGGATGTGGAAATCAAGGACATTTGAAAAGGGATTGTAAACAGGTCATTCCTAGAAATAATGTTTCTTCAAGGAACACTGACAACAGAATGCCCCTTCCTTCTGGAGTATGCAGAAGGTGTGGTAAGGGAAAACACTGGACCAATGAATGTAGATCAACAAGGGACAGACAGGGTAACCCTCTGCCTCGAGCTTCGGGAAACTCCCAGAGGGGCCTCAGGCAGGCCCCCACAGTAAATCCAGTTCAAACCTTTCCTGCAGTTGTAGAGGAAACCCCTACTCAAAGCAACTAAATAACCAAATGCCTATTGGAATAAATTATGTTGGTCGAGATGATGAAACAGAGAGAATAGGAAATTCAGAAAAAAACATAAAGAAAAAATTTTGGCAAACTTCTATTAATGAACAAAGACCAAAACTAACAATAAAAATAAATGGTGTTTTGTTGTCTGGTCTGGTAGACACAGGTGCGGACATTACCATAATTGCACCAGAATTTTGGCATCCAACTTGGCCTCTTCAGGAGGTTAATGTTCAACTGTTAGGAATTGGGACATTATCTCGAATGAAACAAAGTGTAAGATGGCTTGAATGTATAGGTCCAGAAGGACAGAAAGGAAAATTAAAACCATATATGGCTAACATAGCTATGAACCTGTGGGGTCGAGACTTGTTACAACAATGGAATTCTCAGATTAATATCCCTCCAATCTCAGAAACAAATCATAAATTAGTACATGTTTCTGAGAGAAATATTAAAAGATATTATTCTAATGAGTGCTCACCAGTCATCCATGTCATACAAGAACAGGGCACAACAACTGATAATCTTCCAAAAACACTAACAGCTCTACCTTTAAAATGGTCAGCAGACAAGCCTGTATGGGTTCAGCAATGGCCTTTAATAACAGAGAAACTCCAGGCTTACAAGAGCTGGTGGAAGAACAGTTAAATGCTCATCATATTGAAGAATCAACCAGCCCTTGGAATTCTCCTGTTTGTTATTAAAAAGAAATCTGGTAAATGGAGAATGGTAACAGACCTTAGAGCAATTAACAAAGTAATTCAGCCAATGGGCTCTCTACAATCTAGAATTCCTTTGCCTACTCTGTTACCAAAAGGATGGCCTCTCATAGTTATTGATTTAAAAGACTGTTTCTTTTCAATACCCTTACAAGAAAAAGACAGAGAAAGATTTGCTTTCACAGTGTCTACTTATAATAATTCTCAACTGGTTAAAAGATTTCAATGGAGGGTTCTCCCACAGGGAATGTTGAATGGCCCAACTTTGTGCCAATATTTTGTAAAACAGCCATTAGACGTGGTACATAAAAAATTTCCTAAATCTATAATTTATCATTATATGGATGATATTTTATTAGATGACTCAAATGCAGATACTTTAGAAAGAATATTTGAAGAAGTAAAGAAAATTTTGCCTTGCTGGGGATTACAAATTGCTCCTGAAAAGATACAAAGAGGAGATTCTATTAATTATTTAGGATATAAAATAGAATTTCAAAAAATTAGACCTCCAAAGGTGCAAATTAGGAGAGATCGACTACAGACTCTTAATGACTTTCAAAGATTATTTGGAGACATTTCTCATCTAAGAACTATTGTTGGGGTAAAAAATGATGAACTGAATAATTTGTTTAAAACCTTAGAAGGTGACAAGGACTTAAATTGTCCAAGAGAATTATCACCTGAAGCTGAGAAAAAATTGGCCTTGGTAGAAAAGAAAGTACATGAAGGGCACGTAGATCGCATTGATCCAAAGCTGGATTGCATTTTGGTTATTTTATCTTCTAGGCATTCTCCAACAGGAATATTAATGCAAAGGGGAGATATTATTTTGGAATGAATATTTTTACCAAATAAACCAAATAAAAAATTAAAAACTTATGTGGAAAAAATCTCTGACTTGATTTGGAAATGAAAATTGAGACTTCGTCAATTAGCAGGAATAGACCCAGCAGAAATTGTCGTACCTTTAACTAAGGAGGACATTGAAAAATTATGGATAGAAAATGAATCTTGGCAAAAAGCTTGTAGTAATTTTTTGGGAGAAATTAACAGCAAAAATCCCAAAAGCAATAGAATTGATCTTATAAAGAGAGCTGATTGGATCTTGCCTGAAATTGTGAGGAAAAAACCCATATCTGGAGTTCATACATTTTATACAGATGACAACAAACAAGGAAAGGCAGGTTACAAATCAGAAAATTTAAGTAAAGTGGTTCAAAGTCCTTATAATTCAGTTCAAAAATCAGAATTGTATGCTATTCTGTTGGTATTAATGGATTTTTCAGAACCTCTCAATGTAGTAAGTGACTCTCAGTATGCTGAAAGAGTAGTATTACATATTGAGACTGTAGAATTTATTCACGATGCTTCAGAATAAACTTCACTATTTATTCAATTACAAGATACAATCAGAAAAAGGAGTCATCCTTTATATATAACTCACATTCGATCCCATACTGGTCTGCCAGGCCCTCTAGCACAAGGCAATGATGAGATTGATTGATAGGAAATATGCTGGAGGCCTCAGAATTTCATAAAAAACATCATGTAAATAGTAAAGGTTTAAAAAAGGATTTTTCCATAACCTGGCAACAAGTCAAAGAAACAGTAAAGAAATGTCCTACTTGTTCCTTCTACAATCAAATGCCATTACTAGCAGGATGTAACCCAAAGGGTACTCAGAGGAATGAAATCTCGCAGATGGACGTGCTTCACTTTGCAGAATTGGAAAACTGAAATATGTACACCACACTATCGATACTTATTCAGGATTTCAATGGGCAACTGCTGTGGGATGGTCTGTATGTCAAATGTGTTGCTGATTGGTCAATAAATAAATCACTGATTGGCCCGTGGCCAGGCAGGAAGTATAGGTGGGACAAGGAGGAGAATAGAGCTGGGAAGTGGAAGGCTGAGACACATAGACACTGCCAGCCGCCATGATGAGAAACAGCATGTAAAGATGCCGGTAAGCCACGAGCCATGTGGCAAGGTATAGATTAATAGAAATGGATTAATTTAAGCTATAAGAACAGTTAGCAAGAAGCCTGCCACGGCCATACAGTTTGTAACCAATATAAGTCTCTGTGTTTACTTGGTCGGGTTTGAGCTGCTGTGGGACTGGCGGGTGGCAGAGATTTATCCTGACTGTGGGCCAGGCAGGAAAACTCTAGCTACAGGCAACTGCTTTGAGTTCCGAAAAAGCTGATTCTGTAATCACTCATTTGCTAGAAGTTATGGCCATCATGGGTATACCTGTACAAATCAAAACTGATAATGCTCCATCATACATCTCTGTTAAAATGAAACAGTTTTTTGCTTATTATAATATAAACCATATTACAGGTATACCACATAATCCTACAGGTCAAGCAGTTATAGAAAGATGAAACAGAACTCTAAAGGATATGCTAAGTAAACAAAAAGGAGCAACAAAAAACCCCAGAAATAGACTACATAATGCTGTATTAACTTTGAATTTTCTCAATGCTAATGAGAAAGGAACAACAGCTGCAGAGAGACATTGGATAATAGAAAAAACTACAGAATTAAATCAGCCTATATACTTTAAGGATGTGCTGACCTCAGAATGGAAACCAGGATATGTGTTACATTGGGGACGAAGTTTTGCTTTTATTTCTACAGGAGAAGATAAGCTGTGGGTACCATCAAAATTGATAAAGGTTCGATTTGAACAAGAGAGACCTTTTAATTAGAGGAGGTGATAGTTCATCAACTATCATGAACATCCAATTTAAACTAACTTATACCAGTAGCTTTTCATTTAATCAGATAATAACTTGCCAAAAAGGAACATCCCCAAAAAACCTTGGGGAAAGGTTTTTGTTTTTGTTTTTTAGGAGAATGAAGGTTAAGGAATTTGAAGAACACTGGACAAATGAGACAACTGAAGAAAAGGGACAAATCATCTATCCTAAGAAAGAGAGTGAAATGCCGTATGGGTATGTTATCTAAAAAATTTTGTCTTCCTAAATGTTTGTTTCTGCTTTTCTTTAAAGATCTAACACTATTTAACTTCTAATAGTCCCAGTTCAATTAAAATTTAAAGCTGACTTTGGAGTTGGAGAATGGCTCTCTCCTTCTTTAAACTCAAGCATGTTGTTAAAAGGAAAATGCAAACTCCCTGTATCATGCCCGAAGAAAAGAGCCATCTTCTGCTATGGGACAGGAGAAAAGCCAAATTAATTAAGGGACTATTCTATTACGAATCTCAACTCTTTGATTCTATTCTGATTCTTTAAACTTTTCTTAAAGTATGAATTTTATATCAAAATTTACAAGATTAATATATATAGATATATAGATACATTTTAAACTTTGTTAAAATATAAATGGTCATATAGAGTACTAACTAATTCTAAAAAGCCACATATATAGTCTTTGTGTTCGAGTCTCTTATCAGTTTTTTGCAGGAAATCACGGTCAGGCCTAACATCAACTGAAGTCTCCAGGAAGAAGATGGGGCCCCACAACAACAACAATTCCACGTGGACAATGATAACATCACTAAGCTGACAAACATCATCTACAGATCAGCTTTGAACTACAAAGTGCTCAGAGCAATTTTGAGAGAGCTAGCTGAGATGATCCAGTCTCAAAGACTACTTGAATAAGGATTTGAGATAAACCCTGAACTTTGGCATTATACACAGACTGGATACCGAAGGATATATTTACCTTTCCTAGAATTTGACAATTAACCTAAAATTTTCTTTCAGGATAAAGATACCTTCGCCCATACCCAGCAGGAAGCAATTTCCAGAATACGACACACACATTCCCAAAGAGGTGGTGTGGGGTGGGTGGTTTTTTTGGTCTTTTAATGGATTTTGGGTCTGGGATAATTTTCATTGATTAGGGGGGTTGGCTACAAGTTGTTGTCAAGGGTGAGGAAAAGGGCTAAGCAAAGGAGATTAGATTTAAGGTTCTTATTAAAAAAAAGAAAGAAAGAAAGAAAAGAAAAGAAAAGAAAAGAAAAATGTAAATACTTTACATTGGATTGGATTGTTTTATATTGTATACAAATTATATATATTGAAATTGATATTGTTAGAAAATGTTAAATGTATATTTCTAATTGTACTGTTCATCTAACAATGTAATGCAATTTTCTGATCCTTGAATGTTATTACCAACTATTAGGATATAAAGAAATGAAAGTTAGTAGTTAGACATTATAATAGAACTTGTAGTTCTATTAGGTATGCTTTCAAGATTGAGTAGATATATTTTAGATAGATGGGTTATCTTCAAACCCTTCAGAGATCTACAGAATATGGCATTTAAAATGTTTTAATAACTTAGAAATTTTTTCTTTTTTGTTATGACTATGAGACATGTCGGCTCCTGGCAGTACCAATCTACTTCAGAGAAAATATGGGCATTGAAAAAACTGCAATTGGAGTTAACTTTCATTGTGGCAAAAGTTAGCCACCGGACAACAAAGTAGCCTCAAATCAACTGCTGACAAGCAGGACAGACAGGACATGAAACAAAGGTCTACTGATTCTTGTAAAAACAAGTGTGGTTATGGCTTTATCAAAAGGCATCTTCTGAGGCCAGGACAATATGGCACCATCCCTGAAGTGGCCTTCGCAATCTGGGAAAGGTACAGTGCCCTTTTCTTCGAAGGCAGCTTAACAGGCAGTGGGCCGATGGCTTCTGATGTGCAATGGGAAGGTAGTTGAAACAGTTTTTCTTGAAGAGTAATTAAGCTCACACCTCTCAACAGTAGAATGGCATTTAATAGAGGGATGTGGAGAAGAACAGGATGCTGAAATGAAGCCACATACACACCTAGCCAAGAAGAATGGACAGCTGAATTCAAAAAACATCAACAATTTCCAGAATTTAAAATCCTGAATCATGACATGACACTAGTGGTATTCAGGTGTTTCTGGTACATGGACTGCTCTCACCTAATGTGAGGTTGAACTGTTGATGTTGTGTACATCCTACATCACAAATGAGTCTGTCAGATATGCTAAGCCTATAGGCTGAAGATGATGCCCCAACACTGCAGAGAAACCTCAGATGATTGTCCAGGCAGCTGGCTGTTTCTGTCAACTCACAATTTTTTGGAAGTTGCTTGCATATAGTTCCTGTTTTTATTTTTTTGTTAGCTAATATTATTTCCTTCTTGGGTCTCTGAGGGATTTGAAGATTAGTTAGTTATAGTTGAAGATTAATTAGGATAGAAAGTGAATTAGATAGGATAGATAATGGAATTATTTTCTCTGAATTTGTCAAATACAAATGAACTAGACATTGTTTAGGTATTTATTACTTGTATATATTGTATATAGTTATTGTACTTTTGTATATAGTTTTTCTTATATTAGTTATAAGCTTTTTCTTTTTTTTCCTTTTTATTAAAATAGAAAAGGGGAAATATGGTGATATTTTATTTGTATTAAAATGTTATTTGTATGTTAATAAATAAAGTTGCCCAGGGGTCAGAGCTATTAGCAAGCCATAGGAAAGCAGGGCAGTGGTGGCATGCGCTTGTAATCCCAGCACTTGGTAGGCAGAGCTGGGTAAGTCTCTGTGTGTTCAGGGATACAGCCATTATTGGATACACATGCCTTTAATCTCAATACCAATCATGGAAAACCTGGAAGCTTATACAGACAGGCTGTGAGGAGGTGGTCATGTGGTTGGGTTTACAACCAATGAGAAGGTAGGACAGGAACTCTATATAAAGACTTTAACACAGGGGTAGCTCTGGTTTGGAGAGGTAGGACCACCGCAGAAGGAAGGGTAAGGTTTTAGCTCTTAGCTCTGACCTCTTGGCTTTCTTCTTTGCATTGGTTCTGTGTTTCTTATTTAATAAGAAGGTTGTTTACATCTACACTACACAGAGAAACTCTATTTCGAAAAACCAAAAAAAAAAAAAAAAAAGAATGGGAAAGATCTTCACCAACCCACATCTGACAGAGGGCTGACCTCCAAGATATTTAAAAAATTCAAGAAACTAGACATCAAAATACTAAACAACCCAATAAAAAATGGGCTACAGAGCTAAACAGAGAATTCTCAGCAGAAAAAAATCTCAAATGGCCAAAAGACATTTAAGGAATTGCTCAACATCCTTAGTCATCAGGGAAATGCAAATCAAAATGACTCTGAGATACCATCTTACACCTGTCAGAAAGGCTAAGATAAAAAACACTGATAACAGCTTATGTTGGAAAGGATGTGGAGCAAGAGGAATACTCATCCACTGTTGGTGGGAGTGCAAACTTGTACAGCCACTTTGGAAATCAGTATGGCGGTTTCTCAGAAAATTGGGAATCAATCTTCCTCAAGACCCAGTTATCCCACTCTTGGGCATATACCCAAGGAATGCTCAATCATACCACAAGTACACATCCTTAAACTATGTTCATCGCAGCATTATTCGTAATAGCCAGAACCTGGAAATAACCTAGATGCCCCTCAGCTGAAGAATGGATAAAGAAAATGTGGTGTATATACACAATGGAGTACTACTTAGCAGTAAAAAAAATGACATCATGAAATTTGCAGGCAAATGGATGAAATTAGAAAATGTCATCCTGAATTAGGTAATCCAGATTCAGAAGGACAAACATGGTATATACTCACTCATAAGTGGATACTAGATGTAAAGTAAAGGATAACTAGACTACAACCAACAGCTCCAGAAAAGCTAGCTAACAAGAACGACCCCAAGAGGGATGTAAGGATTACCCTGGGAAGGATAAATAGATGAGATTTCCATGAGTAAACTGGGAATGGGGGTAGGGAACTGAAGGGTAGGGGATAGGGGATGATAACATAAGGGAACAGAATGGTCAAGTTGGAACAGGGACAGAGTAGAAGAGTGATGAAAGAGATACCATGATAGAGGGAGACATCATGAAGATAGGGAGAAACTGGGTGCCTGGAAAGTTCCCAGGAATCCAAAAGGATGACCCCACTACTAGCAATAGTGGTGAGGGTGCCTGAACTGGCTTACCCCAGTAATCAGATTGTTGAATACCCTAACTATCATCATAGAGCCTTTATCCAGTAACTGAAGGAAGCTGATGTAGAGATCCACAGCCAAGCACCAGGCCAACCTCCAGGAGTACAGTTGAAGAGAAGAAGGAATCAATGAACAAGGGGCATCAAGATCATGATGGGGAATCTCCAGAGACAACCAAACCAAACTAGTGGGAACTCATGAACTGTAGACCAACAACTGTGGAGCCTCCATGGGACTGGTTTAGGACTTCTGCATAAGTGAACAATTGTGTAGCTTGATCTGCTTATGGGGCCCCCTGGCAGTAGGATCAGAATCCATCCCTGGTGCATGAACTGTCTTTTTGGAACCCACTTTGTCTTGGGACATCTTGCACAACCTTGATGCAGGGGAAGGGGCTTAGACCTGCCTCCACAGAATGTACCAGGCTCTGTTGACTCCCTATGGGAGGCCATATCTTTCTATTTATTTATTTATTTATTTTTGTTTTTTTGTTCTTTTGTTTTTCGAGACAGGGTTTCTCTGTAGCTTTGGAGCCTGTCCTGGACTAGCTCTGTAGCCCAGGCTGGCCTCGAACTCACAGAGATCTGCCTGGCTCTGCCTCCCGAGTGCTGGGATTACAGGCGTGCACCACCACCGCCCGGCGAGAGGTCATATCTTGTTGCAGGAGGGAATGGGGTGTGGGCGGGGAGAGGGAAGGCTGGAAGGGCAGGAAGAGAGAAGAGGGGGTCTGTGGTTAGTATGTAAAATGAATTTAAAAATTCCTTAATTAAAAAAAAGAATCAGTGTTCAGCACCATATGACAAATAATTTATATTAAAATTGCCCCTACATGAACAAATTTTTAAGTAATTCCTTTTCTGGCATGAGTCATAAAGACATGTTTCCAATTATAAAAATAAATCAAGAATCTCCCCAAGGAAAATGTGAAGTGGGAGGTTTGCAATGATTCTGCATTTTTTTTCTTTTCTAGTCTTAATTCACTCTATTGACTTATAGAAAAATAAAGTTTCCTCATATGATACATACTTTTATGCACAGAGTTCTCTCTGTGTTGCAGATAACCCTTCTATAAATTTTGAGATGTTATATTGTTTCTTATATAATTGTTCCAAGTAACAGGCTTTGTGCAATTTTCATATGTTTTCTTTTTACTTGTTTGTTTTTATTTTGTGTGTATGTTTCACTTGGGTGTACATATGTGTTCCATGCATGAGACAGTGCTTGAGGAGGCCAGAAGAGGACATCAGAACCCCTGGAACCAAGCTGCAAATGGGTATTAGATATCAAGTGGGTACTGAGAATAGAACCCAGTTCTTCTGCAGCAATACCAACAATTGCTATTAGCCACCAAGCTATTTCTCCATACCCCTTTACATACTTTTATAAAATACTTTTAACATTGTGTACCACATTATCCTATCTTATCCATCCTTCTTTTCCTACTTCCTCTCCTGTTTCCTAATAATTTCTTTCTACTTTCATGACCTTCTTTTATTTTATTTTACTGATTTTTATATTCCATCAATGAGAGAAAACATGTGACATTTGTCTTTATCATTTTGGGTTATGAAAGGCAAATTTAAACAATTTAGAAATATGGGGTTCTAATATTAATTTTTTGATAACTATCAAAGAGAATAAAAAAAGGTATTTTGTTCGTAGATAGAAATGTTTAGTCCTATTTGGTAATTAATCAAAGGATAGTGCTTGAACTGTATAATGGTGTTAAAATGGCCCTACTAGATATCATAAGTGAGTAAATAAAAACCCCAGTCCCAGAAAGATGTTGCTTCCTTTGGAGTTGTTGGCCCACTGGTATTACTGACTCCCCAAACATTATTATAGATTATTGTCCATGCTCTTGGTTACCCTATAAAATTTCCTCAAAATTTACATCACAAAACTTCTCAAAATGTTTTACTCCATTTGCTTAAAAGTTTGTTAATCCAATCTGTAGCTTAATCTATTTAATTGGTGTTTATTAGATTAAATTTAGCTATAATAAACTATACAAAATACCATTATATTGGAACTATAGAGGAATATTGTTTTGTGGACTGAATAGCTCAGAAATTCTCTTTCTTTCCATGATACATATGGCCGCTGTTGAGCTACCCAGTTCCTTCCTCTATCTAATATATATTAAAATGTATTTATGTACGACTATATATATATATATATATATATGCACATATATGCATGTGTATGCATATTCATCACCTGACCATTGGTATTGTTCCTGCAGAAAACACTGTCAAGTGTACCTTATGGAAGTAAAATAATGGTACAAAAATTGAGAGGAGCATCTGCACTTTGCTGAGATGTAGTATTAGGTAAGTCTTGATGGATACAGCCTCATGTGTAAGGGAGGAATTATAGTTTCCGTTGTCTAAGTTTCCTTAATTCTAGCTTATAAAGTTGAGTTGACTCTTGCATTAATTTAAATGGAAAGTAAAACCTGAATTTTAATTGCTCTCACATTTTATATTACTTAGTCTCGAATTTCAAGTGTTCAGAAACTTGAGAATGCCCAACTTTATCAGTTCCTAAGTATTAATTTAAAATATTATGTTGTTATATCACTTGTTCCTTCCAAGGAAACCTCAACTAATGGAGCAAATATAAAAACATATATTTGAAATTTTGGTTGAAGTTTCAGCCTGCAGGTCCTTAAGAAAATAATGAGTGTAAAAATAATACTTAATTGGTTTCACTAGCAGTTGGAACATTCCAAAAGTAAATTAAGACAGAGTCAAAAAATAGTCTGGGGTCAGGCGGTGGTGGCGCATGTCTTTAATCCCAGCACTCGGGAGGCAGAGCCAGGTGGATCTCTGTGAGTTCGAGGCCAGCCTGGACTACCAAGTGAGTTCCAGGAAAGGCACAAAGCTACACAGAGAAACCCTGTCTCGAAAAACCAAAAAAAAAAAAAAAAAAAAAAAAATAGTCTGGGAATGAAAATTTTCTGTAACAAAATTTTAATTAGCAACTTGCTATGAGTACTAATTTTGAAATTTATGTGGTAAAAAAGGTAACATTTGCTGTAGATGACTTCAGTATGGCAGAATTGGCATAAGCTCTAAGGTCTTATGTGACATGGAACACATTAAATGTCATGACTTTAACAATTCAAAGAGCTAAGCTGTCTGGAAACAAAGGACATAAGTTTTATAGTAAGCACTATTTTTACCTTTAATATCTGTTTTAAGTATTACAAAAAGATATCTTACTGTCTCAGTGTTCATGTATGAAGATTGAAAGACTATTTTCAGAACTTCTGGAACCAATTAAGAAATTTAATGTTTTCCATTAAAAACAATCTAACAAAAAGATTAAAAAATGAAAACAAAACAAACCAAAACCTGTAAAGTGTTAATACTCATTCCTTGTTTATTGCTGTCATATCATGAGACCCTCAAATTATTTTTTCATGCACCTATACTCATTATCATATGTTCTTGAATATAAAAATACGAATATATAGGAAGACCAGAAAAATAATTTCTAAAATATGAAAGGCAAGACAAGAAGATCATGACAGAATGATGGGAAAATAGAGCCAGATAAATACTTTTTGTCTAATTACCAGTCAAATATCAAAGTGTCCTTGATTGCAAGTAAATTGTCCTATAGTCAACACAACCAGAGGCTGCAGCTCAAAAGCATTTTCTCTTCTCCCTTGTGTCTGAAATTCTTGCAATTTTCCACATGTATTCAAAATATTTGTATGGCCATATAAACTTAATAAAGGAATATACATCAAACAAATTAAAGTGACAAAAAGCTTAAAAGAAAACTAGGTGAGACAGTATTCATGTCAAATATTTTTTATTTTTCAATGATTTCCAAGGAAGAAGAAAATTATAACAAAAATATTTCCATTTGCTTTAAACCTACATTTGAAGTCAAGTCTTGAAAACAGTGGATTCTGGTATATATATATGTATGTATGTATATTTCACTAGCCTTCCAAGTTTCTAGTGGTAGTTAGCAAAGTGTAGAATTTTTTTTTCTGATAGAAATATCAGTTAAATCATTTGAAGATTCTAGGCAGAGTTTTCTCTCCAAAAAAGCAATAGGAAGTATACTTCAATTAACAAGAAGCAAGTATACATTTATGAATGATGAATAGTAATAACTGAAGAGCATCTATATTTTTTCCCTTCATGAAATAAGTACTAATTGGGGATAAAATAACTAACCAAAATAAAATATGACTCCTCCTCTTTGGTTGTTTTATAAAAAGCCTTATCATAATGATTAAAAGAAAGAGTATTTTAACTTCACATCAAGAGCCAAATTTTCACAGAGGACAGATGTCTCAAGCGTAGATGGATTGTGCAGTTAGATGCAAGTCAATGCAATATAAATTCCTGACCAAAAAAAAAAAAAAAAAACATTTTAGTGAATGGTTCTTGATCAAGGAACATTGCAAGGCATTGGCATTGATTTTATTTCATTATATTTTTGTCTGTTTTATGGTCATTGCTTTACCAAACTGTTATTACCTTTCACTTAAACCCATCTACTGAGTCATCTAAAAATGTTTTTTCCTTTCTGCCAGATTTAACTATTAGGGAATAAATACAATTGTGGAGCTAAATATATACACACTTATATATTAATCAAGTCTATAATTGTGCTCTCCCGTGTAGTAAGTATCAATGTTTAGGGCTACTACATAAAATTCATGTGCATTCAGATGTTCCACATTAATATACATTCAAGCCACTCCTTTTGTGGCATGTCTTCTCTTTCCTCTATCTTACCTTTCCTTTCTCTACTCCTTCTCTCCTTCTTTAATGTGCCTGGTCATCATGCATTTATATCTATATATTGTTCCTTAACTCATGGTACTCTTCATAGATTATATATTAAATGCTGATAGTATTAAGTTAATTGTTGGTATATTAAGATTGCTTATAGCTGGCCTTCAGAACTCTCTTCTACAAATGATGCCAGTATTTTTGAAATCTCTGAATGGTCAGAGAAAAAGTGATATTCACATGATATAAAACATGTAGGTCTGTTTGTCCTACTGACTATTGAAACATTGAGATTACATAAAATACTAAGGGCTCTGTGAATTGGTGACAACTAAATATAAACATCAAACTTTGTATATTTAATTTAACATGAAATCTGTTCATCTTTGATTTTTGGTACAAGTTACCAAGTTGTCTACAATGCTTTCTCTTTAGGCTAGTAAGAGGAAATCTCTGTTGTTTTAGTTGTTTGGGTCCTACAATTCTATAGCTTGGGCTTTCTGAACAGTACTATAGACCTAGGTCTGATTATTTCATTTATTTGAACAAAAACCTTGGATCACAGGCAAGATGTAATAGCTTTGGAAAAGATAATGTCCCAAGTAAAATCTGGGTAGCAATGTATCTCAATACCATATAAATTCCAGTACAGCAGTTTAGACAGAGCAGGGAGGCCCTCTGGTACTAGTATTCTCAGAATGGGTAAATCTTGAAGTATTTCAAAAGACCAGATATGTACAATCTCCTCATAACAAACATTGTGCACACTTTCTGTGGAACCCTTACTTATTGTTAAAGTGATCAAGCAGAAACTAATTTCTTTTGTGTGTATAAAGAAGTTAAGTTTTCTTTCATCCCCCAATCCTTCTTCAAAGCTCTCCAAGTAGCTTTGAAATGACTGATATTTAAAGGAATTACTAAGAAATATATTCATCCCTCTTGAGAATTATTACCAAGGGTGCTTAAGAAGGGAATGTGAAAGGTCATAGAAGTATAAGTAGGTTAGAATGAGGGGTTTACCAGAGGTTTACAAAAATTACCTTGATTTGTTTTTTTTTTCTTTTTTTTTTTTAAGATTTATTTATTATGTATACAGTTCTGCCTGAACATATCCCTGCAGGCCAGAAGAGGGCGCCAGATCTCATTACAGATGGTTGTGAGCCACCATGTGGTTGCTGGGAATTGAACTCAGGACCTTTGGAAGAACAAGCAGTGCTCTTAACCTCTGAGCCATCTCTCCAGACCTTGATTTGTTTTTTTACAATTCAAGAATATATGGTTTATATACCCAGGTAGAGTTTTTTTGCTTAAATTTTTAAATCCTAAATCCACCAAAAATCAAACAACATTTTGTTATTGGATGTTTTTAAATTTTTGTCCTACCCCTTTTCCTTTACTTGCAAGTGAAAAAAGAAAAGAAATGATTTTTTTGTCTTTTTCCAAATTTTAGAGTTGTTTCTTTCAAAACTGAGATCATTCTCATGTGACATTTCTATTCTGAAAAAAAAACCGCAAATATGTGCATGTCTTTTCCTCATGAAGATTTTGGTGGAAAACTATGTTGAAAAGAAGCTTACAAACAAGCTGTTTTTAGATTGCCATGAGCTAAATGCCATGGAATTTTGAGTAAGTCCTCAAAACTTCTCTTTGAATTTACTCTAAAGGACACTAAAGCTTAATTCATTATTAATGGTTAGGGGGGGTATAAAGATCACCTCTACCAAGTATATCACAGCATATGTAACTGACATAACTGTGCATGCCTGACTAAATCCCACATTTGGTTCAGATATCAGATAGGATACTGTCAGAGAAAGCTGAGGAGCACGGAAAGTGTTTTCTGCCTCCTGTTACACTACACTTTCTCCTCATTCCAACGTTTCAGTATCCTCTCAATGCTGTCACGAAGGCAAAAATACCCCTGACTTGTTCATGTCACAGCTATGCTGCCCTGTTCTAAACCATTAAAATCCACTGTCTTTTCTGTCAATGAAGGCATACTAGGTTTGAAGGCTAAAATTTTAGTGTTTTTATCCAAAAATTTTAGAACCCTATAATAAAATCCTGTTGCATAATATGCTACTATTATTATTATTACTGATTTTAACATAATAATGTTTTCTGATATAATACAATTTACTTGGAAAGGACAAAACAAAATAAAACCATATTTTGTGTATTTATTTCTAATTTACTCCAAGTCAGCAGACAGAATCAAGGTCTACTTGGCACGTACAATCCACCTCCCATGGACATCAGAAATGGAAAGGGGGAATCAAAGCTTACACTTACTTTCTTTTAATGCATGTCTATCATGTTAATATATAATTCAAGATGCTCAGAAAGCAATGTTCATGCATGCCACACCAAAGTGGATCTGGGATAGCATTCCATGAACCCAGACAGATGGCTAAAAGCATTTACACTGTCTTCCCAGTGCCAGGTGTCTAACTTAAGCTTTATTTTCAGTTGAAAAACCTGGTATTGGAAGAGGGAAGCCTGGGGTGGTTTTGCAGCCAACATTAAAGTTGGGCTCAATGTAGGAAGCAGATATCAGTGAGGCACCGACTTTAAGATAGTTTCATAACTTAGAAACTACTGAAGGAACCATGAACTGATAAGAAGTGCTGAACTGCTGTAAATTTTACTGTTTTTAAAGATAAAATATAAATTTTCATTATAGAAAACCCTTGCATTAAAAGAACGCCACACATAGAAATTAAATATACCCAAACTCTGTATATCTCAATGAACTTCTACACAGTTAAGAGAAGAATTGTGAAATAATCTTTTTCTACACTGTGAAGATGTATCAGAAAAAGCTGAATGGCCAATAGCTAGGCAGGATTTTAGAGGCAGAGAGAACCCTGAGAAGAAGTGTGGAGATGAGAAGACATGGAAGAAGCAGGATGGACAGTATGAAGATGAGTAAACAAGCCTCGGGGAAGCTCATAGGTTAATAGATATGGGTTAAGTTAAGTTATAAGAGCTAGATATTAACAACTGTGGAACTTCACACTTGAGTTACACTTTCACTATAGAGTATATAACTATATTTTATATAATTATTATATTTACATTTTTTTCAATTATCATGCAATCCAAGAATGAAAAATCAGAGTTAGAATTAGAAAAATAATTATCTTTATATGCTCTTTCAAAACTCATGCTCATTTTTTATTACATTCTTTAATTCTTTGAAAGTTTCGTACAATGTATTTTAATTAAATACAACCCTTCCTGAACTTCTCCCAGATCTATCCCCATGTCATACTCAATTTCTCCAACCTCTCCCATTCCTTTCCCTTCTCACCCTCTTTCTCAACCCATAGATTCCAATTTCTTGTGTGTGGGCTCTGCCATGGAACATGGTCAAACAGGCAAGGATCACAACTTAAAGAAAACTGACTCTTAGGACCTGGCAATTGCAAATATCAACTCAAGTGGGGGTAAAATTTTGTACTTAACTCCAACCTCCATGCTGGGATTTGTTTGATTTGACCTTGCACAGGTCTTGTGCATGCTGTCAAAATTACTGTGAGTTCCCATGTGCCCAATACCCTGTTGTGCCTGGAAACATTGTTTCCTTGTAATTGCTTATTTAACAGTATAGTTGGCAGCATGAACCTGGAAGAATGGGGCCTAAAAATGAGACAGGCTAAAGTCTCATGCAATTGCCAACTTTATTGAGAGCATCAGACAATTTATACTCTGAGGGTTAAGAAGAGTCATATAAGTAATGTACGCAATCAGAAGAACAAGCCATGTGTGACAAAAACATGTTTTTCCATAGAGGCACATGAGCAACTACAGCTGAAATAAACTTACTCCTATCTGCTACCCCTGGGAGGAACTGGGAAACACATTCCAAGAACAGTTTTGTGTTTTAAGGAAACTAAGGTCAAAATACTCTTGTCTTCTTTTCTTGGAGTTTTCTCATGAGTACTAAGATTTCTCAAAGGACTCCATTCTTAGACACTGTTACAACACTCACCCAACATTTCTAGTTCTTACACTTTTTCTAACCCATATTCTGTGAAAATCAGTGAGTCTTGTTGGGAATAGTATGCTGAAATATGACTTTCAAAATGAACTCAGGTGGTATTCAGGAGAAACATACACAGCGAAAATTCACAAAACTTTCCTTTGTGCTAAATGTGCGTGATAAGGGAAATTAAATTTGCCCAAAGCTGTTTTTGTTTTTCAATTAAATTTATTTATTTTACAACCCAACCTCAGTTTCTCCTCTCTCCTCTACCCCCATTCTGTCCCCCAACTTCCCCTTCCCCCATCCACTCCTCCTCTATTTCTGTTCAGAAATGGAAAGAACTCCCAAGCGTATCAACAAAAGCATGGCATGTTAGGTTGCAGTAAGACTAAATACCTTCCCTTGTATTAAGACTTGGCAAGATAATTCAGTATGAGGAACAGCTTTCCAAAAGCCAGGTAAAGCATTGGGGATATGCCCTGCTCCCACTGTAAGGAGTTCCACAAATAGACCAAGCTACAGAACTGTCATAAATGTAGCAGGCCTAGGTTGGTTCAATGTAAGCTTCCTGGTTGTTGTTTCAGACTCTGTGAGCTCCTATGACCCCAGGTTAGTTGTTTCTGTGGGTTTTCTTGTGTTGTCCTTGACCCTCTGGCTTCTACAATCCTTGGTTCCTCTCTTCAGCACAATTCCCCGAGCCTGACCTAATGTTACCTGTGGGTCTCTGTATTATTTCCATCAGATACTCAATGAAGGCTCTCTGATGACAATATAGCAGAACATTATTAGGCATCATTACATTGACACTTTTACTGAAAAAGATGACAGGAAAGTGGGGGCAATTATGAGTCAGATAGAAACCTGCTGCAAGGAAAACTCCTAAAAATCTACCAGGATGACCCCAGCTAAGATTCATAGCAATGGTAGATAAGTAACCTGAATGACCATTTTCTGTGATCAGGCAAGACTTCCAGTAGAGGTATTGGGACACCAACCAGCCACATAACCTATATGACCTATAGTCTGTCCTGCCTGTGAGGTGTGCTGTGTTAGGGGTGGCACAGAGACTGTCAGAGTGAACAGTCAATGACTAGTCCAGTCTGAGGTCCATGCCATGAGGGAACCCACCTCTGACACTGCATGGGGTGCTAGGATCAAGAGGCTGGATAGCCTAGAGATCTAGAATAGAAACAAATAGGATTAGAGTAACGCTATTTTTTGTTGTTTTGTTTTGCAACAAACTTTTCAATGGCTAAGTAATAAATTACAAGACAGTCAAGTTTCTAATTATAGGCTACTCATTGCTAAGGGAATTCTGTCACCAGTCTGCTAACCAATTGAGAGGAGCATTTTGGTCCAGTTTGCAGGGGTTGGATGAGATGGAAAGAAGAGGTGGAACAGAGAGATTTTTATCTTATATTTTGTTTTTTGGTTTTATAATAAATAAACTTAAAAGAAATCAGTAATAACTCAATGTTTATCCTTCTTCAAGAAGAAAAAAGCTCATCTTTATCAGAAAACCTTGCTATTTTAGAGCTGGGAGGAAGCCATATGTTCATCTATCCCAGCTCCATTATTTTATATATAAGATAACAGTGCTGAGGCCAAGAATGTAATTGACTTACTAATACAGCACGCAGAAAGTACTTAAATCAAATTAAAAATAAGAATGCTAACTTTAATGCTGATCCATCCTATTCTTAAATTGCTGGTAATTTTAGTCTGCTAGAGGAGAACATTTTTAGTTAAGTATAGGACCTAGCATAGGAGTGAAGAGAAGATATAACAGTGTTATGGATTAAATTTTCATGTTCCTTGAAATTCATACTTGAGTTCCTAACCTGTACCATGATAGTGTTAGTGTTATGGGAGATCAGTGAGGTTAGATGGAGTAGTAAGGCTAGAGCCAAATGTCTTATAAATTTTAAAAGAAGGGATACCATATTTTATTACTCTGGCATGTATGGGAACTGTGGCTCAGTGCTCAGAGATTTTCCAGTAATAGAGTCTTCATGAAAGTCCCACCCAAGCTTATAGCCTGATCCTGAACTTCTAACCTGCAGATATGAGATACAAAGATCTGTCAATTAATCCACTTAATGTAGCAATACATTTTTACAGAGATTGGAACCAAAATAGTGCATCCAAAATGACATGAAGAAGCTTGCAAGTGTCTACAAAGAAGTCATCCTCCCAAGGCTCACGTCTCAAGGTGTCTCTGCTGTGATAAGCTATGCCACTTTGAGGCTATGCCTTACCTTCAATGATTTTAACTGATTGGTTGCCTTAAAGCATTTATTCCTGGCATGGCACAATATGCTAACAAATACTGCAGAACAGTTGAATACTGATAAGATTCTGTAGTAAGTGGCTAATGAAATTTCATTATGACATCTATTTTGAGTCACCACAAGAAAAACATTTTCAAAATAATTCCTGTGACTCAGACTATTTTCATACACACATACATACACACATACACACACACACACACACACACACACACACACAAACACACACACACACACACACACACACACATACACACACACACACACACACACACACACACCACTTCAATAAATCTAAAGTCTTAATTGTATTTGAGAATACTATATGTTATGCCCAGATCGTGTCCCCAAAGAAGCCACTGGAGACTTTAGGTACAGAATGCAAAAGCAAGGTTTATTCTATTTAAGTTTACAAGCTTCAGCAGGGAGGCTCCTTCCAAATCTCTCACATGCAGCAGGAAGGTTGGAAGAAGTGCCCCCTTTCTTTGTGAGGCTAGTTCTTAAAGGCACAAACCATATAATTCATTTCCCACAATCCGCCTTCCTTTCTTTGGTTCGTATCAGTTCCCCTTTTCTAGTCTTTCATGTTATCCTTATTTCTTGTTTGTTCAGCAACCGTGTTTTTTTAAGTCCCTGTAGCTGATACTGCCACCTGGGAAAAAGGGGTCTAAGTTCTTATCTACACTTAGGAATCCTGGTTTAAGCTTCTCTTTGTCTGTAGGGGATAGAGTAGGGGGGTTTTACTGAGGTTTCACACTATACATTTCAGATTATGTAAGGGAACATATTTTTCTAACATAGAACACTAAAATTAGTGTCGGAGTCCAGCTCCAGTGGTGTTCTGATCCCAAAGAAGAGTATGGAGTCAGCAAGAGGAGGAGACTGGCACAATCTGAGGGTGAATAGGGATGGGTGCATGTTGATTGAAAAAAGGATATACCTTTTACACTCTGTAATTACACAAAAGACTAAATGGGACAAAGGGAGCATTTGAGCTGGGGTGCAGCTTGTAATCAGGGATTGAGGAAGCTAGCACTGACATTGACTAGTTATTAGGCACCAATCATATGCTAATGAAGGGCCATAAATTCCTCTTCCAGAGATGAGAATGACTCCGTTTTTAGCAAGCAGGAACTTTCTTCAAGCCCCTGAGGGAATGGATACTTATGTCTAAATGCCTGACCTTGGGACAAGGACTTTCTTGGGGGATCAGATACTCTATTATAGAATATTGCAGGGGTTTTTTTTGGTATGGCTTAGTTTATCCAAATAGCTAAATCTTTAAGTGAGCAAAGATGAAGCTGGACAAGTACTAGTGAGAATCTGAGTAGACCTTAGGAATTTATAAATCTTAATTATCAAATATATCTTATTTATCAACCATATGCTACTTACCTAAATTTTCTAGCATCTTAGTTTAACTGGTAGTAGGCAGAGTTATCACTATATGGTTCCACAGTGACAGGTATTTTTTTTACAAAGAATTATTTTAAGAGGCTGCCATTTTATACATTTTCATCCTTTAAAGCCCACACAAAATTTCCCAAAGGAAAAGGTAAAAGGGAACTCCCATAACACATAGTGAGAATAATTAAAAATGAAAGTAAAAGGTTGCTGAATAATTGTGATCTGCAAAGTCAAAATGATGCTTGTTATGAATTATTGCATGCAGGGAACCCATGGATATCCTGCACATGCAGGGAAACATGCTGGGCAAATGCATGCCATGTGGGCATGGCAGGGGCAGTGACCAGTAATTTACAACCCAGACAAGATGATGTATCCATGTGGATAGCTTATTATAATAGAGAGTTGAAGGAAAGAGAGAGAGAGAAGAAGAAGAAGAAGAAGAGAGAGAGAGGTCAATGGTGCACACCTCATGGGAGGAAAAAGCAGAAGAGAGAGAGAGAGGAAGGGGAGGATTTTTATTTTCAAAGTGTATATATCTGTGAATCTGTGCCCTAAATAAATTAATCTGATGTCTGAATGAGCAGACATCAACTCTGGTTTGTCATTTTTCTCATTTTGTTAACTTCTAACAACTCCTTAAAATTGTTTTAACACTTCATAAGTTTTAACCAGTTATCATTCTTCCTTCAAAGAGAATTCATTTTCACCTTTCACTCTAAGGCTAGCCCTGGCTGGTACAAATGAGTGAATATGTGTTAATTAAGTCTCTGCAAGCCTCAGTGATTCCTCAACTATGACTCAAGAAGAGGGGATCATTTCTTCTTAGAAAGACCTGCTGATGACTTCACAGAGGCCAGTGAGACTGCTGTGCCAACAAGACAGTTGAATTTTATTTTTAAGCAAAAGACTCTTGTTGTGGATATCGCTCTGCATAAATAAAATGTTGATTGGCCAGTAGTCATGCAAGAAGTGTAGGCGGGACAAACAGAGAAGAGAATTCTGGGAACAGAAAGGCTGAGTCAGGTGATGCTACCAGCCGCTGCCATGAGTACCAATATGTAAGACACTGGTAAGCCATGAGCCATGTGGCAAGGTATAGATTTAAGATAAAAGAACTAGATAACAAAAAGTCTGCCATGGCCATATAGTTTGTAAGCAATGTAAGTCTCTGTGTGTTTACTCAGTTGGGTCTGAGCAACTTCAGGGACTGGCGGATGACAGAGATTTGTCCTGACCATGAGCTAGGTAGGACTGGAGAAAACTCCAGCTACAGACTGTGGTTCTCTCCACACCCTACTCTAGCTTGCAGTTACTCCCCTGCTAATACATAACTGGGATTTAGTCACCACAGCTTTTCTTGAAGCCTAAATGAAAACATTTATGTTCTCCAGTAAAAGAGATGTCCTGAAAGGCTTTAGGAAGTCACTTTTGGCTCTAGAGGACTGGCATTAAGAACTCCCAACAGAGATGGGAGAACTCTTCCTTCACTATCCACATTCTCCTGAGCCTTGGCTGAATCTCATCACTGCAGTGTCGTCTGAGAACCCATCTGACTGATGAGAAGATAAGCTCTTTCTTTTAAAATGTGTTCAGTATCCTGGGAAATGTACTGTTTTCATTACTGCACCCTCCACCACTCCTGTATATTATGTGACCTTTTATTTTTTCAGTCTTAACAGTGCAACCAAGTGAAGTGTGCTTTAATATTAGTCTTTGACTAGAAAGGATCAAAAGGCAAAGCAGTGACAAAAAGTATTTCTTTGATGTATTTTTTATATTTCTAAAAGGGAAAATAGGAAATCTGAAATGGGTTGCTCATTTTTTAGTCCTAATTTCTGACAGGCTGTCTTTTTCCATAAAACTTTTTCCATACATTGGGTGGAAAGATGGAACATCATAATGGTTTTGGGGCTCTCATTCTTCTCTAAAAATACTCATAGAACTAATGAGCACCTTCCCTACAGGTCTCAGTTGTAGGATTTGCAAATGGACTTTGAACAATAAAAACATCAATGTGTGAATGGATTTTAAATAAGGTTATTCCTTTAATTTTAATAGATATTAAATGTAATAGTTGAGATACAGTTTGAATCTAGCCTCATAAAACTTTATGCATTGCTAACACTTCCCAAATAGAGAGGAAAGCTTAAACAGTGACAATGCTGGGAAATAGCACTTATTTGTGTTCTTAATATCCCCATTGAACTCAGCAGATAGGCGCATCTAAATGTCTTTGACACTAGAATCACTTTAAGGATAAATGGCACTGTACTGAAAATTAATTTCAAGTGAACAGGAAGAAAAATAACTAAGCCCCCTAACCATGCTTCTAAGACCCTCCTCCCCAAGTTTCCTTATGTGTGATATAGAAAGGATGGCCCTGTCAGGCAAACAGCCAGATGGTATTTGAAGATTTCTCAGAATCACTCTATTTTAGTGCTCCAGGGGTGATGCTGGCAGTTCAGAGATGTAGGGTTTATTTTTTCTTTATACTAGGTCCTATTTGGAGAAGTGTTAATAAACTGACAGAGACTGTCCAAACAGAGAAAGTGCAAATTACCAGTACAAAAGCCACATGTGGGCAAACTCTAAGAGAAAAGTTGAAGAGATTAATTTACCAACGGTTACATGTCCCTAAGTTGCTAGAATTTAAGTAATTATATAACAATCCTCAGATATTAGCACTACAAGGGAAGGAGGCAAAATTGTGATAATAGCATTATTTCAGGATATCTGGCCATTCTATGAGGGAGGGAGATGCTAACTCAGTGTCCTCAGTGACAATTCATGGTTGCAACATTAGTAGTAATAATAATGCATACTCTTACTATTGTTGCTAGTACTTGCTACAAGCAAGGCATTGTGTTAAATGTCCATGTCTCATTTCATGTTCAGAAAAAAATGAAATTATCATTACACTGTCTTATATTAAGGATCTCTGTTTATAAAGGTATAAGTACTTCAAATTAAAAAGCTGAATGAAACTTGAAATTTTCACCATTAGTCAATAAAAGATAACTATATTTTATACTTTTTAATAGAAATACAAACCCAAATCAGTTCAAATTCAATTCAACAAAAATGGAAAGGCAAGGGATCTCTTTTTTTTTTTTTTTTTTTTTGGTTTTTCGAGACAGGGTTTCTCTGTATAGCTTTGCGCCTTTCCTGGGACTCACTTGATAGCCCAGGCTGACCTCGAACTCACAGAGATCCACCTGCCTCTGCCTCCCAAGTGCTGGGATTAAAGGCGTGCACCACCACCGCCCGGCAGGCAAGGGATCTTTAACAGCTATATTGGGGAAAATATCTTAGCATTCTGTTTTATTAATTGATTTTAAACAAAGAGAAATTGGAGCTCTTCTTACATTCTTGACAAGAGGCAGTTTCAGGCAAAACAAACAGCCCTCTGAAAAGCCACTGCTGCTTTCTGGAACCTGAGTGGACCTGTGGCCTTGTTCTTGATACTTCTGTATCAAAGAGTTGGCTCCCGAATACTGGGGAAAGATAAACTTAGATTCTGAAATCCACAGCAAGAATTTTATAAGGATTTCCGTTACAGAAGGGCACTGGAGGGATTTACAATGGTAAGATTTCTAAAGTCTTAAGAAAGGGGATATCAGAAACTAAGAGTCAGGGCCAAGCTTGAAAGTTTAGCCCAGCTAATAAGATTACTGAAATTTCTTAGTGACTGGAATCATGTCTTACTATAATTTTGTGTGACACCTTTTTTTGCAAAAAATGTAACGCACAAAGAAAAGTATTTAAGTGCATTGTGATTGATATATGTATGTCTGTGACTTGTGTTATGTTGAATCAGTAAAAGTGTACTACCATGTGATGTATAATTTTAATTCTCTTATTATTTGTTTCATTTTCCCTATAATAAAAGTTTTGTAATATATAGATAGCAAATCATGTCTCTTGAACTCCCTAACATTTTAGGAGATGGGAGATGTCAGAGATAAAAATGAAACATGAGTGGTAATAAGAAAATCCATGGTGGTCTCATTTGCTTCAAGATGACTAGATCAGCTTCATACTTCCCACACACACATTCTGCTTATGGCTTCGTGTGGAAAATTCTGTGAGGAAGATTTTCTTGGCAAAGTAGTACTTCACATGTACTATAGTTATGAATGTAGTTAGTTGGTTATGATTCTTTAGACCACTATAGATTTCAAAAATTCCATTAAAAAATGTCAAAGGATAGAGAAGAAATGTTGGCAGCTTTTCCTCCTGTATAAGGAGTTCCAGGTTGAAGGCATCATTAGATTCTTGGTCCAGAGTATACTTGGTCTTGGAGTATACTTACCTATGACATGTAACCGTGCTGTTCCCATCTCCAATCAGCAGAAAGTCACATATCCATGCGCATCAAGATATATCAAACAGTAGTGTGAAAACGGGGCTCAGATCTATCAAAGATCTCTCTGACTGAAGAGTGTTAAGTGCAATTACTTTTTAAATTTTTTAATTCACTCTATTGACTTGAGGGGTTGAACGTCCATGCCAAAGCATGCATTTGAGATCGGAGGACAAAATGCAGTAGTCAGTTCTTTCCTTGCATCACTTTGGTTCCCAGGATCAACCAGGTCTTCAGGCTTGGTGGCAAGTTCTTTTTTCATCTTGAGCTGTCTTGCAAAAACTTAAGTACATTTTCAAAATCAAATGAAATGGAACATATCTTTCTGCAGTGTGAAAACAGCTAATAGGTTTCCCAATAATATGATTTTGTTGTACATTGGTAGGAATTTCTTTCCAAACTATAATAAATGGTGGTGAAATTCAGTTGTCACATTGAAATTATATTTCAAATTTTGAAAGATGTTGTATGTTCTTTTTATAAAGTAATTTAATTCAGTTTAACCCAGTTCCTCTTCTTCCTTTTATTATTCCATACTATGGGTATTCTGGAAAGTTTCCTCTGTTATTATTGCACTGTATTGTTTTGAGACTTTTTTCAGGGAATGAGGATTGCTGGAAAGATGTCTCAGCAGTTAAGAGAATTCGGTAATCTTGCAAAGGACCCCAGTTCAGCACCCAACTCTCACAAAGTGGCTAAAAATGTCACCAGAAACTCCAGTTGGGAATTACACACATACAGACATGAAGCAAACTTTCACAATTATAAACTTAAAATACATATTTTTAATCATTTGTATGTGTTAGGTCTGCATGTGAGCACAGGTGCCCCTTCAGGCCAGAAACATTGGAAAACAGTGAGGTTGAAATTACACATGGTAGTGAGCTATTTGACAAGGGAGGCAAGTATCAAACTCAGGTCATTTACAAGTGTAGTGTGTCTTCTTAACACCTGATCCGTCTCTACAGTCCCTACACTATATATTTTATAGGTTGCTTTAAGTTCCCATTTTTCAGTCTCCCAATTGCCATAGTTGGTTAAGATATGTTTTCTCATTAAAAATAATGTTATTATGGGTTAGCATTCTAGAACAAGCTATCAGTGCTAAAGTTTAAGAATGGTTGTGTTTGTGTGCTTGCTTGTTTATCAGGATTATTAGTACTTTCACTCTGTGGGGAAAGTACTTCAACATCTAAGAAGTGCAAATCATGAGACTATTGAAAGACCAATTCATGGTGAGGAGATTGGTTGAACTTCAGAAGTTGGCAAAAATGCATTGTTGATGGAATGTCATGTTAACCTTGGTCACTTCTATGATCCAACTTCATTCTCCTTCATTGTTTACAGGAAACCTTGCTGGCTGTAGTTTCCCTGGCCTACAACTCTTGCTTAAAAAATTCTGTGTCTTATTTCATTATAGAAGATAATAAATCCATGATATTTACTATAATTTTGGTTTATACAACAGCAAAAACTGTAAAACAGATGCTTAAAACAATAACATTTTAATTAAATAGGGCCCTGCAGTGTTCACTTGATTTTTCTGCAATTTTGCCCACTGACTGACAAAGATAAGCAAATTTTCAATGAAGAAAAGTTACACACAGAAGAAAATATAATTTCATAAAAGTAATTGTGTGCTGGTAAACTTATTCTCTGGAAGAAGAAATAACCAAAACCTCTAACTTAAAGCATTTGGTGGTATTTATCCTTCAAGAATTTTATTTTGAATTATTTACCAGAGCAATAACATAGAAGGGAGAGTTGGGACAGGATATGTGATGAATCTCCAGTGGTGCTCATGCCACTGATCAAAATTTCTATTTGTCTTTTGAACTGAAACTCAGGACTATGTCTTTTGGAACAAAAAAATAGTCATTTCATGAGAATTTATTCTTTGGAGTTAAAAGCTTCTTTATAATTTGATACTAGAAGGCTTTCTAGTCAAATATTAGGGCATATTAAAATTGTTGAGTATTGGCCATTTTCTGAAAATGCAGGGATGGACCTGGCCAGAGCCCATCTACCTGGACAGTATTTAATTAAAGCTTGCTTCAAATTTGGCTTTGGAAGAAATTTGTTCAATATTATTGGAGTTCCCTTAATAAATTGATAATACTGACATTATGACAGGACAAAATTTAGAAAAAGAACAGCAAGTGAATATTTGACCTGAAGATAGTAGTCTTTAATGTAATATACATTAATATAGTTAAAGGTCTTAGCTGTATTCATTCTTTAGGGTTTAGCATGCCAATCATTCAAATGGGAATTGAAAACCATACAGAACAGGCATATTTAGAAAAACTTTTCCCCACATCCCTTTCAATATTTGTTATTGTTTTATTCATCCTTGACATTATGACTTGGATGAAATGAAATCTCAAAGTTGTTATGATTTGCATGTCCCTAATTAACAGGGATAATGAACATTTTGGAGAATATTTCTTACCCATTTATTTTCATCCCCTGAGATCTCCTTATTTAGAACCCAGGCCTATTTCTTGAATGAAATAGTTCTTTGTTAGTTTTTTTTAATACTTTATATGTTCTGGATATCAAACCTATATCAAATGTACAGCTGGAAGAGATTCTATTTCTTCCTGTTGGGTTTCTCTCTACCTAGGTGATTGCTTTTTTAGGAGTGTAAAAGCTTCTTTTTAATTTCATGAATTCCTACTTGTTAATTGTTGGCCTAAATTTTTTAGCAAATAGAATGATCTTCAGAAAGTCCTTATATACACCTATATTATGTAGGGTATTGAGAATGTTTTCCCTAACAGTTTCAGTATTTCTGATTTCACATTTAAGTGTTTGGTCCATTTGGAGTTAGATTTGGTGCAAGGTGATAGATAGAGGTCTAATTTCCTTCTTCTGAATGTAGGCATGCAGTTTTCGCAGCACCATTTGCTGAAGGTGCTTTCTTTTCTCCCACTTACGTTTTTGGATTCTTTGTCAAATATTTGATGACTGTTATTACATCTATTCATGTTTGAGTATTTCACATTGTTCCATTTATCTATATGTCTGTTTTTCTGTAAGTACCATATATGTTGTTTTTGTTACTATAGCTCTGTAATTTATCTTAAAATCTGGAATGATAACTTTCCAGCATTGTTCTTTTGGTTCAGGATTATTTTGACTATCCAGAGCTTTTGTGGTTTCATATAAATTTTAGGTTAGTACTTTCTACTTCTGTGACAAAAGAGATTGGGGTTTTGAATGGGACTGCACCAAATCTGGAAATAGCTTTTGCTAAAATGGTAATTTTCACAGTTTTAATTCTACTAATATGTGAGCACGAGATGTCTTTCCACTTCCTATCTTTCTTCAGATGTTTAGTTTTCATTGTAAAAGTGTAAGTGCCAGCGCTTACTTACAGAGCCAGAGTTACCTGATTACAGTAGGTAGGAATGAAAACCAGGCCATGATGGTGGTATCTCAGCAAGACTGGAGCTTAATAAAGTTTATTGCAAGCAGTCAGACTTTTTATACCCTTATCAGAAACAGAATACAATGGTGATCAATATAGTGAAGTTTATAAGCTATACAGGGTCCACAAGATTAATGGCTGACTAACTGTCCAGCGAAGATTCTATATGCTTTATTGGCTTCTAGGGAATGTAGAGATACAGAAAGCCTGAATGTGTTACTGCCTAAGGAAGTGCCTTGTTTTCTCAGGAACTGAAAGGCACACAGTGAGCCAGGAGCCATGGACTCTAACCTGAAAAAGCTATGATGCATGCCCCTCAAGGTAGCAAGTCCAGGCCAACTCCATGATTCCCTGCATAGTAGTCCTTCACTTTCTTAGTTAAATTTATTCTTAGATATTTTATTTTCTTTGAAGTTATTGTGAATAGGAGCCCTCATTCAGTGAAGATGAGTTTGCATACTGATCCAACCACTGTGCAAATTGGTATGTAGAGTTATCTAAGATCTAAATATTACTTGACCCACCTATATCACTTCTCAGCATATGCTCAAAGGACTAAACACACTCCTCCAGACACTTTCTCAGCCATGTTCTTTGCTACTATAGTCACAATAGCTAGGAAATGAAAACAACTTAAATATCATTTAACTGATAGATGGATAATGATAGTGTGGTACATATATAATATACTATGCAGCCATAAGGAAAAGATGAAATCATAAACTTTCCAAATAAATGGATGGGAATAGAAAATATCATACTGAAGAAGGTAACTAAAACTCACAAAGACAAATAAAATACAATATCTTTCATCTTAAACTCCTACTTCCAAATTTTCAGATGTGAATACATACCTTGGAATAACTGAAGAAACCAGAAAAATAAAAAGCATCCATTGTCTGAGGAGCAGGATGCAAAAAGAGGAGTGTAGCAGGGGAAAAGTGGTTTGATTTGGGAATGGGAAAAATGTGGTTTGGGGGCTCTGGTTAGGTAAGTGGAGATAAACACCGAAGATGGGGTTAAAGTAACTATAAAGTTATCCAAAAAAGTCACAAGGAATCAAGTTACTGATCATCTATCTAAAAAATAATCTATAATATACTTAATGCTGTGTATAAATATAGGTGTATCTTTTTTATTCTTTCCTCATTTATTGAAAGCAAATTTTTTTCTCATACAATATATCCTGATTACAGTTTCCCCTCCCTCTACTCCTCCCATTTCCTCTCTACTTCCACTCCTTTTCTGTCTCTCATTAGAAAAGAACTGTGGTGATGTATTATGTTCTCCAATATACTGTGTCTCCCAATAAAATTTACCTGAGGATCAGAGGAAAAAGCTACTATATTAACATAGAAGTCAGGCAATGATAGCACACACCTTTAATCCTGTCACTTGGGAGGCAGGGATCTGTCTGTATCTCTGTGAGTTCAAGACCACACTGGGAACAGAGCCAGGTATAGTGGTAGGCCTTTATTCCCACCACTAACCATAGAGGTCTGGAAGTCTGTACAGACAGACAGGAAGTGACAGAGCTGGACAGGAAGAGGAAGTGATGTAGCTGGACTGAGAGAGCAAATGAGAGAACAGGACAGAAAGGCATATAGGTGTGGGTAGACAGGTAGTAGCTTGCTTTGGAAGCTGCTGAGTTGGTGAGGTGAGGTTACCTGTGGCTTTTCCTATTCCTCTGATCTCTCTCAAGCTTTAACCCCCAATTTTGGATCTTTGTTTTTTATTAATAAGACCATTCAGCAATTTGTCTACAAAGAACAGGCTTCTAAGTAATAACAACAAAACATTAGCAAAATGAAATATAATAAGGTAAACAAAAACCATCACATCAAAGTTGGGCAAGGCAAACAAATAGAAGAATCCAAGAGAAGGCATAAGAATCAGACACCCATTCCATTACACACTCATAAATCCCATAAAAATACTAAACTGAAAGCTAACACATATATACAGAGGATCTGGTACAGACTCCTGTATGCCCTGTGCTTGCTGCTTCAGGTCATCTCTTTGAGTTCATATGAGCTTTGCCCAGTTGACTTAGAAGTACTTGTTCTTCTGGTGTCCTCTTTTTCCTCTGGCTCTTATATTCTTTCTGTGGAGTATCCTGAATTATGAGGGGAGGAATTTGTTGGATGGAGAAACCCCATTTTCAGCTGTGTGTTCCAAGGTCTCTCTCTCTCTCTCTCTCCTTCACTCTGCATAATTTCTGGCTATGGGTCTTTGTATTTGTTCACAATTGTTGTAGGAGGAAGCTTCTCTGATGATGGTTAAATAAGGCACTAATTTATGAGTACAGAAGAATATCATTAGGAGTTATTATATTACTTTATTACTTTTTTTTAAGACCAGTATTATTTGGTAATACCTGAAGTCTCTGGGCTATCTAGTCTCTCGTTCTGGGTTAACCAAACAATGTCTAGTATGGGTTCCATCTCCTGGAGTGGTCCTCAAGTTAAATCAGACATTTCTTGATTAGTCCCATACAATCTGTGCTACCATTGCCCTAGCATATGCTGCAGGTAAGACAGCATTGTAAATCAATAGGTTTGTGGCTGGGTTGGCATTTAAATATCTGTTTAGTTGCCTGCCAACTACCTTCCTGTACCAAAGACACTAGATCTTTTGGGTGAAGCTTCTATGTATGCACTAGCTCAACCTGTTCATGTTCAATGAGTTGTGTGGATATTGTCTTCAGCAATAGGGCCTTCTGTCAGTTTTTGGAGAACAATCTAGTGTCTTGACAACAGCCTGGGATGCTTGAGGGTTTCCGTGGGACCTTGGGCCAACAATTCAATTAGATGTAACCCTGTCCCGGTACTAGAAACTTTATTTGGTGACAAAAGATGGCCACTTGCAATTCTGTCTCCATTATTTGGAGACTTCTTCTTCTTTAGTATCATTTATTTTAGAAAGTTCTCATTGCACTTCGTTTCCAAATGCCTTTCAGTTATCGATGTCTCTTTCTTCATTCCTTCCTTCAACCCCATCTCCCGTCCCGCTCCCCACCTGATCCTTTCATTTCCATCCCCCCACCCCCAGTAAACTCATAAAATCTATTCTATTACCCCTCCCTGGAAGATCCATGTGTCCACCCTATTCTCTTCACTGGGTTTATGGTTTGAGAGAGATAAGAGTTCATCAGTGAAGAATGATAGCAAGCAGTAGGCATAGCAGCATGGGCAGGAAGCTGAGAGCCACATCTTGTATCATAAGATCAAAGCAGAATAAAACGGAAATAGGTAAAGGTTATTAATTCTCAAAGCCTAACATCAATAACATACTTTCTCCAGCAACCCTATATCTCCTAAACCTCCCCAAAGAACACTACAAACTGGGAACCAAGAATTCAAGTATCTGAGCTTATAGTTACTATGGGTATCTTGCAGTGTAGCTGGATCTGCTCTCCTCTGCAGAGATTAGCCAGCAGTGTCAAGTTCAACTCAAAGAAAATCTAGTAATTTCTTTAGTTCTTCTCTCAATGTGGCTTACATTTTTTTCCTGCCAAACAAAACTAATGCTTTTCTTGAGAGTATCTTAGTAGTTTTGAATGCAGTCACCCCTTTCACATCTGTTGTTGGAGATATTTCATTTTGCATTATATGTATTTTTTTCAAGTTCCATCCATTTGTCTGCAAATTTCTTTATACCATTTATTAACACCTAAGTAATACTCCATCATGCAAATATACATTTTCTTTATCTATTTTCTGAAGCTGGTCAGTGGTGGAACATGCCTTTATCCCAGCACTAGGGAGGCAGAGGCAGGCAGATCTCTAAGTGTGAGGGCAGCCCAGTGTAAATAGTGAGTTCTAGGGCAGTCAGGGCTACACAGAGAAAACCTGTCTTTAAAAAAGAAAGCATGTAGTTTAAATGAACTTTTATCACTTACCATTTTGACAAGTGAAATTGCTTTCTCCAAGAGCCATAGACCACCTAACTAAATATCCCCACATCAAGCATGAGAGGTCTTCTGAATTTTCCATCAGGGCTGTCCAAGAAACTCCCAAAATATACAGGCTTTGCTATTGCCCTTCACTGTACCTGAGGTGAAAGGTAAATCCCTTTTGTTGAAGACATCATGAACTTGAGAAACAAGACCAGAGACCCCTGAACTGGAACTGAATTGAATGCCTCCTTCCTGAGAACTAACGTTCATGGTACAAGAAGCAAGTTTCAAATGGAGGGAAGAAAACAATAGTCCTACCTAGCTACGACATCTCTGAACTGTAGCATCAATCCTAATTGATTTTACTAAAACTCCAGAGCCAGATATTGGGGTAAATTCTAAAAGATCCGAGAGATAAAGGAGCCATCCACTAAAAAGAGTTCTTACCTCTACTGAATCCTCAGGCTAAAAGGGCTGAGCTCCTTTCTCCACCCTGCCTTAAAACTCTCTCTCTCTGTCCAGCCATGTCACTTCCTGTTTCCTCCTCCCAAGTGCTGGATTAAAGGTGTGTGCCACCACTGACTGGCCTCTGGTGGCTAGTTCCACACTCTGGTCTCCAGGAAAGGTTTATTTGCTAAAGCACAAACAAAATATCACCACAGAGGTGACCAGCATCACACAATTAACTCCAACGGTGCTGTAGACACACCTTGGCAGGAATGAACAGCCCTATAATTGGATTTAAGACCAGTTCGAAAAGAGGGAAATCATTGCATGGTGATGGAAACCTAGTGAAATGCCAAAAGCATTCTACAGTTAAGCATATTCTGACTATTCTGATTCTGATACTAACCAAAGCTGGCATCAGGATTTAATGAGTAGAGCTTAGGCCAAAGATGTCTTCCCTTAAGAGGCCATATTACTTAAACCTATGTCCCATTTGAATGGGACTGTGAGTTAACTCACAATATGTCCAACTTGACTACAAAGTCAGAGACCTCTGAGACTCTCTTCTGAAACTGATTATTTCCTAGAATGACTCACAAAACTGGGGTAACATTTTTTTTTATCACAGGATTACTATACAGAACACTGGTGAACAGTCAAAAAAAGTTTACAAAGTAAGATCCAGAAAGATCCCAAATACAGTTGTGTCTATTAAGGAGAATACATTCACCAACTTGGAAATTATTTTTTTACCAGATTTCTATTATTTAATATTTTGGTGGAGGCTCCATTCTATCATATATAATTAAGCAATTAGCTATTAGTGAATATCTCAACATCACACTCCCCTACCCTTGGGGAGGTCAGGTGGGCAGGCTTGAAATTCTTATTCATGGAAGTCCTGATTGTTTTCCTTTGCATGGAGTGCCTCATTAGTATTCTATTACTGTCCTACAAGAATACCCTAATTAGCATAAAGCCTATTATGGAAAGGGGCATATCATGAATGACAAAAGATCATTCTCCTACTCTGTTGCAGAGAAACTTTCAAGGGTTTTAAAAACACTTCACTCTAGAAATTATTAATCAAGTAAAAATTTGTAACATCACAACATCATATATTTTTATGGGAGCATGACACTATCACTTTCATTTCAGTCGAGTTAGGGAAATGGTAAAGATCTTATCTATTTCAGTCTTCAATGTGTAGCACGCCAATCTTTCCACTAGGTGTTGAATATTTTACGGAACTTTTTTTCCGTAAATTTTTAAAAATGTGACTTTGATTATGTATTGACCACTGCTTAGGCTGTACCCATGTTTGCTTTTAGAGACTTCAGTCTATTTCCATCATAGCTCATGTTTTGGTAGATAAATTGCTTCATTACTGTCAGCTCAAGTGTTTCTGTAGACTATTCATTTCCAATGGTTGACCCCATGTAGTAGGAAGGGATGATTGTTTTTACTTAAGTGCTTTACTTAAGTGGGTTTTTGTGTGACATGCTTTTATAAGGAGAATATTGACCATTAAATTGTATGATAAGAAAAAAAGAAGAGAGGAAGATATGACCGATAAATTAACAGTGAGATGGTGAGGGCTAGAGGAAATACTTTTTAGACTTATAAGAACAAAATCCAGGAGTTTTTCAAAAATTAGCATGTGTCCAAAGCAACTGAAGGGCTTGTCAAAATGGGTATTGCTAGCCCAAGCCCCAGAGATTTTGGTTGCTTTCTGAAAATTTACATTTATATCAAAGTATAGGTGATATTGATGTGCTAATTAGGGAATCTCACTTCAAAAATCCGCTGTGGCACTATGACCTAAATCCTACCTACTTCTAGGCCAATGGCACGAGGAGAATTAAGAGTATATAGATTTGAAGCAAGAATAACTATAAATAAGGAAGAAAAACTATTTAGTCATCTATTTTGAATGTCTTTCTTCAACTTTTATTTTTATAAAAAATTCCAACCATTATACTATAAAAATACAAACATCTTTATACTTTATTTATGTATAAAAAGAGATGTTTTTCAGAATATTTTTACATATACTAGTTCATTTGCTTCTCCTTGGAAGACATTTAAGTTCATGAACAGGTTATTATCATGATACAAATGAAACCTAAAGATAAATGATAAATTCTATGTCCACATGGCTGAGAAGTATCAGTCAGAACTACTGTCCATTTTCTCATAAATACTATATTGTTATTCCTACAATACTATCTTTAAAATAAGATGAACATTGGAACTCAGGAGCTACTTATGTAGAAGACTTAATGAGTACCAATATATAAATGTAATGACCCCTAATGTTTGGCATGTGATTTAAGTAAATCAACAGAAATCAGAAGTAAGCAGTTATGCACTCAATTGTTTTAGCTGTCAACTTTACACTACCTAGAATAATCTGAGAAGAGAGTCTTAGTGAATGAATATTTAGATAACTGTGGCCTATGGACATGTCTGTAGGGAGTTATCTTGAATATATATGGAGACTAAGTCATATAAATGTATATCGATCCATGTGCAATTGTTTATGTATTTTTGGTGTGTTCATTTCTCTTTTCGTTTTCTGCTAGAAGAAAGTTGTATCCCACAGATTAATTCTTGATACAATTGGCCATTCCAGCTTGTCTATCAATACCTGAAAGAGAAAAGGAAAATGGATATTAATTTATCTCTAATGTTAAAAAGAAAACTTTAATTACATACCCATTTTAATAATGTAAAAGGGGGTTAATAACTTTGAAATCTAATTTTGTTTCTCAGGAATAGCAACAGAAACCCTGACTTACTATTTCAGAAACCATTAAAGACAATAAGGGGTAATGTAGGTCATATATATATATATATATATATATATATATATATATATATATATCAAAGAACAAAGTTAAGGAATAGAGAAGTAGGTATAGGATCAAGCTCTGATGCTAGGTAAGAGTAGGGTGATGAAAGGTGGGAAGTTGAAGAGATTAAGATGAGCCAATGGGCAAATACTTCACTCACCCTGGGTAAAGACCATTATATAACCATGAGGAGGCACTCAAACCAGTACACAGGCCATATGTAGGCAAGCACATAGAAATATGGGAAGATACATGCAGGCAAGATGGGAAAGGCAATGGTTCAGTCTGCAGCCTCTAAACTCAAGTCCCATATTTACATAGAACCAACACAAAAGTTACTTTCTGCCAAAAATAATTATGTAACATATTATATCACCGTTACATTGGGAGCTCTCAGAGATCCAGTGTCAGGCAATTTATGCTAATTCACAGCCCATAAGGTGTCTAATGTCAGCCATGTTTTAATGGACTCATGCTGTACATCTGTAGTAGTTCCATATTATCTAAACACGAACTGGTTCTTGTGTCCTTCTATTTCCAACATCCTATGACTTTTAGATAACTGGTGTTTTATTAAAGTAGGACCTACTAAGATGCTATTTAGACTCATAATCCATAATTACTGTGTAGAGAATAACCGTATCTCCTCTATGGATTCTCACTCAGTAAGTTTTTCAGGCTCTCTAGCCCTGCAGGCTCTCAGACCCTCCATGCTATGTAGGTTTCCTTTGTTCTCAGGCCCTAAGGTTCCCAAGTCTCTCAATTTTGTACACACATGGACTGGAGGGCTTACTTAATGACTACTAGTCATTGAGTCTTTGATGCAGCCAGTGGCTGTGCTAGCTAACCTCTGTTTTTCTTTAACTATCATCAGATGGTCACGTTGTTACTTTATATGTGGTTCATGGAGCCTAATAGAACTCTCAGTATTTGAGGCATCTTTCTTCTCGGGGAGCATATTTTGTATTACTATATGTGTTTGCTTATCTTATGCCCTTCTAGAACTCTTTGGTTAGGGAATAACTACTTAGTGCCACCTCTTTAGAACAGAAAACTGAGACCCTGGTACTCTTGAGGACTTCATCATCTACCCCCATGATTTTATAGCAGACACCTGGGCAGCTATTAGACTCAGAACAACAAATTCAAATCTTTGAGAGAATCAGAGATTTGTATTTGTATATTGTCATTAACATAATGATACAAAGTGATGACCTTGGGCTATTGCCTAGAATCAAGTTATGTGTCATCAAACTGTGACAAATTGTGGGGCTTCACAGATTTCTTTTGGATAGTATGATATGATAGATGTCCAACATAAACTTTTCCAGGTGAATAAAAAGAGTTCTTGATCCACTATACCATGATATTGACTCCAAATCAGATTTGTTTATCTGAAGGATATTTGTTTATCCATGAAGGATAGCAAAGCAGCATGCATAGGTGGAGTCACCATATTTACTTCTCATTGCTCACAATCGTTCCAAGTTTTTTCTGGTTTCCACACTGACCATGTAGATGTGTTGTAGTATTATGTGTTACTCATATTAAATTAGCATGTTCCCTGGGAAACACATGGATCACTGTTCCTATGTTTGGCAAAGCTTGCAGAGATAGTGATGAGGAAGGTCCCTGTCCATTGGTTTCACAGTCCACATTTGCAGTTTGAGTTCTCTGATAGTTGCTTGAAATGTTGCCAACACTCACAGAATGTCCACAGTTAGGACATATTCCACTACAAGGAAGCATACACTGAGTATGACTGGGGGAGGGTGACAAAGAGGGCAGATATCCAAAGAGACATTTATGAATTTGGCATTGATTGACCTAGAGCCATTTATGTATGATGCAAGAAAAGCTTTTAAGGTTTCTGTGGACTAAAATATAATCAGTTCTATCAACCACAAATGCTGAACACCCTTTGTACATTAGTGGAGAACCAATTAATAATGGGCATAATGTTTAATGTCTTCTATAAGTCCCCACTTGATGAGGCCCAAAGTACTTGTCTTTGTCTGGAGAGGTTTCACATCCAGGACCCTTTTCATGATCCAGGGCAGAGCCAGCATCCACAGTGTGCCTAACTACAGGGTATGGGTATTCTCTGCAGACCTATTCACTGAGGTCCATTGTTTCTAGCACAGGAAATGCTCTACTTGCTACCTGCACTGCTAAAGGTAATGTTACAACATTTTGGGAGTCTGACATATATTTCACTCTTGAACTACCTCTAATAAGTCCCTCTATGAGGTTCCTTTATTTGTAGTCTTTGTCAACTTACCACATACTGTATGTACTACAACCATCATAGAGGTCATTAGCAGGTGTTCTTTACAGTTCTATGGTTGTGTCTTGCAGGCACCGCCTTTAAGTGGGGTGGTTTTGATGGAGCCCAATCTCTCTGTATACTGTGATGCCATCAAAATGCTATCTTCCGCCTCTTAGAGGTGTAGGGTTCAGCTGCTCCAAACTCTAAATATACTCCTTTTTTAAAAATATAAAAACATTCTTATTCAGATAATGCTGTAAATCACATATTCAAGTTTTCAAATTTTGTTTCAATTTGAAAATTTTACACCTTGACTTCTAACCTCAAAATGTCCTCAAGACCAGTTTTCTCTGCAGTTAAAAGAGCCAGTTAATTTTCCAAGCAGCCACTTTGCTCCTCTCTCAGAAGAATGTCCAACAGAATCTGAAGAGATACTCCCAGTGAGGTAGGGCAGTTGAATCCTTCTGACTATGCCAGACATGAGATCTAAGTTCCATTACTAGGAAAGGAGGAAACTCCCTAGAGGTTAGAAATTGAAGAGATCATGAGGAGCTGACAGAAAATAAGAAATACTCTGTTTACTCTGGGTGAAGGCCACTAGACAGGCAGACACCAGCAGATATCCAAGCACACATATAGAAGAGCACATAGGCTACAAGGAGGGAGAGACATAGACCTACAAGTAGATAAACATAGGCAGCATGGGAAGGAGCGAGGCCTAGGTTCCAGCCTATGACCTTGAAGCCATATTTATACAGAACCCACATAAAGCAACATTCTGCTAAGAATAGTTACATAAAAGATTATATCACTGCTTACTTTGGGGTCTCTGAGACATACAGTATTTGTTATTTGTGCAGACTCTAAACCCTTACTTAACTGTTAAATTAAGTATTTTAATTCCTGTAGCTGTTCCCAGACATTCTATGATCTATAAACTTAGAATCCTTGTTTCTGTCTGTGGTTTCTTTGTTAGTGCTCTATGGAGCTCATGTGCAGATATTTTTATACTTCCATATAAATAATTTTGACATAAAAGCCTACATGAGGTTTTGAAATTCTTCCAGTACTTCCCCCTATACATTTCAGCACTTCAATTTTGTATACAGTCAAGATAATTACAGCTGTCATTGTTAGTACCACTGTAATGAGAAAAATAATTTTCTGGGGTGCTTTTTTAATAATACAGATGACTCTCAACCTGTAATCCTAGATTTCTAATCCATAGGTCTGAGATAAATACCAGCCATTTGCATTTCTAACAAGAATCCTGGTGATTGTGATGGAAGTGGTGGCCCACAGGTTCAGCTCCCTGACAATTAAGTTCTGAGTTAATGATTCTTCATGGAAAGGATTCTGGGAGACACTCTCTACATGGATTCCTGAGGTGAGGGGAAAGGTTGGAAGAGAGAAAAGGTACACTATGGTACCTCAGTCTTCTATGATGAATTGGAGAGCTATAATGCTTATTAGAAATGCTGGAATTGGTGTAAGAACATGGAATGCTCCAGGGAAGGAAGCTGAGTGAGAAAAAGTCAGATTTTTACCTTGGAAATGACTGGACAGAGCTCTATATTATTTTTTGTTGTGCTGTGGTGCTTTTAGCCAGTGTACAAGTGAGGGTAGTGATTAGATTACTGTAGTTGGAGTAAAGTTCATTTCACTACTAAGCTAATTTAAGAGATCCATATGTGTCAAACATGTAACATTCAATGTGGATTTGTCCACATCTTTTTAATCACACTTACATTCCTGGGGAAATAGATACCATATGTCATGTAGGTCTAGCCCAGGTGCAGAACAAATCACTGAGGATGTAGTAACTTGGCTTTGTAACAAGAGGGTGAGGTAATAATGATTCTTACAAAAAGATGAAATTTTTGTTTTTAAATAAATTTACAGATTTGCGGGGAATTCAAACACATTTAGTTGAGACCATGTGAGGTGAAGCTGGTGTGTCTTCCAGGGGAAATAGCTGGGTAGTGAATTGTTCTTTTTGAGTCAAAGACTATCTACTGATAGCAGAAATCATTGAAAGACTCTGGACGCTGTGAAGCTTGGGAATATCTAAGAAGCACTTAAGTTTTTAGATCTTATAATATTTCATCCTAAGTAGAGCTTTTCTCATCAATAAGGAAGTAAACTATTGGAACATCTGGCTTATTTGCAACAAAGTAATTAATATTATGGTTATTGGAGTTTATAATATTATGATATCATTGTTACAAATATATTGGGAGAGTTCTTCAAATTATGTTCTGTTGTTCATCCCTTCATTAATTATGATGAAAAGGAAGAATGCTTAGATGAAGACATTTATACATACTCCATAGAGTGATGAGCCTTTGGAGTCATTTAATTCTATCTGAGGATCAAAACTCATTGTACTTTTCAGATTCTTGGTTAAAGGCTTTTGAAAAGTCATCTGGGTCTATCAGACATTGCTATACAATTTTGGCAAAATTTTAATATTATAATTTGACTAAAGAGAAAGTATATTAAAGAGTTTATTCAGTATGAAGAATGCATGTTTCAATTAAAATATAGTTAAAGCTACTCATGTTTATTGTTACACTGAAGAATGGATTTATTTATAAAAGGTCACTGTTTGAGGGCTGGGGAGGTAGCTGAGTAGCTAAGTGGCTGAGGTGCTTACTGCTGTTGCAGGGATCTTGAGTTCCTAGCACGCATGTCAAGCATTTAAAAACACATGAATCTCTAGCCCAAGGGGATTGGATTCAACACCCTGTTCAGGACTCTTTGAGAAACTACATTATGTGTACACACCTACACGTGATATACATGTGGATATATATATGAGTTTTCTTGGCATTCATTGTATGTGTGTTCACACACGTGTGAACATGCACATGCATGTGTGTTCATGCTATAGCATACTTGCGGAGGTCAGGATAACAAAGTGTAGGAATTTGTACTCTACTTTCTGTGATGTGGGTATCTGGGATTAACTCAGATAATAAGCTATATTATCCTTTTGGAAGATATATTTTACTTTTAACTATGTGTATGTGTATGTGTGAGGTCTGTGCACATCCATTATTTTAGGTGCCTACATAAGAAAGAGTATGTGAGAACACCTGGAGCTGAAGTTACAAGCAATAAGGACCCAGCTGATATGAATGCCAGGAACTTAACTCTAGTCTTCTCAATGTTCCGAATGCATTTTGAGACTCAGGGTCAATCTTCTGTCCAAACTATATTTTGAAAATGTGTTTTTACTCACCAGTGGTCTTTCAACATGTATGAAGATACTGTAGTTTTTGTATTGAAAGAGCCATTAAAAATTATCTGCTGTTCTCACTTGTAAGTAGTTTGTAAATGGTCCCACTAGAGAAGAGGAGCATGAAAGCAAATAAATTATCACCTTCATATAGATTGTCTTCTCTGTGCCAGTAATAATAGAAACACTTGTCCAGTGAAACTCAAGATATAATAAAGTTAGCAGACTTCTACTTACAAAGTACAGCAAACTTATAGGACCATATCTGGATCTATTAAACAAGGGATTAAATATCTTTTCCCTGACAATAATAAAGGGTTTAGATGCTTTAAGAAATGAAAAAGTGAAAGCATGAACATAAAACTATAAAATTAAATTTACATTGTGAAAATGAAGTTATAAACAGGAAGTCCAATATCTGTCATATCAACTCTATTATATATGTATTCAAATATATATATAATACATATTTAAATCATCATATCATTTGGTTGAGTGTATTACCTCTAGGTGGTTTTATTTATATTTTTAAAAGCTAGAAAATTATTTGGAATTGAAATTGAAAAATCCAATGTAACTGGCAATTTATAAGAGTATCAGAAAACTTATACACACACACACACACACACACACACACACACACACACACACACACACACTTTGATAGTCTTAATCCCTCCACAGCTGGCCTCTGGTTGAGGAGCTTATTTTACTTTACAGATATCCCAGCTTGCGCCTCGTTACAGAGAATGGGGGACAAAGGCAAACTGCTGTGTTATAATCAAAGCTATCAACAAATGAACATCAGATGATCCAGGAAAGTTATTCACAAACCCTCTGACATGACATGTAGATTCCAGGTGTACGTTTCAAAAAGTCAAAAATATAAAAGAAGAAAAAGTAAAATGAAGCCTAAAAATTGTTGAATTAAAAAAGAAGAGAAAACACATCTAAATTTGTCCAGAAAGTCCATCTTAAATGTTATCACATATGCTATCAAATAATGTCTAAAAAAAAGAGAGAAAAGAAACTAGCAAAGGAGTACAGCCTGTACAAAAGTCCTCACAGCAAACAATTTCTTCCTTTTGGTACCAGTGTTAATATCTTAAAAATAAGCTGCAGAATCCTTAAATGTACTTTTTCCAGGTCTACCTGGAGAATGCTTTAATTTTCAATGGAGTAAGGAAATCACCCTATGATTGGCACTTTACCTTTTCCAATTAAAAAGGGCTTAATGCCATGGCTGATTTGTTATAGATATGCATTGTACAGACAATACAGCTTAATATACAGTTGTTAATAAAATAGCAATTGTAATCTGGCTGTTTGATGATGGTGGTGTTTAACAATATCTAATCAATCTGTACATATAGAGACTACATATGATATTCAAATGTAAAGACAATTACATCACATATAGTATATGATCCCATCTCTCTCTCTCTCTCTCTCTCTCTCTCTCTCTCTCTCTCTCTCTCTCTCACTTGCTTTTGTGTGTGTGTATAACTATCTCAAATAATTTTATTATAACCTCATCTATAAACAAGTTTATTTTCCTTCATTTTGCTACCATTCTTTCTTAGTGAATAAGCACAAGTCTCAAGAGATTGTTTCTTAGACAACATCTTCATCTGAGACTCCAAGGATCTAACTGTAATTTATTTTTAACATATAATTACCTAGTAACTTATTTTTCTTTCCAAGGCTATAATTTTTTTTTAGTTTAACAAGCCTGTTTTATTTTACATTCTATATCAATAGCTAATGCTAGGAATGCAAGACAAGAAAAAACACATTCTAATTGACATGGAATAAAGAAATGGGGAATGGGAAAAGAAGAAAAGGAAGCAGTATGGATTTTAAAGTCATTTCTCTCTAACATTTAATTCCCAAAACATATAAATCTTTACTGGTTCCTTTCTAATATAAACTAAAATCTATACGAAGAATAATTTCAGAATTTTGTTCATTCTCCTATAACATAGGGAAAAAAGAAAGAGAACAGAGAATTAAGGTAAAAAACGAATCTATGGGTATCAAACCTAGGCAATGCTATGGCTCTGTGTGGGGGTCACATGGATATGATACAATGCACAGAATTTTGGAGCAGTAGGCCTCACTACTGACATCATTATTATCAGCTAGCAGCCTTGGCTACAGTTCCGTTAGAGGACTTTCTGTCATCCCAAAGAAATAATTTTGTGCTTAAAATAAAATAGACAAACTAGGGAAAGGCTGTTACTCTTCCAGGGCTTGTGATAATGTACAGTGGTTAATAGTTCACAGTGGCTATCATCTGTATTATACAAGGGAACATAAGAGAAAAATATGCAATGGATAACTGTATCAAACACATGAAAGGTGACTAGTGTATATAGAAGGATCACTGTATGAGAAACAGAACCATTCAGTACTTTCAGCTTCCTCCAAATTAAAAACTGATGTGATAAATGCTTTTCTGGAGAAAACTTCTCTAGCTACATGCTCAGAATTAGCTCTAACCAGAGCAAACAGAAATAGTAAACTTATGGGAGTCTACCTGAGCATCCCAGGGTCACTGGCAAATGATTAGGGTGAGTAAATAGTAGATAAATGGTAAGCATGCATATTTTTGTTGACAAACAAGTGAACAAAGATGGGATGCAAATCAATACAATGACTAACAAATGGCTAATTTGCTGTCCTAATGGTATTTTTAGAAGCAAAATATTAGGGGGCTTTACAGAGTTGGGTAGAAGCCCGATGCAAGGGAAACTTCCAAGTCTACAAGGATGGCCTGAGCTAAGACTCCTGGCCGCAATGAATCTATAGCCTGAACTGGCCATCCCCTGTGATTGGACTGGTTTCTACCCTGGTTGTCATCAGTGAGCCTTCATCCAGTTACTGATAGAGGCAGATTCAAAGACCAATGGCCAAACTTTGAGCCACACTTAAGGATTCCTGTTGAAAAAGGAAGGATTGTAGGAAACAGGATGGCCAGGAACATCACAGGAAAACGGACAGACACCACTAGCCTGACTCATGGGAACTCACAGAGTGTGAATGAATAGCCAGGGAGCCTGCATGAGACCAACCTAGGCTCTCTGCTCATATGTGACACATGTGTAGTTTGATCTATATGTGGGACTCCGAGAATGGAAGCAGGGATGTCCCTGGTTCTTTATTGGCTCCTGGGAACATATTCCTCATGCTGGATTGCTTTGCTCAGCCTGAATACAGGTGGAGATGCTTGGTCTAATGGCAGCTTGATAAGCCATGCTTCGCTGAAGCCCATGGAAGGCTTGCTCCTTTCTGAGCGATTACCAAGGATGGATGACTTGAGGTGGGGTGGGGGGGAGGGGGGAAGGAATGGTAGGAGAGGAGGGAGGAGAGGCTTCAGTTAGGATGTAAAATAAGTATTAATTTTAAAAAAGGGTGTTATTTCTGAAAGAAAAGTGAGAGCCATTTTGCCTGTGAAAAACTTGATACAAGATTACATTAGGTTTTTTGAAGTTAATTTTTGTTTTTAAATAATTAAGACACATATTTACAGTTCCTCTAACTAGAAAAATTAACCTTTGTAATGATTTCCTTGAGGTTGAATGAAGTAGACATGGAACAAAAAGTTGAATTTACCCTCTTGAGTAGAGAGATTCTTAACCTCATTCATAAAAATTACAATTTTAACTTTTGTGTGATGGTGAAAATTAAAAATAAAATACATAATTATAATATATCTATTTTAACTATAAAAAATATGAATCTTGTGAAGTTTCTTCTCCAGTTTTACTGTTTCTTCTCTTTTTTTTCAAAGTATGTCTTCTAATTCAATTGATTGAAGATGAAGTTTCAATCCAGGGTCCATGTAAAACTTGCAGTTGGTAAGTGGAGGGAATTGGCACTCTCTTTATTTTTTATTTTATCTATTGTATATGTTTTTAAATAAATACATAGGCTTTGAGTTATCTGCATGTACAAACTCTCTTTTATATTGAAACCAGGTGGTTCTGTGATAGTTGGGACTGTCTCCATCCTTTGGTAAAGATTTCTACCATAGAAGAGAACAATGTTGATCATTTGGGGATTTCATTTCGATAATAAAATTACTTGGCTGAGTATTTTGATATTTTTCTTGGTAAAAGAATTTGCTATTTATGCTCATTTGAAATGAAAAAGATACTTCTGGCAGAAGCCTTCTCTTCCCCTACAGGCCAGGCCAGCATTCTGAACTTCAGGTAATACTAACCGCTATCCTACCTTGCCCTGCACTTACCCAGCATTATTCCAACTGACCCTCCTCTCCTCATCACCATATTCTAGCCCACACCTCTGGTGGAAGCTTTACAACCCATCAGAGGCCAGGTCAGTTTTCTGAAAACAAGGTAAGCCACTACCCGCCAAACCCCCACCTGTCCCATCCACCAAAACCCCAAGTACCCCTTCTCTGCTTGCCAGTTGATGCTACCCCACACTTCTGGCTGAAGCTTCTCACTCCTCAGAGGCTAGGCCAGCATCCTGAACCAGGCCAGCAGTTAAGACTGCCTCCCCACCCTACCCATGCCCACCCAACAGAATTCCAACTGCCCCTCCTCTCTTTGTCACCAAAATCCAAGCTCACACCTCTGGCGGAAGCCTCCTTTTCCACTTGGGGCCAGGCCAGAATCCTGATCTCCAGAAGCCAGACCAGCATCCTGAATCCCAGGGGCCAGGCCAACTACCTGAAAATCAGGCAGAAGCCTCCTACGCCACTAGAAGCTAGGACAGCATCTGAACCCCAGATCAGAGGCTATACACACTCATAGTCAGAATTTCAGCCCCAAACTTCAGTAGCAACCTGCTGCTAGCCTAGAAGCCATCCAGACCATCAGAAATCCAGTCACCAATGTGGACAGAGATCCTATACTCAGCCACAGGCCACAGGATCCAGAAGACCAGAGAGGAAAAAGAAAGTAAGGAAGAAAACACCCATCCAACAAAGTCAAATCCAGAAATTGGCAGCTAGGCCTATAATCACTTCAAATCCAGATACCTAAACCTAAGTATAAGAACACAAATAACAACAGCCAGGGCAACATGTCACCACCTAAGCCCAACCATCCCACTATGGCAAGCCCTGAATATTCCAACACAGCTCAAGCACAAGAAAATGATCTTAAAACCAACTTTTATGATGATAATAGAGGTCCTCAAAGAAATTGAAGAAAAGACAATCAAAATATTAGGGGAAATCAAAAATCCTCTTAAAGAATGTGAAGAAAGCCAAGAAAGAACAATCAGGTGAAGGAAACAATTCATGACTTGAAAATCTAAATAAAAGTAATAAAACACAAACTGAGGAAATTCAGGAAATGGAAAATCTAGTTATACAAATAGGAACTACAGATGCAAGCATCACCAACAGAATTCAAGAGATAGAAGAGAGAATATCAGGCACTGAAAACACAATATATGACATAGATTCATTCATCAAAGAAAATGTTGGATCTAAAAAGTCCTAATAAAAAACATCCAGGAAATCTGGGACACCATGAAAAGCCTAAACTTAAGAATTATAGGAATAGAAGAAGGAGAAAAATCCCAACTCAAAAACCCAGAAATATATTGATCAAAATCATAGAAGAAAATTTCTCTAACTTAAGGAAAGACATGCCTATAAAGGTACAAGAAGCTTACAGAGCACAAAGTAGATTGGATCAGAAAAGAAAGTCCCTGTGTCACATAATAATCAAAACACTAAGCATATGGAGCTAAGAAAGAATATTAAATGCTGCAAAGGATAAAGGCCAACATATAAGAGGAAAAGTGACATATAAAGGCAGACCTATAAGAATAAAACCAACTTCTCAATGGAGACTCTAAAAGCCAGAAGGGCCTGGCAGACACTAAGAGACAATGGATGCCATCCCAGATTAATATACCCAGGAAAATTTTCAATCACCATAGATAAAAAAACAAGATATTTCATGACAAAGTCAAATTTAAATAGTATCTATTTATAAATCCAGAGCTACGGGAGGTACTAAAAGGAAAACTCCTACTCAAGGAAGTTAATTGTAACCATATAAACACAGATTATCTCACAGCAGCCAAATCCAAAGGGAAAAACACATGTGTGCATGTGTGCATGTGCACACACATGCACACATACACACACACACACACACACACACACACACACACACACACACACAATCACCACCATCACCACCACCACCAAAACGCACCAACAATAATTGTTGGTCATTAATATCTCCCAATATCAATAGGATCAATTCACAAATAACAAGACACAGCTGAACAGAATGGATATGCAAAAAGGGTACATCCTTTTGCTTCATACAAGAAATACCTCAACATCAAAGATAAATATTACCCCAGAGTAAAGTGTTGGAAAAAGATTTCCCAATCAAATGAACTTCCTGAGCAATCTGGTGTAGCTATCCTAATGTCTAACAGAATAGATTTCAATCCAAAATTCATCAAAAGAGATGAAGAAGGACATTTCATACTTATTAAAGAAAAAAATCCACCAGGATGATGGGCTCAATTATAAACATCTATGTCCCAAATGCAAGAGTACCACATTTGCAAAACAAACATTACTAAAGTTTAAATTACATAGTGAACCCCATACAATAATAACCGGAAATTTCATCACCCAACTCTCACCAACTGACAGAGTTCAGACGGAAATTAAAAAGAGAAATAACAGAACTAACAGACATTATAAATCAAATGGACCTAACAGATATCTACAGAACATTTCACCCAAACACAATAGAATATACCTTCTTCTTGGCACCTCATGGAACCTTCTCAAAAACTGTCTAAGCAGATTCAAGAAAATTGAAATAACTCCCTGTACTCTATTAGATCACCATGGATTAAAGCTGGATATCAATAACAACAGAAACAATATTTGGGTAACAGAAATAAGAAGAAACAGAAACAAGCCTACAAACTCATGGAAACTGAACATCTCTACTAAATTACCACTGGGTCAAGGAAGAAATAAAGAAAGATATTAAGGTCTTCCTAGAATTCAATGAAAATGAATGCACAACACACCCAAACTTACAGGACACAATGAAATTCGTGCTAAGAGGAAAGTTCATAGCAGTTAGTGACTGCATAAAAAATTGGAGAATTCTCATACCAGTGACTTAACAGGACACCAGAAATCTCTAGAAAAAACAAAGAGGCAAATACACCCAAGAGGAGTACACAGATGGAAATAATCAAAATGAGGGCTGAAATCAATAAAACATGAACAAAGAGACCAATACAAAGAATCAATGAAACAAAGAGCTTATTCTTTGAGAGAATCATCAATATAAACAAAACATTATCCAAACTAACTAAAGGCAGAAAGAGAATATCCAAATTAATAAAATCAGAAATGAAGATGGGGACATAAAAACAGACACCAAGGAAATCCAAAGAATCACTAGGTCATATTTTAAAAACCTGTTCTCCACAAAATTGGGAGATCTAAAAGAAATGGACAATTTTCTTGATAGTTACCACTTACCCAAGTTAAGTCAAGATCAGGTAAATAATTAAATAGATCTATAACCACCAAGGAAATAGAAGTAGTCATTAACATTAAAAAAGCACAGGACTATATGGTTTCAGAATTCTACTAGACATTCAAAGATGGACCTATTACCAATACTCCTTAAATTATTCCACAAAATAGAAACAGAAGGAGCATTGACCAATTAATTTTTGAGTCAATAGTCTCCCTGATACCCAAAACACACTAAGACTCAACAAAGAAAGAAAATTACAGGCCAATATACCTCATGAATATTGATGCAAAAATTATCAATAAAATACTCAGAAACCAAATCCAAGAAAACATCAAAAAGATCATCAACCATGATCAAGTAGGCTTCATTCCAGAGATGCATTGGTGGTTCAAAATACAAAAAAAATGTAAATGTAATCCACTATATAAACAAACTGAAAGGGAACAGAAAAGCACATGATCATCTCATTTAGGCACAAAAAGCCTTTGACAAAATCTAATACCCCTTTATGATAAAAGTCTTGGAGAGATCAGGGATACAAAGGACATACCTGAACAATAAAGTCAATGTACACCAAGCAGGTAGCCAACATCAAATTAAATGGAGAGTAAATATAAGCAATTCCACTAAAATCAGAAACAAGATAAGGTTGTCCATTCTCTCTATATCTACTCAATATAGTACTTGAAGTTTCTAGCTAGAGCAAAAAGACTTCTAATGGAGATCAAAAGGATTCAAATTGGAAAGGAAGAAGTCAACATGTCAATATTTGCAGATAATGATAGTGCACATAAGCAGCTCCAAAACATTTACCAGGGAACTCCTTAAGCTGATAAACACATTTAGTGAAATGGCTGGATTCACGATTAACTGTAGAGGCTCACAGAGGTTTCCTAGTGAGATGTGAGCTTGCTTTTCCTAGCAGGGCTGCATTAGGGGATGGCTTGACCACATGCATGGTTACCAGGTGATTGGAAGGGTCTGCACTAGACTGTGCTGGGGGGAGGTCTTTTGCTCCTCCTCTTGACATTCCTATAAAAACCCCTTTGAAGAGAAAGAAGAGGCTGGTGGATATTTATCCAGGCCATTCCAAGGCTATCCTGTGTTTCTGTTTCTCCCCCCTCTATCCTTTTACCTAAATATTTCACCCTCCTCCCTCCTCAAGAGTACCCTGGGGAAAATGTGGGAGTGGGCCTCCCACAGAGAAATGAGTAGGCCTCCCATAATTAACTAAAAATAAAAAAAAAAAAAAACTAGTCATGGTAGAGACCCTTGCAACAGGCAGGCAGGCAGGCAGGCAGGCAGGTGGTCATGACTCTGGAAAAGTTGCTGAAAGCTTAATCTGATCCACAAGCAGGAAGCAAAGAGAAATAACTGGGAATGGCAGGAACTTTTGAAACCTCAAACTCTATCACCAATTGACAACCCCCTCCAATAAAGCTATACTCCTGATTCTTCCCAAACAGTTCCACCAACTGAGGAACAAGAATCCACAATGTATATAATATACACATATTTATGTAAGAATAATTAAAGTATACTGAGGGTTTGGAGGAAGAAAGACAGAAGGGGATGATGTAATTATACTATAATCTCAAAAAATATAAGAGGTAGAAACTAAAGAGATGGAGAGAAATGAGGACCAGAGTATACAATGACCTCTAACCTCTACTTGAGCACATCTACCTAGACACATACGTTCATAGACATACATAAATGTGTATTTCTCTATGCCTCCAAGCCTTATTTCTGTAAATATATCAAGAAATAGACATAAATTGTAATTTTTTGTATGGTAATATTTTTCTATTTTCTAACATAATGTACTGCAAATGTACTTTACTGCCATTTTTCTCTTAATATTGATGTACTTGTCTAACAGTAATATCAGCAGAATAATGCAGCATTTGTAATGACTAACATTCCACTGTATGCTAGGCTACATTTATTGAGCAAATGAAGCAATTTATCTCTTTTGTATTGTTTAATCGTTTACCTCTATACAACACTACTGTTCTGACAAATGTTAGATTCTATGAAAATTCTTACTAGGATTGAGAATAAAAGTAAAATGATGAGTATGTTTTATTTAAATACATACTGATTTAATTTCTACACTAAAATGTTGAAAGACAACTAATTTTCAATTTGTGTCTATGTCTTGTACCACTAGTTTTAAAGAGGGAGGTCTATTTCTACTTCTGAGTAGTGCTTATCTAACTGTAGAGAAGATTCCTTATATTCTTCCCAGTTCTCTCTCCCTGCCTCCTTCTCTCTCTCTCTCTCTCTCTCTCTCTCTCTCTCTCTCTCTCTCTCTCTCATTTTTCTCTCTTTCTCCCTCCATCTTTCAATCTCTCTCTCTCTCTCTCTCTCTCTCTCTCTCATTTTTCTCTCTTTCTCCCTCCATCTTTCAATCTCTCTCTCTCTCTCTCTCCCTCCCCAGCTCCTCCCCCTTACACTTTCTCAATTTGAATTCCCATTAGGAAAAATTAAATAAGCATATTTTGTACTCATTTTGGTGACAGTTCTCTTTTTTGTTGGTTTGTTTGAGACAAATTCTTGGTATCTATCCCAGGCTAGCCTTGAATGTGGAAGGCTCTTTTTTTGCCTCATGAACCACTGTGATTATGTGTATTCCACCACTCTCAGTGTGATCTTCTTTATTTTAGAGGCATTAATACTTTGTTTTATACTAATTATAAACATATTAAACTTTGTTTGCTTTTAGAGTTGTCTGGTGGTTTGTTGCATTGATTTTTTCATCTTTAATTATTTTATTAAATCATTTTCAGGAAGTCAACTCTGTGTATAGATTTCTGATAGTTCAATACTTGCTGATATATTCTATAAAAGAACATAAACTTCTCACTATCATGTTCTAAGAGTAAAGAAGAGGTCAGAGTACCAAGGCAAACCTTCATTTAGGGCAGGAAGTATAACCAAGTTATGACAGTTTCATACTTGTTGACTGAGTATTTATTGTTTACTTCTATGCTTCAGGAACTTAGCAGATATTTTAGCCAAAGATCTGTAACTATATTTTCTTGAGTTTTAAAATATATTTTGTCAATCACAAGGATTTTTATTATGCACTACAGTTGGGTGCTTTTATTTATTCACTTATGCTTCCAGTGAATTTTGATGAATGTGAAAGAAACCTTTAAATTTAGTGTAATCACAATGACCAACAATCTCTTTTATATTGTTCTTAAAATTCTCATACCATGGGAGTTTTACCATATATTAGCCTAAACCTGTTACAGCTCTGCCTTTTATATGTCTGTTTATAACCTAGTTCAAGAACAACTGTGAGAAAGATTTAATGTGCAGACATAATTTTCTGCTTTCTTTCTATGGTAAATAATTGTCCAGGCGCCACTGATTGAGTAACGTTTTCTTTCATCTTACTTACATATTGTTTTCACTTGTGGGTCCATTTCTTAGCTTTCTGTTTTTTATATTTTCTTTGGTATTTCTGTCTGCCACTAACATTTGCAAAACTGTGCAAATGGAAATTCATGTTTTTTAGTTAAGTAAATTCCTTCATGCAAAGTCAGTCACAGGTCTTTGGGTTTCAGCTTTTGTCTTGTTATAAATTTCCAGTGTTCTGCCTACTTATTTCATTTCTGCCAAAGAGTTTAAATGGAGCTACCATCTAATAAGAGGACAATATTCCCTAGACACCACATATTAGCAAATAAAAATCCCAGTGTCAGGAATGAGTTGTTGGCTAGTGGGGTTCCTCAGATCAACAAACATTATATGCTATTGGCATTGCTTCTGGTTTCAATATATGGCAGACAAATATATTCAGGAAAATGGATATGAATATATGTTCTGTTTGTTAACTCTATGGGGTAATAGTTGGAACTGGGAGATGGAAAGATGATTCAGCATTTAAAGAAAATTTACTACTTGTGCAAAGGACTCAGGTTTGGTTCTCAGCACATACATGGACATATATAACTCCTTTTCCTACAATTCCAGGGGATCTAATGTTCTCTCCTGGCTTTGTAGTTCTCTAAATGTGTATGGTGCACATATACTCATTCAGACACATAAAAATATTCATTTAAATAAGTAAGCAAATCTTTAAAAACTATTTGAAACAGTCACAAAAGGAAAAATTGTTCATGTTGAGAAATATTTGAACAATTACATAGCAAAATGTACACAACAGTGCTGATGATTAAATGTTAATATTTCCATTCTTACTGTTATTATTACTTATTCCAAGAGGAAGTATTTTGGAAGAAATAAATATTGAACACTTTCCAAGGAAATTCAATTTATTTGGTTTTTTTTGTTACTTGTTCTTTGTATGCAATGGTGATAAGGGGCATGATTTTGGGGGGAATTGAGGGGAAATAAGCATTTAATAAAAAATAGGGAACAAATAATGCAGACAAAGGGAGCAATACAAAACTGAGGATGACTACTATAGAGTATCTGAGAGTTAAAAACTTCATAAATCCATTGATACTGGTCATAAAAGAGTCAAAGGGCATTCTAAATAGTAGTAATTTGTGTCCTTTGATCTCAAATTCCAGAGTAAAGTATGTAAGAAATAGTAAGATTTAAAAAATAAATTGCTGAGATTTTCCCTAGAAAATGCATAAAAACAAAATAACAAAAGAGAATATCCTTGAGAAAGAAATGATATTCTATCTATAACATGGATAGTGACACTAGCATTAATCTATTGTGAAATTAGTGGTGCAATTAATCACCCAGCTTTTTGTCTGAAAGCTTTGGGTTCTAGAAACTATAATCCTTTTATGCCAGAATGTTTAGAAATGCCTGATAATTACTGAATGTATCTGAAAGCAGTACAATCAGAAGAATCAATAAAACATTCTAACAATAGCAAGATGTAAACATTTATAGCCAAAATCATAGCTGTCTTTTCCAGTTAAGAGATGGGGTCAAATAAAATTAAATATAATGAAAGGGGAACTATGTATAGATAGTTTCCACATATGGGAAGTGAAAACAGAAGGCAGGAAAGTAATGGTTGAGAAGTATAAACTGTACTGGTTATATGGGCTGTCAATGGAGCTTCAGTCAGAATTCACAGAAAGTTTGCTCCAGAGATTCCAGAAACTTCTTTGTTTATACAAGTCTTAACTACAGCCTTATGGGATGTTACAGTGCTCAAATGAGAAAAAATATCAACAAAAATGCAGCAATTTTAATGAGAGATAATGGAAATAAATTAAAATAAAACATTCAAAGCATGATAAAGGAAAATGACATATATATGTATTAGGTTGCCAAAGCCTAAATGTAGTATTAAAACATTTTACAGCTTTGAGCATCTTGTGAGACTTGATTGAATTATAAAATTAATGGCTTATAAGCCTATTATTGAGCTAAGTAAAACATTCATAAGCACATTTAGAGCTGTTATTTCCTGATCTCTTCTGAGGATATTCACTGGAAGAACAGCTGAATGCTATTTTAATCAACCAGAAATTAAAATGCTATATAATCATAGGTCCATTAAAAAATTCAGTGAGCTTTCCAAATGTACCATTATTGCCACATTTAATTTCCAACCCAGAAAATAGTAGCCAAACATGGGGCTCAGATATGCTTGCTCATGTTTCTAAATACTTAAAGACAAAATCAGATACATTTACATATTTCAAAGAGTTCTCCCATTTTGAGGAACTAAATTTCTTTAAAATTTAGCAGATTTCTGAGGGGAAAATTAAAATAGATTGTATTACTTTTGTATAAATTATATTTTTCTAATGTTTGATGAGGCATGGTTTTAGAAGTATATTGAGTATTATGTCAATTGTCAATGGCTAGTTTGGGGTTTGCAAATTTATCTACAGAGAATTCACCCTCAAAAAAGCAAATAAAATTTGTTAATACAACAAGTTTTGTTGTCATACCTTGCAAAAGAGTTAAAGTATAAAAGATAAAAGAAAATACATTACATTGTTCCTAAGTTTTAATATCTATCTCCAGTGGGGGGAAAACTGCATGTTTATTAATTTAATGTTAATATCAAATTGTAATTAAAGATTAAATAAAAATAATTAAATCACTATTACTTTTATTACTTGAGTCAAAAATAATGGAATGAATACACTAAATAGAGTATAGTCTTTTTCCTATAGTTACAAGGTAATAAAGAAAAGTTGTGTAAATTAAAAAAAAAAATCAAGCTTCTCCAGGGTCTATTGTTGTGGTATATTTGTACATTGTGTGAAAATATATTGCTGTGGCTGGTTTAGCAAAGAGCTGAATGGCCAATATCTAGGCAAGAGGTATAGGTGAGACTTCTGCATAGAGCAGAGGAGATGCTGCCAGCTACCACCATGAGAAGCAAGATGTAAAAGTACCGGTAAGCCAAGAGCCATGTGGCAAAATATAGATTTATATAAATTGGTTAATTTAAGATAGAAGAGCTACCTAGCAAGATGCCTGCCATAGCCACAGTTTAAAAATAATGCCAGGCAGTCGTGATGCATGCCTTTAATCTCAGCACTCAGGAGGCAGAGCCAGGTGGATCTCTGTGAGTTCAAGGCTAGCCTGGTCTACAGAGCAAGATCCAGGACAGGCACCAAAACTACACAGAGAAAATCTGTCTCAAAAAAAAATAACAAAATAAAAATAAAAATAATATAAGCCTCTGTTTGTTTACTTTTGTCTGAATGACTGCGGGACTGCAGGTCCACAAGAGCTGGGCAGGACTAGGAGAAAAACTTCAGGTACAAATGGCACCCATGAGTCTCCCTGACTTTCCTCATTTAGACCTTCTATTAAACCTGACAGACCAGGTCTCACTACCAGTGGCAGAGCATAGTTCGGCCAATCTGCCTGTACCAAAACCAACCACTAGAATCCTCCCTACCTGCCACCACCCAAATGTCCCTTCAGTGCTGCATCCAACCTCTCTAACTAGATGGACCTCCTACTTATTTTTCCTGGATCTAGCCCAATCTCCCCTACCCTCCACATTCATGCTTTCCCTAACCAGCCAGCTCTATCTCAGGTTCCAAATCACATGCCCCAACCTAGTTTGGCTACCCAATGTCTGTTCCACAACTTGCTTCTAATTATTTACCAACACCCACCCTATCAGCTACAATACACTGGTCCCTTATGCACCATACCCAATATCTCCACCAAGGTATATCTCCCACATCCTTCTCCAAGCTCTGTGAGTTTTCCTGACCTGTCCTATCCACAAATCTACCCAACCCTATATATCTAAATCAGGTTTTATATCCAATACCCCAGCCTAGTTTACCATCCCCTGCTCTTGTCATCACAGATCTCTAGACCTCAGAGAGGACGCTCTCTGACATCTTCCAAACAACAGCCCTGCCTATGCCACATTCAACATTTTCACCTAGCCATATCTAACTTCATGCTTCATGCTTGGACCAGGAGATACATCTTGTACAACAATGCAATCCCTTTGTCCACTTGACACAATTCCATCCAAGCCATTTCCACTCTCTAGGCCTAACATACATGCACATCCTTTCTTCTTTCCCAACCTGCTCTGTCCATATCAGACTCACAATTACTAAAATATTTGCAAACATAACACATACATATATCAAAAAAAGATAATATCCATCATGGTCAAATTGGCTTTATCCATGAAATGGAGGAATGGTTCAACATATACAAGTCAATAAATGTAATAAACCATAAAAATAGACTTAAAGATAAAAACAATTGGATAATTATCTCAGTAGATGCAGGAAAAACGCCTTTAGTAAAATCCAAAATGACTTCATGATAATAGACATAGGGTTAGTGGGAACATACCTCAAAGTAATAAAAGCTATATATGAGAGATATGCAATCAAATACCCTAAGTAGAAAAAGTTTTGCAATCTCACCGAAGTCAGGTTGAGACAGAAATATCTGTGCTGTGGCCATGTTAGAGGAGCAGCAGGTGGCAAATGAAGTTCAAGGCTGGCTCAAATTTCTTTAATCTCAATGCTGAAAGATGTAGTCACAGTTTTGGTGTGCATCATAAGCTGAAACAAAGCCTTATCATAACTTCAGGTTAAATAAGATGATTTGATAATAGCCTTAAGATGAAAAACTCCAGAAACCAATCAGAAGTTCATAAGGACAAATAGCTGAGGTCAAAAAATACAAAGTAGCTCAACAGTTACTGGCTGATGTATTTTCTTGCTAGGGTTGGTTGATGATCAAGGGTGATGATTAATTCCTTGTACCCATTCCTGCACTCAATCTCTTGATATAAAAAACTACTGATGAGTGGGTATGCACCCTAAGAATCTAAAGTACAGCTGACTGATTTTTTTTAATGTATAAAAGTTTAGGTTTGTGATTCCTTTAAGACTGTATGGGGTAGATATTAGAATGATCAGCTGATTTTTAGAAGTACATTGACCTTGAAGAATCCTTATGGAGAACAGTGATTGTTTTGCAGAAAGAGCTTCACAGCTGTCCCATAACTTTGGTCACTAGACACCTCAAGCATACTTGAGACTCTTGTAATATTATGTATTGCACACAACACATAATAAAGGACTAGAGTCATATAATTGTATGAAGCCCCACTTCAATATAACAAGTAAATTAAGATTAAGGACCTTGGTATGAGTACATACTTTGGGTAACAATCAATAAAAGCATCTTTGTACAGCTGTTTGGGGTCCAGTCCAGTCTAGTTCATTCCATCAGAAGAGGCTAGACCTTCCTGCTGTAACATAGACCTTAATATTTCATCTTGGAGTGTCTTTTTTTCTTCAACCAACAATAAAAAATACAGAAAGAACACAGAAGAATAGAGAATAAAGAAGAAAATAATCAAGAGAATGTGTGAGTGTCTTTTTCCCTAAACCTTTCAGATAGAAAAGTCTTAGTATGCACAGATACTGTGGATTTACCTTTGAGCCCTGTGCTGCTGGAGTCTGGCCTTCAAGGCAGCGACATATCCACTATCCCCATTCCTTTTCTATATAGTCCACAAAGTACTGGGTGAAGCCAAGACAAGAGAAAGAAATTCAAGGGATATAAGTAGGGAAAGAAGAATCAAACAATCCCTATGCAGATGACATGATACAATAATTAAAAATCACAAAAGTTCTACTAGAAAATTTCTAGAAATTATCAATAAATTCTGTAGCAGGTTTCTTCTTTTGGCCCACCAACCAGCTCCCAAATCATGGCAGGGAGACTATTATTTGTTTTGAATGTTGGGCCTTAGCTTAGGCTCATTTCTTGCTAGCTCTTATAACTTAACTAGTTTCTCTTCATCTACATTTTGCCTCAGGGCTTTTTACCTTTCTTTTTGTATGTCCCATTTTCACTGCTTCTCATGCTTGGCTTCTGGCCCTGGATGTGCCCTTCTCTTTCTCCCTTGTTCTCCTCCTCCTTCTTCTCTCTTCTCTAGATCTCTCTTCCTATTTATTATCTCTGCCTGCCAGCCCTGCCTATTCCTCTCCTGCCTAACTATTGGCCATTCAGTTTTTACTAAACCAATAAGATGCCTTAGGCAGTTAAGGTGAAACAAATGCAACACATCCTTACATAATTAAATGTAACACATTTTTACATCGTTAAAAAAGGCAGTAGAAATAAATGTAACATACCTTCAATATCCGACACAAACAAATGTAAAACATCTGTGCCTAATGGCAAGGTAAAGAATCCCCTTGCACAATGCAATAGCTTTACTATACCTAAACAGCAAGCACTGAGATAAAGAGATCACGGACACACTCTCATTCCTAATAGTCTCAATTAAAACAAACAAACAAAAGACTAGGGAAAGACCTAAAAAAAGAAATGAAAGATCATTATGATGAAAACTTTAAAATCCTGAATAAAGAGATAAAAAATAACTAGAAAATAGAATGACATCCTAAGTACATGAAATGGTATGATTATTGCTGTGAAAAAAAGATCACTTTACTAAAAGTTGCTACAAATTCAATTCAACTTCAATCAAAATCATCATGTCATTATTCATAGAAAAAGAAAAAAAATCAATCCTATAATAGACATGGAACCACAAAAGACCCAGGGTAGTCAAAACAACCATGTACAGAAAGAATAATTCTGGGGTGATTACCATCACAGATCTTAAGATATATTACAGAGTCATCATAACAAAAATATTGTATGGCACAGAAACAGACACATAGAGCAATAGAACAACATCAAAGACTCAAACATTAGCATATATAACAACAACCATCTAATATTTGACAAAGAAGCCAATCTGGAGAAAAGAAAGCACATTTAATAAATGGTAAATGGTGCAGAGAAAACTAGATATACATAAGAGAAGAATAGAACTAGACTTACCTTACACAAAAAACTAATTCCAAATGGATCAAAGACCTAAACATAAAACCAGAAACAAACATCAAAGCTTCTAAAAAAAAATAGGCAGTACCCTACCTGATATACATGTAGGAAAGGTCTTTCTGAATAGGACTTCATTTGCCTAAAAATTGGGATCAATAATCAACAAGTTTGATTTCATAAAATTGAAAGTGACAGCAAAAGTGACAATCAACCAGGTGAATAGGAAGTCCACAAAATAGGAGATAATCTTTGCCATCACTATACCCGAGGGAAGATTAATATCCAGGATATACAGAGAACTTTCTCAAAAGAGAAAATAATTAGCTAAGGAACATTGCAAAAATTTTAATCTCTAGCAAATATCTCTAGAAAATAAGGAAAGGCAAATCAAAGTAACTTTGATATTTCATCTTGCCCCAATCAGAATGGCAAAGATCAACAAAACAACTTACAACTTCTGGAGAGGGTCTGGGGAGGAGACTCTCATTCACCATTGGTGGGTTTGCAAACTAGTATAGACACTGTGGAAATATATGTAGAGAACTCTCAAAATGCTAAAAATAAATCTACTATAGGGCCCAACTACAGGAGTCCTTGACATAGTCCCAAAGCACTTGTTAATCTACTGCATAGTAACTTGCTAAGCCATATTCATTATTGCTCTATTCATAATAACTAAGGAATAGAAGTGTCCTAATTTTCCTTCAGTGCATGAACAGATAAAGAAAACTTGGTACATATGGAATATTATTCATATGTAACTAAAAATGAAATAATGAACTTTGCCAGTAAATAGATGCAACTAGAAAGATCACATTAAGTGAAGTAACATACTCAAAAGCATATCCTCTCTCATTAGAGGCTCCTGGGACCAAATATTCAACTGTGAATCCATATCTTGGAGTAACTGAAGAAATCAGGAAGAAAAAAGGAACCATTTCATTTGACTCCAAGAGCCAAAAATCACCTATCAAAACCCCAACACCATGCATGAAAAGCCATCTTTTAATCAGGTGTCACCAAGAGACTTCCAAATAAACAGGGTATTGCCTTGGTTGCACCTGAGAGATGGAAGGTAATTCTCTATTGCTAATACACCATGCACCTCTGACACAGGACCCAGAGTTTCTTGTTCTGAAGATTCCATGCAAGTTTCCAGTGGAGGAAAGCAACCAACAGTCCTACCCAGCTATGATACCTATGAACCACAACAACTAGCAGTGCAAAATAACCACAAGGTCTTTATTCATAATATACAAAGAACTCTTAACATTTAACAACAAGTAGCCAACATTTAATACTAGGTTAAGGATCTCAACAGACAATTTACCAAGGAAGGCAAACAGATGCCAAGTAGCTATGAAACAAAATGTTGTATGTCTACAGTGTATGCTCTGGAGAACTGCAAAACAAAGGATCAATGCAAAGCAGATATACAACCATTAGAACACCAAAATATGAAACAATGACATCATCAAATGCTGCTAAGTTTGTAGAGTAACAGACTCTTACTCAATTTTAGTGATAACGGGATATATGGTAGTTTTAGAAAATGTTTTACCAATTTCCAACGAAAATACAAAATAAGACAAAGTTATCCTTAACACATTTTCAAGATTTTATTAAATATTTTATGTCATTTATACCCTTTAACTCCCAAAACTATTTTGTCAATTTCCAATGTATTTCTTGCTCACAAAACAGTAGTGTTAAACATTAATATTTGGTCAAATGAATTAAAAACTTACATTCAAAATTCCCTGTGTAAATGTATATAGTAGCTTTATTTGTAATTTTTTTAAACTTGAAAACAATCAACATGTCTGCCAGTCTGTAAGTAGACAAATAAATTTTGGTGTAACCAGATAATATAATATTTTTCAGCACTAAAAATATCAAGGTACAGACCTATCAAGCTGCAAAATATTAATAAAACTTAAAGACATAATACTAAGTGAAAGAAGACACTTTGAGTGTCCATATGCTCAAAATTATAATACTATGAATATGTTTTAAAAATCCTCAGTCCTTATTAAGGAAACTTCTTTATGCAACAGAATGAGACTACTACAGAATACTACAACAAATCAATATATAGAGTTGTGGAGCTCAGCCTCAAATGATATGTGTATAACACAGCTTCTGTATCTACAACTCAGAAATCATTGTGTAAGGGGAGTGGGCAGAAAGAATGCAAAAGCAAAGGGGAACAGAGAGCTTGCTGTGGGGTTGTGTCTCCTTTTACTGTCAAAAGCTAGATCCATAGGCTCACTAACATGACTGACTAAAAATGAGCTGAACAATGATAACAATATACATGCCACAGTGGATGGGTGAAAGTTCATAAGGCCACACCCCTACATGAAGAAAATACAAAGTAGAACCATGCCCAAACCTAACATTCATTAGGTATGATTAAAAGCAAAGCAGCCCAATGCAAAAGTTATTGAAGATTTAGAACAATTAAAACTCCAGGACACTGCCTTTAGATTTGTAAAACATCACAGTGACTTTGAGAAGCAAATTAAAATTTCTTGAATTTTAAGTATACTTACTACATCACCAAACAACTCCACTGTTAGTTGAATACAAGAGAATTTTTTTTAGAATCCATGCAAATAAATGCAAACCAATGTTACAATACTACCAATAAAAGCCCAAACTGACAATACACTGAGGAAAGTGAAATTTTTATATATAATGAAGTATTATTTGACTGTGAAATCAAAAAGCATTTATATATACTGTAACATGGATAAACATTGAAAATAGTAGATCACGTGAAAGAAGCTAGGTTAAAAATTGAAACGGGGGAGGGCAGGAGTGGGGAGGTGGTTGCCGGAGATGGGGTAATGGATCAGTTGTTAGGAGTACTGTCCGTGGGTCTGTGTTCATTCTGCATCACCATGAGGCAGTTTAAGACTAATGCCAGGTTATCCAGTGTGTGCTTCTGTTCTACCAGGGCTCTGAATGATACCTGAAGGCAAAATGTACATACAAACAATATAATAACATTACAATAGAGATGATACAATGTACCTTTCCAAGAAAAGGCAAATCTATAGACATCTGAAGTACATTATTGCTTAAACATGGATAGGGAAAATGAGTGACACAGGACACTAAAAATTGTTACTAGTGTTAACAGGGAATTGAAAAAGATGGTGATGATGTCAGGGTAAAGCTGCAAAAGCAAATAACTCCAAATGATTCATTAACTCCTTGTGAATTATATACATAAAATAGTGAATTTTTGATATATGAATTGCATATCATTTAAAGATGTTTAAGACAGTGTTTGACATTTAATATAGACAAATATCTGTCAGATTCACTACATTCATAAATTCATGTGTCAGTAACTAAATGAGTTTGACTCTATTTTGAGGTCTGTGGTGAAAGAAAATTGAAATAAAATATCAGGTTTTCACAAGTCCACGTTCATTGCCTGTGAGGTAAGTACAGTCAGGCTAGATTTCTGTAAATCTTTTCCCATAACATTGCTAGGAAAATCAGCCAAATTAGTGTTCACTTGTGTCAGACTCAGCACATTACTCTGACTTAGCACTCTATCAGATGGCTATTTCTATGTAATTTTATAATCTTTCTCTCCATTTCTTTCATGGTGAAATTGCATGATACATATTGTTCTGCTTCAGGAAGGACCATCTGTTGTATAATTATCACCAGAGGCTAGCCATTATCTCAAGGTACAGAAAGCTTGAATTACAGGTAATATGAATATGTAATTTATCATGCTCATGTACTTAATTGAAAACTCAAATATGTATAGATACAGTCACATTTAATCAAGACTGCTGTGGTTGAGGAAACATATTTTCTCTCTAAGTTGAACAAATAGTTTGTAATTATGAAATGTTAGTAAGCAAGTATTTTTCAAATGGAAATTTCTTTACTTTTTAATGATTAAAATGGGTGAGGAATTAGAAGCGGACCAATAAATTTAATAGCAATCAGAAATTATATTCATTGATACACAGTCACTAGCAAACAGGAAGTTTTGTTACTGTTTAGTGATAAAAAAAGAATGTTAGGTGTAACAATGCCAGCAAGAGCATAGGCTGTGGTTCTCACCATAATGCCATTTTTCTCTTTATGAATAACTGTAGAATCTAGAATGAGGAATATAAAAAATAAAGATAATTATGGCTGAGTGTATTTTCCAGCAAAACCTGCCTTCATTTTAGTATCCAGACAAGAGTTTCCATATCTATTAGGGAAACTGTGTGACAATGTAAATGAATCCTTTTTATTAGGGAATCCTTCACAGAAGACACATGGGCTATGAGTTACAGAATATAAAAAAAAAAAACAGTGCATATTTTTCTCCATCTGCTACAAGGTCTTTTTCAGTACTTCTCCTCCATTAAAATGGATTAAAATTTTTTGATTTTTTTGTTTGTTTTTTTTTCAAGACAGGGTTTCTCTGTGTAGCTTTGGAGCCTGTCCTGGAACTCGCTCTGTAGGCCAAGCTGGCCTCAAACTCACAGAGATCCTCCTGCCTATGCCTTGTGAGTGCTGGGATTAAAGACGTGTGCCACCTCCATCCACCACAATTTTTGATATTTTTGAAGTTAATACTTGTATGTTGTTTCCAATGCTTCCTCATATGAGATAAGGAAATCTACAATCAATCACATAAGCATGCTAAAGTGACATGTAATATTTCACTAGCTTTAAATACTATAGAAATGCTATTTCTCAAAACATAGCAGTTTTGATTAAATATAACTTCTGTTGCAGCACAGGCAGCCAATCAAGGTCCACATCCCTGAAAAAAAGTGGAATATTACTACCCCAGAATCTATAAATTGTGCATAGTGCCTCACCTAAATGTGGGAGTTTATGAACTTCTCCCAGTCCATGTAAATGAAGTTGGAGAGGAAAAATGGTAGTGTGGATATAGAAGAAGTTGGAGGGAAAGATATGGAGGGTGGATTTGATCACAATACATTATATAGGCATATGAAATTCTCAAATACTACACACACACACACATACACGTTTCATGTTGACAATTGCAAGCTCAAGCTACTTCCCATTTGGATATAAGTGACTTAGATATCCTGCTATCAATACTTGAAGGAAGTCTCTAAATCTGGAATTCACATATGTAACCAAAAATTCACACAACCATCTTAAATATATTTATTCTGACATATAAAGTGTCTGGTAATTTATTCTGAACTTTTGCCAATATATACAATTTTAATACTAGGATTGGGTTCATGAAAACTTTAGCAGCTGGAACTGAAGGAAATAAATACATAGATTCATAATACAGGGACACTCAGAGAGTGTGCAGAAGCCGCTCTTGTCCAGGTCATCTGAGAATTTTATTACCGTATAGTCTATCTCTTTTTCACAGACAATCTGAATAAAAATGGAAATCCGAGCTGACACAAGCACAAAGTGACTCCAGTGCAAACTCATGTTCTAATGGAACTAGTCATCTTTATTGCAAGTTCTCTCCATCTCAACCCTGCCTTCTATTTATAGCCATATCTCTCCATCTTATAGGTATCCTTTGCATACATGGTCATTTCTCTGGATCAGGAAAGGATTGCTATCAGTTACTCTAGATAGGCTGGGTTTTACTGGACATCATAATGCTAGGTGTTTACACACATAAATATATACAATACAAAATAAAGTATTTATTTCAGTACATGGCACATCCCTGTTCCCAACTATGTAGGTTTCCAAATGCTGTGTTTCTGATGTTTCCTTGTTGATAATGAGAGGGATACTGGCCATGTTGTGTATTTGAACTACATTACACTATAAAATATGTGTAGAAATGATAGCCTGAAATAACAGCTACAAATGCCTTCATTGGTCTTTTCAAAGAAGCATGGTTATAGAATATCTACTACTTTGAAGGCTTTGGTTCAAAACTTCTATCAAAAAGACAAACACTCCAATTTTTTTCTTGTATCTGGATATTAGATTTTAAACTTTATATGTGTTTCAACCCTAGTAACTTTAGAGGTTAGGTAGCTAGTAAGGAACCAGTGCTAAAGAGGGGCTCTACCAAAGTAAAAGAAATATAAAATAGTGTTACAGAGAGATAAAGTGTAGAACTAGAATAGGAGTACAAAAATGGGGAGGGGACAAGAGGGTAAGGTAAAGGATGGGCCATCAGGAGGAACAACTAACACTAAAGGCCTTTTGAAAAGTCATATGGAAACCTACTGCAGTAGACAATGCCCAACTATACATCTTTTAGCACCAAGTACATTCCCCAGTACCAGAAATGGGTTATGTGGTCTTGAGTCACTGACTTTCAATCTACAGTTAAATCAATAGTAATGATGAGCAGTTATAATGGTGAGAATATTACCACATTCTCACTATGTGGTTTGGTTAATACTTCCCTTTTCTTCCTCTGTAGCATGAAAGCTAATTCCTTGGTCCTTGGAGGTCTTTTGTGCAGTCTACCACTTTGATAATAAAAATGTGCTTTCTAGTCTTACTGTAGTAGATTGTTTTTTCCAACTGAGAATACTACATGAAAGTGATGCATATTTATTATCAATTACAAAAACCCTCTCCATGTCTTCTACCATAATGATCAGATCAATTTTATAGGTAGCAACATCTGCATTCTAAGTTCTAGATACCCTCCTCCTTAAAAACATGACACAAGTGGAATTCCTTCATGGTCAGTGACCATTGCCAGTTATTAACTGCTGATGAATGACTTACATGTTCTCGAGTGGGCTCAAAATTTCTGATCTGCCTCTTATACAGCAGTCTTTCATCACTCTAAATACTTCTATGTGTTCCTTTGCAATGTTTACCAAGTTCAGTTCCTTAAGAATTGGCTTTGAGCGGTCATTTGCTGGTTGCTGATTTTATGGTCGTTGGCATCTTGTCAAAGAACAGCTTCTGAAATGAGCCTGACCTTGATGCCACACTGAACAGAAGGTCTTGCACTCCCAAGTGCTTCTTAGATATCTCAGTTGCTCTTTTTCAATCCACCATTGGGTATAGCCACCAGGACTTTATAACTGGGTCATTCCATATGCATTCTGAGGTAGTGTGCAATTCTGGAAGTGAAGCAACTGCATTGGAAAACTGCAGTGAAGTGATATTTCATGGGGTGTGTTATGAAATACATTTGAACATTTAAAAATAATATTTAAATTTCTTCTATTTGTAATTTTCAGAAGGAAAAGGAAAAATGAACTATGAATTTAAGCCACTTAGACTGACAACATCCCTCACAAGGAAAATACTAAGACAAATCCAAGTACCAGGCTTTTGGTCAAGATAGTCCAAGAAACTCCTAAAACAAAATAGTTTATTAATGTAGGCATTGGTTGTCTCTCAGGTCTTGAATATGGGCTGATATCAAGAAAGACACTGTATATGACTGAACATGATTCAAGATGGATCAGACCTGAAAGCCTCTTTCCTGTAGTCTAGCTTCAGTGGTTCCAGAAAGTACTGCCTAAATAATCAAGGGACAGAATCAATTAAATGATCCTATACAGCTGTTACACCTATGAACTATGACAATTCCTGCCAAGATTTTAAATATCATACTTATATCCACAGGTAAGTGTAGTTACTACAATTCATTGAGGAAGTTTTCCTTCACAGCAAATATAGACCATGATAGAAAACCAACCACAACTGAATACAATGCAGAATTCAACAGATCACAATGAGTCATGTCCCAAAGAGCACATCTATATCATGGATCCTGTATCTAGAGTTTAGTGAGCATTACAGAAGAGGGAGCAGAAAGAGTCTAAGAGCCAGAATGCCAGTAAGTCTTCCATGAAACATTCTCTCCCAAAAAGGGCTGCAACAAACAGGATGAGAATAATGGTAATATTAATGAAAATGTTAGAGTACAAGGAAAAATATTTCATTTGTACCCATATTAAAATGACTAATGAGTATTATGAAAAGGAGAACTAGACTCTCCCTAGGATGATCCCCCACTTATTACTTATCCAATGAAGACTAGTCAGTCTTGAAATAATGTATGCACCAGGATAAAGTTCTATTTATATCCATATACTTGTCCATACACATACATACACTCACATTTATATATATATATAAAACATTAAATAATATTGTTTATATATATATGTATATATATATATATACATATATATATATATATATATATATAAAAGGACATAGAACTTTAGAGAGACTAGCTGTGAGTGGTTGGAGGGAAGAAAGTGTGGGAGTGTTGAAATTTTATTTTAATTAAAAGCATATTTAAAAATATAATTGGGTAGCCGGGCGGTGGTGGCGCACGCCTTTAATCCCAGCACTCGGGAGGCAGAGCCAGGCGGATCTCTGTGAGTTCGAGGCCAGCCTGGGCTACCAAGTGAGTCCCAGGAAAGGCGCAAAGCTACACAGAGAAACCCTGTCTCGAAAAACCAAAAAAAAAAAAAATATATAATTGGGGTATCAATAGCGCAATCTCGGGAGGAGGTATTTTCATATTAAAATATTAAACAATAGCGTTTACTAAAGTATTTGTATAAGTTACCTTTCTCATCAGTGTGATTGAAAACCCCAAAAGGAGCAACTTAAGGGAAGAATGAGTTACATTACTTCATGATTTAATGGAATACAGTCCATTAGAATTGAAAAGGTATAGTAGAATTTACTCACATCTGAGTATATCAAAACAGTGCCCAGACTGAAAATAAGTGTTCAAACACAAGAGTACTTTAGGAACATTCTATAACTAAACCATGATAATGGTGTTTGATGATTATTTTGTATTTTTCAAAAGTTTAAACCATGAATTAGGAAAAGTATATGCAGGACACAGAGAATATAAATCTGAGCAATGTTTTCATGATTCAGTAAATGGAAATGTATGATGCTAGTAACATATTAAAGTAGATGTAAGACCAGAAAAACTGAATAAGTATCAGACATTGAAGCAGCCCAGGACTAATATGGTAAAAAATTTACAAATTTCTCTTTAAAATGATTTAAAGTTATCCTATACGAGATGATTAGTAGCAAGATCATGATTTATGACTCAGTTCTTTAGCCTTCCTTTGGGGAAGCCAATCTTTATCTCTTCTTCACCAACGTGTTTTGGTAGAAAAGTCACAAAAGAAATATGCATATAGAATTCTATTTAGATTATTTTGCTCCCAAACATAGGAATACATTATTTGAAATAAGTGAATGTTATAGTTCGTGGAAAAACAAAAATAATATAAACTTTTAGTAATTCCAAAACCAAATTGCCTTAGAATTTTGGGAAATGCTATGTTTCCTTATGGAGTTGCACTATCAGACCATCCAGACTTAACTCCTTGCTCAATAAATACACAGAGATGGAAAGGTTCATAGCCTTTTAATTACTCAATGTGTTTCCTCTACACTGTTCCTAGCCATAGAAGGTGATCAAACCGTACAGTTAATTAAGAAAATACTGACCTAATAGCTCTCTTTTGCCATATATTCACTTTATTAAGACTTCTGTTTTTACTGTTATATTTCTTTAGGGAAAAAAAAAACCACTCTTCATTATCCCAAGATGACATGTAGCCCTTAGCATTTGTAATAGATTAAATGAGAAATGTCTCCATAGGCTCAGGGATTTTAACACTTCGTCCCCAGTTGGTGGCATTGTTTGGAGGAAATTTAGGGCATAAGGACTTGTTAGATAAATTATGTTAATAAGGGCAGATTTTAAGAGTTTAAAGCCTCATATCTTCTCCATTTCACTCTCTCTAATTTGTGCTTGAATTTTAAGATTTCCTTTTTTCCTGCTGTTTGCTGCCATGCTTCCCAACTATGATGAACTTTTATCCCAACAGAACCATGAGCGAAAATAAGTTCCTTCTTCCATAAATTTCCTTTGGTCTTGATATTTTTATCACAGCAAATGAAAAGTAACCAATACAGAAATTGGTACCATAGAGTGGGCTATTGGTATAAAGAACCTGACCAAGGTTTTGGAGGAATGTGGCAGACTTTAAAATTTGGGGCTAGAAAAACCATTTGAATTCTATAAGTATAGCCTAGAGGGCTATTCTAATAGAAACCCAAGAAACAGTAGTGCTAAAACTAGTGGCAATGGTGGAAGCCTGGCTTAAATTTTCAGAGGAGAACAATATTATTAGCAAAGGGAATGGAGGACATTCCTGTGATATTATTTTTTCTACTTATGTCTTAAGAACTTGCTCAAAGCTAAATTAAGTTACCTAATTTTTTGGGGGGAAGGATATTTTAAGACTATGTACTATTAAATTTGTTATGTTGTTATTATTGATCATTCTTATCCATGATGAAAAGAAGCAAACTGTACAAAAAGAAATAAAAAATATACAGTATGGGGAGAAAAAGATTATTAAGAAACTTAATGTTACAGCCAAGGCATAAAAGAGAAAATTTAATTGTTAAGGAGATTAGCACCACTAAGGAGAGGCCTTCTCTATATTGGAATAAAGAGAAGACAAGACCCCAACATAGCTAAGCTTCCAACTAGTGAAAAGAAAAGGTCTATGGAGTTTTCTTCTCCTAGAAAGCAACTGCACAAAAACTGCTGCCATGTGGTTCCAGGGAGCATGGCTCCATCTCAAGATAGCAGCAGAACTTGGCAGTGTCATCTAAATTTTGTTGGCTCCCAAGACACGAAGAATGAAAGAATGAAGGGGCCATGGATTCATTCTCTTTATTTTAAAAGGACCACTGATGCCAGACATCATGTGGCAGGGGAGTCTCAGCCTGAAAGTTCTGAGAGAGAAGGAGGCCACAAGACAACATCATGTGAAACTTTCAAACTGAAATTTGAGTTGTACTAAATGCCCCAAGAAGTTGAAGATGCCAGAGGTGTGTGACATCTGCCAAAAAGACCTGCATACAGGGAGTGGAACTAGACTAAGAAACAGAAAGAGAGATGTATGTTTCAGACAGCAAATGTCAATGGCCTGAGCCATCTAAGCCCTTTTACATGAAGTTATAGGATTTGACGTTTGTCTTAATGAGTTTATCTTGGTCCTTGCTTTGTCTGCATTACTTCCTTTGGAAATGCTAATATATATTCTTGTCCATATGTAATTTGATTTTTATATGTAAGTTGGACATATGTAATTTGATTTTTGTTTTTTGTTTTTTGTTTTTTGTTTTTTGTTTTTTTTTTTTTTTTGATTTTACAAAAGGTTGCAATTAAAAGATGGCCTTGAATCTCAGAAAAGACTTTGGACTTTTAAATAATGTTGAGGCTATGAAAGACTATGGGGATATCTGTACTTTGACTAATGCATTTTGCTGTGTGATGTGGCCATGAGCCTATGTGAGCCAGGGAATTGTATCTGATAATTTAAATAAGAATTGTCCCTCACTGACTCAGACATTTGAACAGTTGATCCTCAGTTGTTGGTGTTCTTTGAGAAGGTTTATGAGGAATGGCTTTGTTGATCATCATTGTATAGCACTGAAGGTAAGCTTTAAGCATTTAAATCATCGATCCATTTCCAGTTCTCTATCATTTATCTATCTATCTATCTATCTATCTATCTATCTATCTATCTATCTTTCTATATACCTACCTTGTAGCCAGAAGTTTTCCTGTGTCCTGCCTGGCCCTTGGTCAGGACAAATCTTTCTCATCCACCAGTCCCACAGCCACTGGGACCCAAATAAACACACAGAGGCATATATTATTTACAACTGTATGACCATTAGCTCAAGCTTATTACTGACTAGCTCTTACACTTAAATTAACCCATAATTCTTATTTATGTTTAGCCATGTGGCTTGGTACCTTTTCTCAGTTCTGCCTTCACATCTTGCTTCCTCTGTGTCCATCTGGCGACTCCTGACTCAGCCTTCCTCTTCCCAGAATTCTCCTTGTCATCTTATCCCACCTATACTTCCGACTTGGCTACTGGCCAATCAGCATTTTATTTATTAACCAATCAGAACAACACATTCACAGCATACAGAATGACATCACCCATCACTACCTCCCTACCTATCATCACCTACTGATCTATCTCTATCTCTATATTTCTGATTCATGTTTAGATTTAAAGATGAGAGTTCTCAGCATTGTGCTCCTACAGCCATGCCTGCCCTTTATTCCATGTTTCTCGGGCATGATGGACACTTATCCTTCTGGAACTAAAAGCCAAATAAAGTCCTTCTGCCATTAGTCACTTTTGGTCATGATGTTTTGCACAGAAAACAGAAAATTAACTAAAACAGTGTTGAAAGTGTGTGAAGGAGAAAATAAGTAGATGAGTTTGGGCAGTGAGAGAGCAGAAGGCAAGTTTTAGAAGTAGTAGGTGGTAAAATCAATAGGATTGTTTGTTGTATTATGTGAGATCAATCAATGTGAACTAACTTGTAATCAGCTTAAATATAGAAGGAAAAGGGGGACAGTACAAATCTGAAAAATATCAATGAAACAATGGGGAGATATGATTTTTAAGGTGGAAGAGATTCTATGAAGATGAATTTAGGAAGATTACCTGGTAGAGAAGAAGCACTCATTGAATAAATAATAGCTCATAATTACTGAGGTTATCTTATAAGTGTTTAAATGCTTCCATTGTAGTGTAAATCAAATATCTGTGAGATTATATGACTTTTTTTTTCATAGCTGAGGAAACCCATACATTTATGCACAGATTTCTAAATAATACAGCCAGCAGGGATATAACAAATTTTAATTTCAGGTTATTCTAAAACTTCCTGAGCCACCTCCCACCCCCCACCCCCCCCCCCCCGCCGCCACTTAAGAGAAGCAGGGCTAATTGATGAAGAGTTAAAAGAAACATAGAAAAAAAATACAGACAAAGGCTTACCTGAAGAGGAGAGAAGGTTCTCTGCAATGGCAGAGTTAGCAAAGTTAAGGACACATAACTCTCTAAAGGAGTTCAGAGGGACTATAACTAGTTGTCATTTGTCAGGAGAAAACTCCACTATAGACTACTGGCAATGGTCGAGAGGGCACTTGAGCTGACCTACTCTGGTGACTGGATCGCCAAACACCCTGTCATGATAGAACCCTCATCCAGTGACTGATGGAAGCAGATGCAGAGATCCATGGCCAAGTCCCAGATGGAGCTCCAGGAGCCCAATCGATGAGACAGAGGAAGGATCATATGAGCAAGAGATATTGAGACTATGATTGGAAAAAGTACAGAGACAACTAGCCAAACTAGTGGAAACATATGAATTGTGATCCAATAGCTGAGGAACCCACATGGAACTGGACTAGGCCCTCTGGATAAGTGAGACAGTTGTTTAGCTTGAACTGTTTAGGGGGCCCCCAGGCAGTGAGACTGGGACCTGTCCTCAGTGCATGAGCTGGCTTTTTGGGATCTAGTGCCTATGCTGAGACATTTTGCTCAGCCTTGGTGCAGGGAGGAGGGGATTGGACCTGCCTCAACTAAATGTACCAGGCTCTGCTGACTCCCCAGGGGAGACCTTGCCTTGGAGGAGGTGGGAATGGGGGGTGGATTGAGGGGCAAGGCTGGGGGGTGGGAGGAGGGAGGACAGGGGAATCCATGGTTGATATGTAAAGCAAATAGAAAATCTCTTAAAAAAAGAAAAGAAAAAAAAAACAAAAACCAAAGTTGACCTTCGTTTCTGGAACAGGGCGGATGAGAGCTGCATTCGTAATATAGAAAGAATGAGTCTTTGCATGTGGGAAGAAAAGACAGCAAATTAAATCACACCTACATGATTTCCTGTACAAAAAGGCTGAAAACAACTATACAATGAGCAATATGATTATAATGCTACATATAAATATAAAAAACAGGAGAACTTGATCAGACTAGCACAGAATAGATGTTTACCTACTTTTTAGCTACATAGTTCTAAACAAAATGGTATAAATTTCATTTATAATATTTATCTCAAATAAAAATATTTAAATGATTGTACTTCATTATTTACTTACTTATTTAGTTTGCAGGAGTAATCATGCATGTGTAGGTGTGCTCTGATACACTTGTACAGCTAAGAGGAGAGCTTGTGAAGGCTGAGTCTGTCCTACTATAATGTGGACTCTGAATATGGAAATCAGGACTGCAATTGTCTTTACCTGATAAGCTATCTAACTCGGTGAAAATTCAGTTTATAGATGAAAAAAATGAACAAAAGGAATTAAATAATATTTTCATATAATAATAAAAATAACCAAGTAAGTATAGAAAAAATTTATACAATTAATCAACATCATTTGAGATTATATGACCCACATGATTTGCTTTACAAAAGGGAAAGCTACAAACATGTATAGTGTGTAACCTGTCTGAATTGTGATAAGGTTCTTTTAAAGGAAAGTGAGGCATTTTCTGTGGGGTATACCTTTTCCTCATGGTCTGTTGGCTACCAGTCTGTCAGGACAAACGAAGCAGAAGTTGCAAACAGGGCTTTGTAAGGCTGTGAGTAGAACGGAACTAGCCTTCCAGGATTCAGTTTCAGTGAGACACTTTATTCCAGAGTGAGGAGAATATATAGGAGAGGGACAGCAGGTGGGACATCACCTAATAGGTGCTCATAGTATGCTTCATTTGCATTTGACAGCACAGTCCCATCATGAAGATGAGAGCACAATGCATAATTATCATATGGGGCAGAAGGAGGAGATAATTTGCAGGGAACTCTATCAAAGGTTACACTTAAGATAAGTCAGGCATCCAGGCTCAGGGACAGGTTCCAAATAAGGTCAGGCAGAGAGAGAGTAGGAAGCCCTGCTGGGGGAGGGGAGGGAGTCTTCCATTTTGCACTGATCTCGGAGAGCTGTCCAGACATGACAACTGCAGCCTTAAGTAGCAGAGCCTTCCAAAAGTTTTCAATACTGTAAACTGGTTTTTTTTTTTTTTTTTACTTTTGGTAAAGAGAAATTCTACATTTCTATTCTCTTCTAGGAATATATTGTTGTTTTAACTATTCTATTAAATTATGATTGTCCTGTAGGATAATTTACATATTTGATACAAATTAATAAGTTTGGTGACAAGCATATGTACACACTCATAAAGTAGTAATATTACCAATACCAAACCTATAGTAATTTCCAACATTTCCCTAAGTTTCCTCCCATCTCAATTAGTATTCATGTCAGTTTTGTGGCAAAAGCACCTAATATAAGACCTACCCTCTAAGCAAATTTAATACAGTCTATACTTTTAATTATAAACACTCTGCAAAAGAGCATTTTTCCAGATTTTAATTATTCCATATAATAGAAATTTTGTAACGTGATCTTTATCTCTCCATTTTTCTTTGCTTCAACTGTTGGAAACTAACATTGTTCTTTCTCTTGAAATTTGACTCATAAATTCAGCAAATAAATACAATCATGTTGGTGTGTTACTCTGTCTGTCTTATTTCATATAGCATATCCCATTTCATAAATAGATATAGATGAATAGATAGATAAGCATATGCCTATAGTTACAAATAGACTTATGTATCTCCGTATGTGTGCGTACTCATACACAGGTATATAAACAATCCTATAGTAATGAATTATGATAAAAAACTCTTACATTCTAAGGAATTATGACTTTCTCTGTACTTCACAGCCAGAGTTAATAATACATCTTGAAGTCAATAAAGACTTTTATCCTATTGTGTACTTAGCCTGTTTATTTAATACACTTTTAAGAGAACAATGTGACAATCAATTTTCCTTGCCTCAGCTTTCCCATGTAATCAATATATACCATCTAAGGTAATACACAGCTGTAATCCTAAATTCTGTATTCTTCCACACCCCTGACCCAGAATAATTCATTTGTGTTATGATAATCATTTCATAGAAAACACAAATAAAAGCTGAAATCAGTCTTATAAAATGAATATCTACTATTGAAAGCTATTGGGGTCCAGCCCATCCAATAGTTTTCCCCAGAGTTCCAGAAGAGATGCTACCAGTGGTGAATAAATCTGATGGACACTCTAATAAATCTATGTACATGAAATTCTTTAGTCCATACACTTTATTCTTCTGAATCAGTTCTCTCTCTACATAGCTTCTATTCTGCTCTCATGCCTAGCTCCTTTCTTGCCTAATTTCTCTCTACATTTATCTGCTGTCCCCTCTAAGTTGGATCTTAATTCTCTTATTTTAATTCTGCCCCATCTAGGTTTTTATCCATCTAGCTCTTTCCCATTTAAGCTCTTCTCCTATCTCCTTCTTTCTCATCTTGTTCTTCCCCATCTGGCTCTTCTTTGTCTTCCATCTCATTCCTCTAGTATTCTCTTCTAGCCCTTCAATCTAGTTCTTTACCATCTAGTTCATTCCTCTCCAGTTCTTACCCATCTAGTTTTTCCATTCTCTTTTCTCTTCTCTGTCTAGTCTTCCCAAGTCTCTGAGGTTTACAGTTATATACCCATGCAATAGCAATATTCTGGTTAAATCAAGGTCACCAAGCTTGAATTCACTCAGGATCAAAAAAGAGCAGTAATTGCCAGCCATCATCAGCAACCCAAAAGGGAAGTGACTAATTGGGAATAGAATCAACTGAGGGCTAAATTTGGTTAATATCTGAGCAAGGGGGATTTTATGTGCTCAACTAAGTGGTTAGTTAAAGTGTTAGGAGTCTATCAGTGACAAGTTAAAATAAAACTGCCTTATTTTCCTGTGGCCCCTTTTCTGTCCAAGCTTTCTTAGCTACTGCTTTCTGGCAGGGCAGGAGAGTGTACTCGGTGGCTGGGAAGCCTGAGTCAGCTTGATGTACCTGTAAGTAGAAACTTTTTAGTTCTGAGTTAATAGTTAAAGGTAGATATAAAATTAGACATAAGACTTTGGAAAGGGAGAAAGTTAAGCTTAACTAGCACATCTGCCAGGCCTTCTCAAACAGATAGGGTGGATGCTTAAGTCTGTTCTTAGAGAGTACATAGGTATCTCTGATAAGATACTTTCATCCATCAGGGGATGGTCCTGGCCAGATGCTGCTAATGATGATAATTACAGGGAGGCTTGCACTGGGGTTAAGGCTGTGTAAGCTGTCAGCACAGAAGGTTATCTAAATATTCTATTAGTAGAGGGGAAATGGTGCTCAATAAATGATGGGAAAACTACAAAAGCACATGAGAAATTCATGGCAGGAAACAGCTAATAATCAAAAGCCAAATATCACCAAGACTCCTTAAGCCTTGGCTTTACCTCTGAAACGCATTTGGCTTCTTCTAGGTATAGCTTTGTCAGAATCAACTGAAATCCTACTTCATATTATTGTGGCTTGCAGCAATCTGCCATCAATGTTGAATACAACATACAGATATTACTTGATAAGCAGTGATGTGTATTATTCGTGTCAGTTGAGATCAGTTGAAGTCAGTAACATAACCTCTTCTAAAACTCTGTTAAAGATTATCCTGTTAAAGATGCATTCTGTGATGTTCAGTAACTACAGAGCAATGCCCTATGTTAGGCAAAGACAAAGACACAGGGACAAGGATAGTTTCACAAGACAGCCTACAAGCAGGCACAGATTCAGACTCCTTCAACAGGAAGACAAGAGGATGGAGGATAGAGGAGAGTGAAGTAGAGAATTCATGTTCAATCTTTATCCTAGTTAAATGGCACCAAGGGAAATGCTTTAATTTCACTCCATAATACATTTATATTTTTATTTATATTTTTATTTATATTTTATTATTAATACATTCAAAAACAGAAAAAAATTAGAGAAATGATTTAAACACTTAAAATTATAGGTAGCTTTGGCAAGTTGCTTTTGAACAGTTATATTAGACTATTAGGGGTAATTAATTTGAGTCTATATTTTAGGTATTATAAATAGTGCTGAGAAAATGTGAGAGTGAAAGTATTTCTTTATGAACATGCCTTATATTTTTTCTTTAAATTATTTTATTTTTATTTTGATTACTATCTTCTGTAATATGTATATAAACTATTAATTGGTCCTGAGGGTAAGATATGAGAGCTAACATTTGCAGACTGCTAATTCATTGCCAAGGATAATACTAAGCATCTCTCTTTGTACTGTACCAAATATAATTACCTTGAGAATTAATTAATGACTCCATTTATTTTCATAGTTGAGAAAAATAAACCTGAGAGAAGTTAAGCAGCACTAGAGTTCATGATTTCGTCACACTGCAAAACAGCTTTATGCTTGCATTATTTAAGCATCTAAGTTTTTGTTGTTTTACTATGAGTTTTTACGTGTGTGTGTGTGTGTGTGTGTGTGTGTGTGTGTGTGTGTGTGTGTGTGATCTAGATACTTTTAGCATGATTCTGGAGCAAGTGCAGAGCAGATATTGAAAGGAAATTAAGTTCAGCTGTTGTCTTTCAGGAAGGGACAATAAAAGAAGGTTCTGTAAGAAGTAAGTTGAGGATAAGGCATTCAATATCATTCAATATCATGTTAGAATAAAAGGAAAAATTTCGGACAATATTGCTGTTTTCTTAATATAATCATTAAATATTTTCATAACTTTGTTTGGATCTTAATTTTTCTCTTGATGCAGCCAACATATCTTCATGAATTCTTATCCTCTTATTCTGTCCAAGTTGTTATCTTAACATTTTACACTTGCAAATTATTACATAAAATGTCCAAATCTACATTTAGATGGTATATATGAAACTCTATCACCAATTTTAGTTCTACATAAATTTGATAGCCAAATAGTAAAATCATTGAGAATAAGAGAGAATCATCTTTACTGCTGAGTTATAAAAAAAAATAAGTCTAAGAAGGAAATAAATTTCAACAAACATCTGTTGAAAACCCAAGATTTGAAGTTTCATTTCACCTTATTTGATGATGAAAATGGAATTCATAGATACCAAAGTATCTCAACCACATTGTATAACTAGTAACTAGTGTCAGATAGAAATAAGACATAGTTGTAGACCAAGGTATTTGTCAGTAAAGAATTTACAGAGGGTGATCAGTAAGTTCCCCAGAATGTCAATGGGATAAGATCATATCTAGACTTTTAAGATAAACAAGACATGAACCACTAAGCTCTACATAAATACCCTAGGAAAACACTAGATCTACTGATGGTGTCTTCTCTAGTAGCTGACTTTGCCACTGTGGAGTTCATATTGTCACCAATGCCATGGATACCTGCTGTCCTTGACAGTCCTCTTTGCAGCAGAAAGGTGATTCAAGCCTTATTTCCTCATAACTTTTCAGAAAGTCTGAGGTTCCCAAGAGAATTATGTTTTCACCTTAGCCCAAATCACATGTGTGGACTCTGGTGTCAAATGAGTTGACTGGAGTCTTTTCAGGATATATGTAGAAATCCAAAATGTCTGGAAGATCTTCAGTATATGTTAGGCAGTCCAAACTGAAAAATATTTGTTACAATCTTCTCATACATTTTCCTAAATAAACAAATAGTTTTCAAGTATCTCTGAATTTTCAATCTATGAAATATTCATCTCTAGTTCTCCCACCCCACAGCAATATAATTTCACTTCTAAATGTGGAAACAATTGAGTTTCAAATCTCATCAGCCTCTCCAGTTGTGCTGGTAGTTTTACATCAACTTGACACAGATTATAGTCATTTTTGGAGAAAGAACCTCAACTAAGAACATGTCCCCACAAGATTTGCCTGTATCCATGCCTATGGTACACTTTCTTTATAGGTAATTAATGTGGGTGGTCCCAGCTCACAGTGGAAAGTGCCACCTTAGGGCACTTGTTCCTGGGCTAAGCAAGCCGTAATGAGTTGGCTAGTAAGCAGCTCTTCTCCCTGGCCTTGGCTTCAGTTTCTACCTCCAGATTTTTTTCTCTGTTGAAGTTTCTGCCCTGACTTCCTTGATGATGGAAAGTTGTAAACTAAAATAAAGACTTCCTCCCCAAGTTATTTTTGGTCATAGTATTTTATCACAACAATAGGAATCCTAGCTAAGACATTTCCAATGACATTTCTCTCTTGCCTAATTTAGATGTATGTAATTTCTATTACAAAAAAATCCATATTTTGTAACAGGAAAGTAAACAGAAGCTTAATAATTCTATACATGCTCTTCTCAGTGAAAAGTTATTAGGGAAATAAAGTGGGTGGAATGCTAGATAACATACATAGCATATGGCACAGCCAATTATTTAGAAAGTTTGATTATAAATCATTATTATTATTTTTTTTATTTTTTTTTTTTTTGGTTTTTCGAGACAGGGTTTCTCTGTGTAGCTTTGTGCCTTTCCTGGGACTCACTTGGTAGCCCAGGCTGGCCTCGAACTCACAGAGATCCACCTGGCTCTGCCTCCCGAGTGCTGGGATTAAAGGCGTGCGCCACCACCGCCCGGCTATTTTTTTTTTTTTTTTTTTTTTGAGACAGGGTTTCTCTGTGTAGTTTTGGTGCCTGTCCTGGATCTTGCTCTGTAGACCAGGCTAGCCTTGAACTCATAGAGATCTGCATGGCTCTGCCTCCCTAGTGCTGGGAATAAAGGCATGAGCCACCACTGCCTAGCCTCATTATTCTTTTTCTTTCAACAAGTCAGAAAATCATAGATGTTATTTGTAATTTAATTCTTCTGCAGTTATTTCTTGGTTCCACTTCTTACATTCATTATTTATAGTATATTTGAGTGCATGATTTTTCCTTTTTACATGGTTGCTATAGTTTTATATTGACGATTAGCAGTGAAAATAGAAAATTGAGTGTGGTGATATTGTGTTCCCCACAAATATTGTGCACCTTAATAAACTTATCTGGGGTCGGAGAACAGAACAGCCACTAGGTAGACATAGAGGGCAGAGAATGGTGGCATATACACCTTTAATCCATACGGATCTCTGTGAGTTTAAAGCCACAATGGAAACAGCCAGTGACTACGCCTTTAATCCCAGGAAGTAAGCCTTTAATCCCAGGAAGTGATGGTAGAAAGCAGAAAGGTATATAAGGCGTGAAGACCAGAAACTAGAAGCTTTGGGCTGGTTAAGTTTTTAGGCTTTTGAGCAGCAGTTCAGCTGAGATTTATTTGGATGAGGACTCAGAGGCTTCCAGTCTGAGGAAACAGGATCAGCTGAGGAACTAAGGAAATGAAGAAGCTGTGGCTTGTTCTGATTCTCTGATCTTCCGGCATTCACCCCAATACCTGGCTCCAGGTTTGTTCTTATTAATACGAAATTTTAAGATTCCTGCTACAATTGAGTCACATTCTTTTTTTTCCTCAAATTATAGCACAAATATTCTTACTTTGACCATGTCTCATACAGCAAACCAAACAAGTGTATACATATACCTCAAGGATTACTTGGACTATGCATGACAATTTTATAATACTCTTACCAGCTGAAAAACTGTTTCTTAATCATAGATGAGCATTGTTAACAGATGGTTTAAAGTAGTACACCCAACTGGTGACTTTTCTTCAAGACTCATTGTGAACCACCAATCTTCATACCTCATGATAAGTGGTAAAAGGCTTAAGTATTTATATTTGGCCATTAACTTCAGAGGGCAAATCCTTAGAGGGTCCTGAAATACCATATTTTATGTATTCTAGGCTAAGATGAAAGACTCTGGGTAGATTAGTATAAATTCCTATAGGCTGTTGTAAACAAGTCCCAGAAGACCAAGCAATGAGCAGCCAATAATACACTACCATTTCTATTAGAAACCAAACACAGACAGGCATAAGGGGCATTGAACTTCTTCAGTTAGTGAATTTAAAAGTAAATTGAATGTGACAGTTTTAGCTATACAGTATCTGTATTTTCAAAATTGATTTTTTAAGTCATGGTATGACATATCAACATAATTGTGAAAGAGTATTTTCAATGTGATACCTGCATTTAATTTTGGTGGGAAAAGTAAAGTTGATATTTTGAAACATTTATCCTCCATTCAAGTTCCACAAAGTATATTTCTTGTATAAGCAACACATATTCTCCTTAGTTTGGGTATGCATAATCATAGTCATGATCATACTAGTGAATTTTTTGCCTATAGCTGTTTGACAGTGTCAATATACTTATGAGTATAAAACTTAAATATAAAAGTTGCTAATATGTTCTAATGATACTTTTTAAGTAAAAAGTATTACATAATGATAAATTATATACATATTTTATTTAATTCTTACTTAAAATTCCTAAGTCAACATATATTTCAAATATTTGCAGTGTTGAAACATCCAAAAAATGACCAGGAATGTAATCACATTGGGTAGTAGATATAATTGACAGTTCAGTTACAAGATACTATATATAATCTAATTTACATGGGTTCTTATGCATGACTAAGTGATCAGAGCTGTTTAATACAAACTCTATTCCATTAACAGTGAAAAATTTAATCATATTGGTTCTTTAAATTAATGAGTCAATTTAGAAAAAGTCAATGAAGCCTATCTACAACCAAGGTTAGGATATGCAGCTTTCATGAAACCTTTTATATGATTTTATAAAACAAGTCAGCTCTCCAAACCTGGTATGTTCAGACCTGGGCCATGTTATACATCAGTTTAACACAAAATGCACTTAAGAGATGCCTAGTACATGCTAAAGAAGTACTGGCATAAACAGTCACCTCAGACCTTCAGTATTTGAAAAATAAAAGAAATGTCACAAAAAATCCAACAGCATTTGATCATATATTTGTGGGCATAAAGAACAGATATTTTTTAAAATGTCATTAAAATGTTTAAAGACATATATGGGGATATACCTGATTTTCTAAAAACATTATTTTTAAACATAACTACAATACATTGAAGATGACAGTTTATTTTCATTATCTACTGTTTAATGCAATTACTTACCAACCAAAAGGTTGTTTAAAAATACATTGTTTAGATCTGCAAATGCTAATTTCATTTTCTTATTTGAAAGTCCACATATGTATGTTTATGCTACCATGAATAATCTTCAAGCATGACATTTCCTAGGACATTGTGCAGAATTCCAATTCTGACCTTATGAGTAGTCTGGCAGTTGCTTGTCAACCTCTAGTACTTTAAATGTAATGTCACAATTTTCTGGAAAATGCTGCTTGATCAGAAACAACTAATCTAATATGACAATTAAGAACTAATAAATGTTAGTATCTTAGGCTAAAAATAACAAGAATTAATTGAGATTAAAAATGTAATTTTAATTTAATTTCATTTTTCATCAGGAGAAATGTCATATATAGTATGCATATACATTTTCATATTAAATGAAAACTTCTGTTTCTATGTGATTTCAATAAACTTAGCTAATCTTATATCTCAAACCCTGTGTCTTTAGAAGGACCTCTGCTGCTCCATTTCTTCATAGCTCCTTAGGTCTTTCTGTGATACTGTTTTCATCTGATAATTTAAGCTCTTTTCAATTTGTAATTGTGTCTTTTTTTTCCTGAATGCACAATATTGTTCCCCACTCTCTTTGAACCCTAGTATTAATCAGATTCTGATAAATTTTTATGAAAAAGGTGTACTTCTGTGTTACATGTTTTGTAATTTTATCCTTATATCATTAATTATAATGAATCTCAAAGATCTATGACTCATTTTGAAAAAAATTAAAGATAATATTTCCATTTTAAAGATTATTTTCTGTCTTAAAATGTGAAAAGCGGGCTGGAGAGATGGCTCAGAGGTTAAGAGCACTGCTTGCTCTTCCAAAGGTCCTGAGTTCAATTCCCAGCAACCACATGGTGGCTTACAACCATCTGTAATGAGATCTGGCGCCCTCTTCTGGCCTGCAGGGATACGTGGAGACAGAACACTGTACACATAATAAATAAATAAACCTTAAAAAAAAAAAAAAGAACTTGTTCTTCAAAATGTATAAAAAAAAAATGTGAAAAGCAGGGTTATAAAATTACAGTACACAGAGAGAAAACAATAAATTTCATGTAGAATGAAAAAAAATCCTGAGTGAGCAGGCTTCATATCTGGAGCAGCTTACCAAACAATATGGGATCCATTGTTTTCAAGAGTTTTTTGTTATGATTTGGTGTTGTATTAGGGTTTCTATTGCTGCAAAGAAACCCCGTGACCAAAAGGCAAGTTGGGGAGGAAAGGGTTTGTTCAGTTTATACTTCCACATTATACTTTCATCATCAAAATCATCAAAGAAAGTCAGGACAGGACCTCGAACAGGGCAGGATCCTGGAGGCAGGAGCTGATGCAGAAACCATGGAGGAGCACTGCTTACTAGTTTTCTTCCCATGGCTTGCTCAGCCTGCTTTCTTATAGAACCCAGGACCACCAGCTCAGGGATAAAGCTACCCACCATGGGCTGATCACTAATTAAGAAAATGCCTTACAGCTAAATCTCAAGGAGGCATTTCCTCAACTGAGGCTTCTCTATCTTGTGTCAAATTGACACAAAACCAGTCAGTACAGGTGTTTTTTTGTTTGTTTGTTTTTATTTGGTTTTAATTTTTTATATTTTTAGTTTTTCTTTTCTTTTTGTTTTGTTTTCTAGTATTTGCATGTGGTTATTTTTTTCTTTTTTTAAATATTTTCTTTCATTTTTGTATTAAGAAATATTCTACTCACTCTACATACCACCCACAGATTCCATCTCCTCCCTCCTCCCACCCTCCAGCCCTCCCTCCCAAGCCATCCCACATCCCCACATCCCCCAAATCAATGTCTCCCATGGGGAGTCAGCAGAGCCCGGCACACTGAGCCTAGGCAGGTCCAAGCCCCTCCCCACTGCACCAAGACTGCACAAGGTGTCACACCACAGGCACTGGGGTCCCAAAAGCCTGTCCATGCATCAGGAGAAGAATGTTCTGTGTGTCTCTGTTACCAAGGAGATTCCTAAAAGACGGATCCCGATCCACATGGGATTATTTTTAAGAAAGGGAAAGAACACAAACTAGGATGGGTCAGTAAGTGGAGAGAATCTTAGAGGACTTGGGGGAGGCAAAGAAAATGATCAAAATATATTGTATAAAAATGTTTAAATAATAAAAGAAAATGAAAAAAAAACTTTAAAAAGGGAATTTTTAACCATAACAAACTCACAAATGTTTTAGTAGATAAATTTAAACCAATCTAAATGTTATGCAATGCATATAGGAATAGAACATTACATGACATCCATTAACGCACAGTTTTTATGTTTGAGTTATTAAAACAAAAAGTAGAACATGTGGAAAACTGCTGTGTGATGATCCTTCTGTACACTGTGAGTATGCGTTGCTCTCATTGGTTGATAATAAAGTTGTTTTGGCCTATGGCAAGGCAGGATAAAGTTAGGCAGAAGAATCAAACTAAGGACTCAGAAGAAGAGTGGCAGAGTAGGGGTTATGTGAGCCAGCCACCTAAGAAGCAAGATATTACAGGATCAGTAAGCTACGGACCACATGACAAATGACAGGACAAAAAGCTTTGTCCCCATTTACAGAAAACATCATCTAGAAACACCCATTCAAGAATATGAAAATACATAAATTGTATTATCATTTGAGACAAGATAAGAATGCTGTTTATGGAGAGCAGCTAGCTGCACCACAGTCTGGAATCCTACTCTTTCTTAGTTTTGCTGATCCAGGGAAGCAATATACAAGAAATCAAAATTCAAAATTACTAAATCAAACTCTTTTAGGAATCTCCTTCGTAACAGAGACACACAGAGCATTCTTCCCCAACTCCGCATGGGGTCTACATATTTCACTTGATAAAGGCTAAATATTTGAAGATGGATTTACTACCATTTAAGTAAGAGTTAAGAGTAGCATTTTTTTTTACATTTACTTACCTGTGAGTGTGTGTGTTTGTGTATATGTGTGTATGCATGGGGTCATGTACATGACTTAGCACATATGTGGAGGCTAGAGGACAATCTTTTATATATAAGTGCAGGGGTTCCAGGGAATAAGCTCAGATTGTTGTTCTTGCTGGCAAGTGAATTTACCTCTGAGCCATCACAACACATCACAAGGCCTGGGTATGCTACATATTTGTTGTGCCACTGAGTTCCATGCCTAGGTTTTTTTATTTTGTTTTCTTTTTAAGTGTGCCCAAACAGGAACAACATACTAAGTTTTTTCCCAAATGTGTATTTATTTATAGAGAAATAGTAAGATAGGAGCAGGGTATTGACAAAGAAAACAGATTAAAGAGGTTTTGGCAGTGTCTACCTTTCCCAATTATCATGTCCCTTAGATCTGCTATTGAATAACTGTCAGGATATTTATGTGCATAAAATCATATACCTAATATAACTCTTTACTTTTGATGTTTTGTCCTCCAAACTATCCCAAAAAGATTTAATAGAATACTCAAATTCATAATGTACTCTTTGCTTCGGGATTTTATTTGGTCAAATTTAATTATCAAATGCATATAAATATATTCAAAATGCTAACTGATATTTTTCAAAGTAAACAAAATAAAACATAGCATGGGTTATCTAGTTACATATATATATATATATAAATATATATATGTCAGTTCTTTATTTTATTTTTAATAAGAAAAAATTTTATTCATTTTACATACCAAAGATCCCCCCTTCCCTCCTCCTCCCCCCTCCCAGCCTCCACCTCCAAACTCACCCCCTTTCACTCCTACAAGAAGGTAAGACTTCCCATGGGTAGGTACATTTACTAGAGGCAGGTCTAAGCCCCTCCCCCTGCCCGCACACTGTGTGAGGTGTCCCACCATAGAAGTGGGCTCCAAAAGACCTGCTCATGCACCAGGGATGGACTCTGATCCTACTGCTAGGGACCCCCCCAAGCAGATCATGATACACAACTGTCAGTTCTAACAAGGTTATACATATTTTAAAATTACAAAATTTTTGTTTATTCTGTTGTGTTCTTATGATTATTTTATATATTGTTACCAAACAGAACTTACATTTTTAACCCTACAACTACCCCTTCTCTAATATTATTTTCTTCATGCATCATGAACAGCCCTTTCCTTCATAACTTGGTCAGATTGTTAGTAGTTTAGTCTATATCATCTGTCTCCCTAGAAAAGAACATCACATTTTAAATTTATCCTGACTATACACCCTCCCTTCACCACTAATGATAAAACTTTAGTTCTAGATATGTGTGCTGTGTATCTTGCTGAAATTTTCCATATAATACCAAGGCTTTCTCTGCAGCAAGCTTGAGAGAAACATCAAAAACTTTAATTCTAAATCTACTGGGGGTGGGGGAGGGCAGGGAAGCACAATATCATCATAGAGGATCATATCTGTCCCACTATGGTTGTGTTCCCAGGCTTGTTTGTTCCTCTTTTCTGGATAAATTTAATTTGAGCCTTAAAAGGTGATTGGAGAAATCTTCTCATTAAGACAGACATGAGCCGTGCGGTGGTGGCACACGCCTTTAATCCCAGCACTCGGGAGGCAGAGCCAGGCGGATCTCTGTGAATTCGAGGCCAGCCTGGGCTACCAAGTGAGTTCCAGGAAAGACACAAAGCTACACAGAGAAACCCTGTCTCAAAAAGCCAAAAAAAAAAAAAAAAAAAAAAGATAGACATGAAAGACATAGTAATAGGATTTATGTGTACAGAGCAAACTACTCCTAACTTCCTGGTATGCAGTCAGCATGGGTTTTATGGATAGCATCATAATTCACTCCAATACTGATCCACTCTTTTTTTTAAAGCAGAATGAAGAATTCTCCCTTGGTATTCATGGAGTATGTGTATATTTCAATATGATACAATTTAATACATTGTATTAGGTACAGTGGAGTATCTCAAACTCTCAGTATCTCCCAACTTCACCATATTTGTGATATATTATAAGTCAAATACTTATTAATTATGTGTGTGAGTAAATGTTGTTTCAATATTTTATAGACAAGAAAATATTTATTTCAATCATTTTAAATATATGTTAGGATGTTTCATCTACCATCCCATTATTAGTTATAAAACTGTTAAAGCTATGACAAATTTTAACATCAATAAAAATAAACAGAACCAGCAAGATGTCATGTAGATGTAACCATCTTATTAAATAAGAAACACAGAGCCAATACAGAGATGAAAGCCAAGAGGTCAGAGCAATAGCTAAGAGCTAAAAACCTTACCCTTCACTGTCGCTGTTGTCCTACCTCTCCAAAAGAGAGCTACTTCCTGTGTGTTTGTGCTTTTTATTGACTTTCTATTCTGCCTTCTCATTGGTTGTAAACTCAAACACATGACCTCCTCATCACTGCCCATCTGTACAGACCTCCAGGTCTTCTATGGTTGGTATTGAGATTAAAGGCATGTGTCTCCATGCTGGCTGTATCCTTGAACACACAGAGATCTGCCTAGCTCTGCCTCCCAAGAGCTGGGATTAAAGGTGTGTACCACCAATGTCCGACTCTGCTATGGCTTGCTATTAGCACCGACCCCCAGGCAACTTTATTAACATACAAATAAAATCACATTTCAGTACAAAGAAAATATCACCATAATGTCACATCTAATAAAAGCCCTTTTTTGGTGTATTATTCAGGATTTTATAGAACAGAACTTATAAAATGAATATATGTTAAAAAGGAATTTATTAGAGTGCCTTATAGAATACCTTCTGGGCAATACAAAAGCCTTTCAAACACAGGAGAGACCAACAGTTCTGTAGTTGCTCAGTCCACAAAGCTGGCTGCCTAAGTAGGACCAATGTGGTGCTGAAGGTCTGGAGTACTGAAGATTCAGTGGTCTTCAATTCACATAGGCAGGCCAGAAAAGAACATAGGATCTGAAACAGTGAAGGAATGCAGCAACAATTTGGGAAAGAGAGAGAATGCAAGCTTCTTTTCTATGTTCCTTTTATCTGAGCAGCCAAGTGAAGGTCACCTGTATTTAGGATAATCATTCTCATTTCCTATAATCTTATCAAGAAATCCTTCACAGGCATGATCAGTAGGTTTTTTGGGGTTTTTTTTTTTGCTGTTTTATTTATTTATTTATTTATTTATTTATTTATTTATTTATTTATTTATTTATTTATTTTTTAGTGGATTCTAGATCCAGTCAAGTGGTCAACCAATATAACGATTTTACTATCCAAACCTCATGACCTTGAGTCCAACCATGAGATGGAGGAGAATGCTAACTTCTGAGAGCTCTATGGGTGAGCCATGACACACAGGTATCCTCTGTAAACACATCACACATACACAATGATATTTTTTAAAGAGATGGTATATGGGCTAATCAGATGGTCCAGTACTTAAAGGCTCTTGCCTCATCAGCTTGATGACTTGAATTCAATCCCAGAAGTTACACAAATATGGAAGGAGAGAACTGACTCCACAAGGTTGTCTTCTAGCCTCTACACATGCCCAATGACACATGTGATCACATACACATATATCATGTATGCAGTCAAATAATAATAAAAAAATAAGTAACTTATAAATATCTTAGTAAGTTCACAAGGCCATATACTGTTTTATTTTTAGTGGAGCCAAGAAGTACTCTAACTTACAATAGAATTTTATTAACAAGGGGTATGGATGATGTTGTTATATGGGAGTCTGTCTAAATGACAGATTCTCACTTTCGAGGTTAATGTATTGAACACAGCTTTCACCTAACCCTGCCAATTGTCAATTTAGTCAGCATCCTAAAGACAAATACTGCTGTGGCCCAGTATTTTCCTTTCCTCCTGTTCTTGCATCCTGAACTACTTGATATTTGTAGGACTTTGTTTATGTTTTGTTTTTTTTGTTTTTTTTTTTTTTTTTTTTTTGTTTTTTGAGAAAGGGTTTCTCTGTGCAGTTTTGGTGCCTGTCCTGGATCTCACTCTGTAGACCAGGCTGGCCTCAAACTCACAAAGATCCACCTGGATCTGTCTCCTGAGTGCTGGGATTAAAGGCATGCACCGCTACTGCCCGGCTAGGACTTTGTTTTATCGGCATTATCTGGTCTCAACTTTTCCACTGACTATTTACCTTGTAGCTTTCTCAGGTATAGTAAATCAGCCCTCTGTCTTTCAGATACTAATCTTTAGAAAGGACTTGATTCCCTTGATATTTTTGGTTTAAAAATATCTTTCTCTAAAGAAAGAGCAAATTGAATATTTGTATTTAGTCTTACCATTTTACATGACTGATGTTTTCAATATGTAATAGGACATCATTTAGGCCTTTTTATTGTCACTTCAAATTTCATCTTTTTATACAGTCAGACAGAGATACCCTTCTAGACCAGAGGTCACATCAGCTGCCTGAACTCAAAGACACAAAAACCAGAAGACCAAAGAAGAATGAACGAACCAATGAACAAAACCCATTCTACAAAGACAAACCCAGAAATATGCACCTTGACCTATACTTACTTCAAACACAGATTCCTGGACTCCAGTGTAAGAAAATAATCAACAACTACCAGAACAATATGTAACCACTAGAGCCAAGCTACCTTAGTAGAGCAAGCCCTGAGTATTGCAACACAGCTGAAGCACAAGAAAACAAACTTAAAACCACCTTTATGAAGATGATTGAGGTTCTTAAAGAGGAAATGGATAAATCCCTTAAAGAAAGCCAATATAAAATAAACAAACCCTTGAAGGATATGAATACAACAGTTCCAAACCTTAAAATGGAAATAGGAGCAATAAAGAAAACACAAATTGAAGGAATTCTAGAAATAGAAAATCAGGAACTAGAGACACCAGCATCACCAACAGAATACAAGAGATAGAAGCGAGAATCTCAGGTGTTGAAGATACAATAGAGGAAATAGATATGTAGCTCAAAGAAATAGTTATATCTAAAAAATTCCTAACACAAAATATCCAGGATATCTGGGACACTATGAAAAGACCAAACAAAAGAATAATGGGAATAGAAGAATGAGAAAAATCCCAGATAAATAGCCCAGAAAATATTTTTAACAGCACGATAGAAGAAAATTTTCCTAACCTGAAAAAGGACATGCTTGTAAAAGTACAAGAAGCTTATAGTACACCATGTGGCCAGGACCTGAAAAGAAAGTCCTTTAAATACACACACACACACACACACACACACACACACACATATATATATATATATATAAAGTGAAATATTAAACATATAGAACAAAGAAAGAACATTAAAAGCTGAAAGGGGAAAAGGCCAAGCAACATACATATAAAGTCAGACCTATTAAAATTACAGCAGACTTCTCATTAGAGACCCTAAAAGCCAAAAGTGCCTGTACAAATGTCTAGTATGTTATAAGAGACCACAGATTCCAGGCCATACTATTATACTCAGCAAAACTTCTAATCATAATAGATGGAGAAAGCAAAATATTCCATGATAAGGTAAAAATTAAACAATATCTATACACATTCAGTCCTACATAAAGTACTAGAAGGAAAACTTCAATCCAAGGGGGTAACTGTGCCCATGAAAACATAGGAAATAAATAATCATACACCAGTAAAATCAAAAGAAGGGAAGAACATACACATACACACACACACACACACACACACACACACACACACACACACACGCACACACACAAACACAAATACACACACACAACACACACACATACTACCACCACCACCAGCAGCAACAACAAAATAACAGGCATTAGCAATCACTGGTCATTAAAATCTCTCAATATCAATGGGTCATACATTAAAAACCTGTGCTCCACAGAATTGGAAAATCTATAAAATATGGACAATTTTCTCAATATACACAATTTAACAAAGTTAAATCAAGATCAAATAAACCATTTAAATAGACCTATAATCCCTAAGGAAACAGAAACAGTCATTAAAATTCTCTCAAGCAAAACAAGCCCAGGGCCAGATGGTCTTAGTGCAAAATTCTACCAGATTTTCAAAGAAAACCTAATATCAATACTCATCAAATTATTTCACAAAATAGAAACAGAAGGAACCTTGCCAAATTCATTTTATGTGGACACAGTTAATCTGCTACCCAAACCACACAAAGACTCAACAAATAGAGAGAATTACAAACCAATTTCCCCCATGAACATTGACATAAAAATATTCAACAAAATACTTGTAAACCAAACCCAAGAACGCATCAAAAAGACCATCCAACATGATCACATAGGCTTCTTCCCAGAGATGCAGAAATGTTTCTACATATGAAAAACTGTTTAGGGGACCCCAAGGCAGTGGGACCAGGACTTGTCCCTAGTGCATGAGCTGGCTTTTTGGATCCAAGTGCCTATGGTGAGACACTTTTGCACAGCCTCAGTGCAGGGAGGAGGGGCTTGGACCTGTCTCAACTGAATGTACCAGGCTCTGCTGACTCCCCATAGGATGCCTTGTCTTGGAGGAGGTGGGAATGGGGGGTAGGTTGGGGGAGGAAGGCTGGGGGTGGGAGGAGAGAGGACAGGGGAATCTGTGGTTGATATGTAAAATGAATAGAAAATTTCTTAATTAAAAAAATACAAAAAAATCTGTGAAGTAACCCATCATATAAACAAAATGAAATAAATAAACATACACACACACACACACACACACACACACACACACACACACACACACACACACGTTCATCTCATCAGATGCTGAAAAACATTTGACAAATCCAACACCGCTTTATTGTAAAAGTCTTGGAGAGATCAGGGATACAAGGGGCATGCCTAAACATAGTAAAAGCAATTTACTGCAAGCCTATAGCCAACATCAAATTAAATGAAAAAAACCCATAGCAATTCCACTAAAATCTAGAACAAGACAAGGCTATCCACTCTCTCCATATCTATTCAATATAGTGCTCGAAATTCCAGCTAGAGCAATAAGATAACAAAAAGGGGACAAAAATTGGAAAGGAAGAAGCCAAACTTCCCTATTTGCAGATGATATGCTAGTATACATAAGTGACCCTAAAAGTTCTACTAGGGAAATCCTACAGCTGATAAACACCTTCAGTAATGTGGTTAACGAGACCAACTAAAAAAAATCAGTATCCCTTCTATATACAAATTATAAATGGGCTGAGAAAGAAATCAGAAGAACAATGCCTTTCTTTTTTATAATAACCACAAATAATATAAAATATCTTAGGATAACTCTAACCAAGCAAGTAAAAGACTGTTATGACAAGAACTTCAAGTCATTGAAGAAAGAAATTGAAGAAGATATCAGAAGATTAAAAAGCTCTCCCATGTTAAAGGATTAGTAAGATAAATATAGACAAAATGGCCATCTTACTAAAAGCAATCTCCAGATTCAATGAAATCCTCATCAAAATTCCAACACAATTATTTACAGACCTTGAAAGAAAAAAACCCAACTTCTATGGAAAAAAAAAAACCCAGGATGGCTAAAACAATTCTGTACAATAAGAGAACATACAGATATATCATCATCCCTGATTTCAAGCTATACTAGAGCTTTTAATTACAGATCTAGTAATTAAAACCACATGGTATTGGCATAAAAACAGAAAGGATGATCAAGAGGATCGAATTGAAGACCCAGGCATAAATCTACACATCTATGGACACCTGATTTTTTTTTTATAAAGAAGCCAGAAATACACAAAGGGGAAAAGAAAGCATCTTCAACAAATGGTGCTGATCTAACTGGATATCTACATGTAGTAGAATGCTAATAAGTCCATATCTATCACCCTGCACAAAACTAAAGTCCAAGTGGTTCAAAGACTTCAACATAAAACCAGATACACTGAACCTGATGGAAGAGAAAGTGAGAAATACCCTTGAATGCAATGGTACGAAAGACAATTTCCTGAATAGAACACTAATGGCACAGGCACTAAGATTGATAATTAATAGATGGGACCTCTTGAAACTGAAAAGCTCCTGTAAGGCAAAGGACACTATCGAAAGGACAAAATGGCAGCCCACCGAATGGGAAAAGGACTTCTCCAAACCCACATATGATAGAAGGCTAATATCCAAAATATATAATGAACCTGTAACACCAATTCTAATTGGTCTTTTAATAAAAAACTCAGAACCAGATATTGGGGTAAATGCTGAACGATCAGAGTGACAAAGGAACATGACACCTCTTACCTCTGGGACTCCTCAGCCTGAAAAGGCTCTAGTTCCTGCTTCCTCATACCTTATAGTCCTTTCTCCGCCCAGCTGCCACTTCCCAGGATTAAAAGCATATGTGCTTCCTAAGCAAAGGTATGAGATCTCAAGTGCTGGGATTAAAGGTGTGTGTGCCACCACTGCCTGTCTCTGTTTCTCTCCTAGACTGAGTCAATCTCATGTAGTCTAGGTTGGCTTTGAACCCACAGAGATCCAGAGATCTCTGCCTCCAGAGTGCTAAGATTAAAGGTGTGTGCCACCACTGCCTGCCCTCTATGTTTAATCTACTGGTTTGTTCTGTTTTCTTATCTTCAGACAAATTTTATTAGGGTACACAATATATCACCACAGAACTCAAGAAACTAGACATCAACCCCCCAAAATAATTCAATTAAAAATGGGGTATAGCTCTAAACAGAGAATGCTCAACAGAGGAATCTCAAATGGCCAAGAGCACTTAGAGAAATATTCACCATCCTTAGCCATAGGGAAATGCAAATCAAAATGACAGTGAAATTCTATTTTAGACCTGTCAGAATTGTTAAGATCAAAAACACAGTGCTAGTTCATGTTAGTGAGACATAGACAAAAGGGAACACTCCTCTGTTACTGGTGGAATGCAAACTTGTACAGCATCTATTGAAATTAATATGGTGATTTCTCAGAAAAATGGGAATCGTTCTACCTCAAGGCCCAGATATAGCACTCCTAGGCATATTCCGAAAGACACTCCACTCTAACAAATGTACATTTGCTGAACTATGTGCATAGTAGCTTTATTCATAATAGCCAGAAACTGGAAACAACCTAGATGTCCATCAGCTGAAGAATGGATAAAGAAAATGTGTTATATTTACACAATGAAGTACTACTCAGCTAACAAAAAAAATGGCATCATAAAATTTTGCAGGCAAATGGATGAAACTAGAAAAAAACATCCTGAGTGAGGTTGTCAAGGGGGATGCATGCATAGATACCCCTGGGAAAGGCAAACTGAATATATATTTTTGGTGCACTGGTCATGGGAACAGGAGACATCAAGTGCAGGGATAGAAGGAAAGAGTACTTGGAGAGATGATTGGAATTGGGGGACATAGTAGAAACCTAGTGCAATGGAAAAATCCCTGGAATTTTGGAATGTTACCCCAGTGAAGTCTCCTAGAAATGGAAGATATACAGCTTGAGCTGACCATCTTCTTTAACCAGGAAAGGCTTCCAGTGGTGGTACTAGAACAACAACCCAGCCACAAAACCTTTGACCTATCATTTGTCCAGCCTGAGAGATGTGATGGGGCAAAGGTAGCAGAGAACTTGTAGGAGTGGCCAAACATTGAAGTGTTCCACTTGAGGGAGTATATGCCTGACACTGCCCAGGAACCAGAATCTGGACAGCCCAGAGACCTAGGATTTAACCAAACACGACTAACAAAAAATAGATAGATAGATAGATGGTAGATAGATGGATAGATAGATAGATAGATAGATAGATAGATAGATAGATAGATAGATAGGAAAAAATAATAAAAATTCAATGAAATGTTTCCTAATGATACTATGCTATACTCGTAGACCAGTGCCTAGTATAATGTTCATCACAAAGGTACCATTTACCAACTGATAGGAGCAGATCCAGATACCCATAGCAAAACATTACACAGTGCTCAGGGAACCCTACAGAAGAAGGAAGGAAGAATTGTGCAAGCCAGATGGGTCAAAAACACCACAAGAACGCAGAATCAACTCTCCAGGGCTCGTAGGGGCTCACGGAGACTGAAGAGAGGGTCAGGGAGCCTGCATGGGTCTGACCCCGGTCCTCTGTATGTATGTTACAGTTGTATAACTTGCTGTTGTGGTGGGGATCCTAACAGTGGGAGCGGTGCTGTCTCAAACTCTTTTACCTGCTTTTGGATCCTTTTCCTCCTACTGGATTGCCTTGTCCAGCCTTTGTAAAAGGGTATGTGCCATGTCCTATTATAACGAGTTATGGCATGTTCAGTTATTATCGCTGGGTGGCTTACTTGCTCTTTTCTGAAGGGAAACAGAGAAGTGGACTGAAAGAGGTGGGAGGTTGGGGGGAAGGGACTGGGAGGATACGGGGGAGGGGAAATGGTGTACAGTATGTAATATATGAGAAAAAATAAATAAATATATTCATACACACATAATGCTTTTGATGTTGTGACTGGGTTTTTTTGTGGTAAGAGTCAGATATCTGTAAATATAGAAAAGCTACTGGTTTCCCTTTTTACATTTTGATCATTGTATCTTTGCTTATGTATGATACCTTTGAAATTCCAAAACACAGCACTCAACTCTGTTTTAGTTGAATGTGTGCTTTAATATTATTATTAATCACTGTAATTATTTATTTTTCTATCTGTCCATGATAAACTGACTTTTTCAAGGACAGTGACCAGGACTTATTTTCAGGAAATTACATCTACCTTTATTAATCACAAATGTACATTTTTGTATCATCTTAGCCATGCAATTATTTGTTAAACCAAATGAGCCAATTGCCATTCAGTTGCTTTATCAGAAATCCTCACTGACAGATTTATTTGAACTGATCTGACCAGTATGTATACTGTTACATAGAGGGTTTCTCCAGAATACTCAATTATTCCACGAAATTGGTAAGAGAGAAAAGATACAAAGAAATATCTACATTGTGGATGAAAAAAAATGGTAGCAGGTTTTTTATGTTGTTCTTTGTAATGCATATTTTGGCATTATACATATAGAAAATAAATACTTTTGTAGAAAATAACTACTATTGTAGAAAGTATCCTTTCTCACTCTTTAATCTCAGTCAGCATATTGATTTGACTTACTTGGGAATGATTCGGCCATAAAAATTATGACCAGCTTCACAATGATTCTAGAATCTCATAAATTGTAACAATTAGCATGAATTTTTTAAATTCAGTTGACTACAGTTTCCTATAGTAGATTCACCTCTATTTTCCCATTGTTTAGCATTGAAGAGGAAGGGCTAAACTGGCATTATAAATAAGTCCAGGCTTTTTCCCACAATGTGGGTGAATGAAATCTGTGGGGAATGCATATGAGATTGCTTTCCTGTAGGAAGGAGTCATTTCTGTTATTCATACTGTAACATGTGTTATACTATTCCTGTTGTGGATGTGCTGTTTCTCCCAAGTCCCAAGTAACTGATTAGCCAAAAGTCTACTTCTATTATACCTTATATTCTCAATTTTCATAATCTGTTTTGTCTATGATATTATTTGAAATGATAATAATGGTAATTTTTTCATTCTATTAAAAGGTTAAGATTAGCAAGTGGAAGAACAATAGTTTCCCTGGGCTAAAATAAGGAATTAGCTTATTTTTCATCGAGGATGATACTTCTAAAATTTTAGCATCAAAATAACAAAAGCCTTGCCAGGACTTCTAAAATATAGACTATTTCCCAAGGAATCCTAATAAGTTACAATGTTTTCATCACAGAACCAAAGTTTGGTCACAGTTGGTTGGCCACTATTGTCTGTGTTCCACTATCATTAGGGTTCTGGATGAACAGTTACTATCCAGACACCTCTGTTAAACCTAGTAGTTGAGGAGTTCATTTAAAGTGAGCTACTCTAGAGGAATTGAGTTAGTGACCTGTGTCAAGAGCCACAGAGATCCACAGGGAAATGATGACAGGTCACCTATAAATGGAGGGCAGTAATATCAAAATCCCTAAGATTTAGCTCTTTGCAGTATCTGGAAAAAAGCTCCATTTCCCTCTGGATTCCATAAACACTTTGGGAATTTTTATTTTGTTTTCACACTATAAGTCTTAGCAGTAATGTATTCATAGTATTTCAATATTTTCTGTATGTGAAATACATGTATAACTCGCACGTTTCAAGACTTTTCTATGTTATTTTATAATAGAAATGACAAATTTCTAGGCATTTGTGTTTTATTTTTTGGTAAGAAAAATTAATATTTGCATGAATCAGCTTTAACAAACATGACTTCAGGCGCGGGCTGGAGCCAAGATGGAGGAGTACGCGAGAGAGCCGTGCCCCTGGCAAATTGTGGATGACTGTGGTGGTGCCTTTACCATGGGTACCATAGGTGGCGGTATCTTTCAAGCCTTCAAAGGTTTTTGAAATTCTCCAGTGGGAGTAAACCACAGACTCCGAGGGAGTTTGACGGCTATTAAAACCAGGGCTCCACAGTTGGGAGGTAGCTTTGCAGTTTGGGGAGGGCTGTTTTCCATGATCGACTGCAGCATGGTTCAGATAAGAGGCAAAGAAGATCCCTGGAACTCCATCACTAGCGGTGCCTTGACAGGAGCCATCCTGGCAGCGAGAAATGGGCCGGTAGCCATGGTTGGGTCAGCTGCGATGGGAGGCATTCTCCTAGCTTTGATTGAAGGAGCTGGTATCTTGTTGACAAGGTTTGCCTCTGCACAGTTTCCCAATGGCCCTCAGTTTGCTGAAGACCACTCACAGCTGCCTTCAAGCCAGTTACCACCCTCACCCTTCGGAGACTACCGACAGTATCAGTAGGACATCTTTCCCAGGATCCTCTAACTGGGTGGACTGTAGTTCAGTAGGGCTTCAGAAGATGAAGTTACAGTCTTTAAAGCCGTAGGTGGGGCAGCGGTGGCCTAGCGGGCCATGAAGGGACATTTAGCACATTTTTCTATTTAAAAGAGACTCAGAGGGGAGAGAGATACTGAGTTTATTTATTCACACTCGGATTGCATTTGTGATCAAAATAAATGTCTAATACCATTTAAAGAGCATATATATGCTTAGAAGATGAAGGACCAAAGGGCAAATAACAGTGAAACTCGACCATCATTTCCTTCAGGACTTCTCTGCCTGGTGTTTTGTGTACAGTTATTCAGACAATAAAAGGTTCCTGAGACTTAACATTTCCTTTTAAAGTTATAGAGTTCTGCCTTTCATACTGAGCATACTTCAGATAATGCATGTTTATGCCAACTCCTCATCTTACTTTGAAATGAATTGTATATGAGAAGGATTATGTAATCAGCATGAATCATTTCACAGGGAAAGAATTGAAAAAAAAAAAACAAACATGACTTCAGACTGTTTTTTCTTTTAAGTTCTTTATCTATGAAAAGTTTGAAACAGTAGTCATAATTCTAGCCAAAGAGTTGAATCACTTTATAAAATTAAATGTTAACATGAATTTTATTTATTTACCTTCCAACTAATTTATAAAGCTGTAGAATAAGCCTGTGCCTTCAAAACAAATGAGTTCTGTTTAATTTTAAAAAGAAAATAATGTGTGAATATGTGTCTCTTCAAGAACTTCTGGTGAATCATTTGGTTTGTTTCTGATTGATTTGATTCCTCAATCCATTTTAATTTCTCTCAGAGGTTCACGACAGCAAATGATGTAATTCAATCAACAGTTCAGTAATATAAAAGGTTTTGTTATTACAGATCAACAAATCTTTTCTATCAAAATGAAAATCTGTATGAGGAAAATGGAGGAGAGTTTTACTTTTATTGTAGGCATTTGTCAATTACAAAATATCAGTTTTTTAAAATGTTAGTTATTCAACTAAAATAAAATATCTAGAGCTATTGAATTATATGGAGCTCCTGCATTTAAAAATATGTATTTAAGAAGCAAAAGTGAGTCCAAATTAAATGCATGTTGAATAATATTCTTCACAGAAAAATTATAAAGAAAAAAATAAGGTAATTTAGAATGAAAAGTAAAATTAAATTAACTAAATACATGAGGGAAATGACCATTTGAAGCCATTATTAAATTCCCTTAGGCAGTTCTTCCTAAATTATACATCTAAGAAATATTTAATTGGCAACAATTTTGAATTACTTTTTAGAGCATAGAAGATGCTTTTGAAGACAGAAAGATCAAAGCAATGAATTATATCCTCATTTTAAGAACTTTTTTATGTTAGAATATAGGAACTCCAAATGAATAGCATAGTTCATAAGAAATGATCCCCGGTCTGGATAAAATTCCTGCCACATGACAAAAGTCATGTTTTACAAGTTGCTGGAAAGGCAAATAAACAAGAGATGTGTGACTAGTATGAGAATTTAGGAGCCATACATGATTTTTTGTTCCTTCATTCTGACCTTAACATCCAGGTATTCTCATAACCATGCTTTCTAAATCAGGATTCATGGTATTTCAGCAAAACCCAAGATACAATGCTTTGGGAGAGAGCTCAGGTAGTAAGTAATTTACTGAAAGGTAGGGGAATTGCTTCTGAAATTTATCAAAATGTTGGTAATATTTTCATTTTTCTGTTTAGCTGGCCTAGTCTTCTCCCTTTTAATGGTGTGTAAAACATGTCCATAGTTAATGTAAATGGCAAATTTAAATGGTATTTAGGATAACATTTAAAGTTGATACCAATGGAAACAATAAAGGCTTATCTAGATGTGACCAAACTCTATTTTATAATAATATTATTGTTAATGAAAATAAATTATTAAACACAAATTTTTATCTTATCTTCACACAAAACAGTTAAATAACTTATGTCACATTATGAGCCTATATTTGCCTAATGATTACAACATCTTTATAAATAATTCTTCCAAAAGAGCTCCATTTTCCAAGCCAGCAGAAAACTCAAATGCCAACATGGATATAGGAGAGGCTAATGAAGACCTACACCTGGCTGAAGAGCTGTTGGCAAGTGATGGATGCTAGGGGAGGGACATTCATGGACGCTAATAGGCTTCAAATGATCCAGGGGGTGGCTGTACATCCATGAACATACTGACAACACTAAGTGAGATCAGCTGGTTTAAAAAAGGAGTACATACACATGGAAGGGAAAAGTAGAAGGTGTGTAAGAAGAGTAGATGAGCAAAGAATCAGAAACGGAGTTGATTAAAATGCATATTCATGTATAATTTTCAGAACAATAAATTCCCCAAAAATAATTTTTTCAAAAAAGAGAAAAAAGTAATTTATTCTCAGTGTACTTTCTGAAGCAATTGTCAGTGAATGTATTTGATAAAAATGACATACCTGAAATTTGCAATTGTGGCTCAAACTTTAGTTCCTATATAGCCCCATCCTTCTAAGAGGAAGGGATATGGTCCAAAGACATAGCCCTTCATCACATTAGAATTTATCACATTCAGCATAATTAATCACTTAAATATTCATAAATACTATAACTGGCTGTTTGGATCTAGTCATATACTATTTGTTCTTAATTAGGACTCCTTTTGCATTCATATTATTCATCTTTATTGCCTTGAGCTTCTGCTTTTTGTTATCACGGACTTCTATCAGGTCGTCTCACTTGTGAAATAGTATAAACTGCTTCTAACCCAAGTATATACTCTGCAATGGTTTGAATTTACTGGGTACCATTAACTGCCATAACATTCCATTCTAACACACTTAAACTGTGCCTGTGGTCACACTTTCCATATTTCCTCACACAAAGTTATTCATTTCTGCACCCTGCCCTGGTATTCCTAATGTCATCTGTTTTACCATAACAGATTCTCTACATGATGAGCATGGGAATATTTTTGCAATTTAGTTCAAGATTTGCTAGTCCCTTGCTCAAAGTACTCAGATAAATTCCAGTAATGCTGAGGAGGCAATCCATCACACTTCCCAAGTGTGCTTTCTTGGCCCTGTGTTAGACCTTTACATCTTCATGCCTACATTGCCCGACTGCTCTAAGGTAAACTTCTTGCTCTTATTTTGTCTTTATGCATTTCTCTGTCCCTGTCCCTCTGCAACAGAGGTTCATTCAGCCTGAAATTTTCTTCCCCTTTTCATATCATCTCTTAAAATCTTTACTAAATGTTTCACCCTTACCATGGCCTGTCAATTATCATTCTAATGCAGCTATTGCTCCTTTACTGGTTTTATTTTCCCTTTTATTATTAGTTTTTTGCTATATAATATTGTAGGCTTATTTGTATTGCATAAACATATGCATAAAATTATTTATTGTATGCTGTTTCCATTTCAAGGAAAACCTCTGTGCTAGTTTGCTTTTGTTGTTGTTGCTGTTGTTTGTTTGTTTGGCAGCTTGATGCAAACCTAGACAGATCTGGAAAGAAACAAGATTTTAATTTATGAATGCCTCTATAGGAGTGGTCTGTAGGCAAGTCTATAGGGAGAGCCCATCTCACAGGGTATGGTGCCACTTTGGGAGGTTGTCCTCAGTTGTACAAGAAAGCAGGCTGACAAGCCATGTGTAGCAGGCCAATAAGAAGAAAATTCCTCTGTGCCTTCTGCTTCAGGTCAATTTCCAATTTCTCCAGGAGGAATTTGATAAATATTCCTCCATATTCCCTATTAATAATTTTCATAGTATTCTGCAATCAGTGTCTGTTTATAACAATATCAATATAAATATGTCAGTAGAACTTTTTTTTCAATAAACCTTCAATTCACTGAAAAATAGATTCATTTATCTTTTTCTATTTTTGTATGTCCAGTGCTAACTATGGAGCTTGACATGTAACAGAAATTCCACTACTAGTTGGTAAGTAAAGATATGCATAAATTTGACAGTGTTCTAGGTTAATAATCTTTAACATTCTTTTTTAAAAATAGTGGTTTCAACAAAGTGACATTAAGGAAAAATCAGACTAGTTAATTTATTCTAAAACTTTCATTAGTATAGTTTCTAAGAACATACATTTCACACCTAGTTAGGATTTTATTCAAGCAGGATGTTTGACAAACATAAATACGTAATACATTAATTTTTACATAACTTGTCCTGGAATAATATTTTAGAAAACTTTTCCATCTTATAGAATAGCTATTTTGAGTTGTACTTTTAATTATCAGAAAAGCAAATCTAAAATATGCATCTAGTATATCATAAAAATAAAATCCAAAATATAAATCATGGTATCACCTAAAGAACATTAATGATGTCAGAAGAAGGATGTTGGTGGGTAGTATAGATCCTGCAGCTTCTGGTGTCTACTGTCCTGCTGTCTCTCACAGTGGACAGATTAGTTTGTTTCACTGGAACTAAGACTCTTGACTGATAAAATGAAGGAATAGACTTGGGTGTTTCTTTAGCACACTCCCCTCTGTAGAAATTGATGAATTCATAGACAGTCATTAGACATCAGTGTTATTTTTGTAACACTATCATAAGATGAGATATTTTCTATTTTATTGTCTTCAGTTTTTTTAGCGCACAATATTGTTAATCATACATCCTTTACTCAATTATTGAAAGGATAAATGAAACAAAGTACAAGTATATAAATAGCCTATCATCTATGGAGCTTTCACTGAGAAAGCTACAGAAAACTTCTTTTTAAATGTACCTAAACGTTCAATATCCCTACTACAATGTACAGTTAGTGAGATTAGCACCTCATCTTTTCATATGTGGACTTCTCTACAAGTTAAGGTATATAACTGGACTGGCATTTAAAAGCAACATACATCAAGCTTCGTAGTTTTTATTTCAACTTGGTACTACATTATTCCAAAGTCCAGGTGTATAATCATCTTTGAGTGGACACATCACACTCCTAAAATGACAGAACACAGGTGACTGGGAGTACTTTAACAGCAAGAGGAACACTATGCATCCTTCTCCTACAGTATTTGCTATGATTCTCTGCTGATAATTACCACTCGAAGCAACTTGTAAGAGTATAAAATTCTTAATTTCATGCGAGATTCTGGAACTGACATTTGAAACAGAAAATTATTAGTTGCCTATTATGATTCTTACCATCAAGAGTTTTCATAAAATGTGGTTTTATCCACTGTTTCTTTTGTACTTATTATGATTAAAGTGCACACAAGAGAGATAATCTTTGATTTTGCATTGCAGATTTCACTAGATCCTGCAATGAAAAGCTATGCCCCTCCATTGAATTGGTGCCAATAAAACTTTTCTGTCCTTTTAATCTTCACAGTACTCCATTTTGCAGTGAGCTACAAGAGAGAATGGCATCATCCCATCTCTAACTGTTGCTAAATAATTGAACTACTGTATTTCTTCTTGTTCTTGTTCTTGTTCTTGTTCTTCTTGTTCTTGTTCTTCTTCTTGTTCTTCTTCTTGTTCTTCTTCTTGTTCTTGTTCTTCTTGTTCTTGTTCTTGTTCTTGTTCTTGTTCTTGTTCTTGTTCTTGTTCTTGTTCTTCTTCTTCTTCTTCTCCTCCTCCTCCTCCTCCTCCTCCTCCTCCTCCTCCTCCTCCTCCTCCTCCTCCTCCTACCCCTTCTCCTTCTTTTTCTTCTTCCTCTTCTTCTTTTTGTTTTCTCCCTGTCTAGAGGAAGTTGCTGGCTTGATATGCTGGTAATTCTGGAAGCAGCCACCAAAAGTTCCAGAATTCCTTTCTACAGTCCTCAGTCAGCTTGTATGCTGCCTGGCTGCACACCAGGTGTCAGAACACAATGGATGCAGCTCTGAAGGGTCTCAGACATGCTGGAGATTCTTTGCATCACTAACATTTTTATCTATTTATTTCTCTAGCTCCTGAATCACTATTAGTCCTCCGTTTTCATCCATTTAAATGTACTTTGAAAAATAATGAACAATAAGATATAGATTAACTTCTAAAGTCATTTAAATCTAATGAAGTAATGATTAAAATACAGAAAAAAATGCAGTAATAATTCATGCCTTGAAGTCAGGCATTTTGTTTCTAAAAGATTATAAGTTCCACTTGGCTAGAATCTCTTTTTCCCATCAAAGTTTCCAGTGTCTGGTATAGTGTATAACGGAACCCACAGTGTCCAGTAATTGAATACATTTAGGAAATTATATCTAAAGCTTTTCTTCTGGTATATATGTGATAACTTCAATACATCATCAGCCATTAACTGTTCCATATGAAGAAGAGTCTCCTATAATAATAGCTTCATATAAGATGATGTTTCTCTCCTCAGCATTAAATAGGAGAAGAACTCCTGGTGTGTCTGTCAAAATAATCAAAATCAGGAAATTTATTTTTGTGCCTGCAACTTCTCAGTCAAAAGTCAAAATCCTATAGTTTTTCATTTAAATCTATCTCACAGGTATATTTTATCTGACCTTCATAAGGTTTTCAAAAAATTTCAACAGCTTTTAAAAATCAAAAATTTCTCTTTAAAACAAAAAAGCCCAGAATTCTGACTTTCCTTGCAAAATCAGATTATTATGCCAAATGTGGCCTATGTTGTATGTGAAAACAATCCATTGGTTGGTTCACCTATATATGTTAATATTCACATATATGATACTATGGATAGTGATTTTGGTATTTGAAGCACTACATATAACGCTTGGAAATGTCTTTCACATATATACCCATCTCAGTGTTAGTCATTAGTTTAGAATATCATCTTCATCCCTGTTTTAAATGCTTTTCACATCTACACAGGCCCATAACTCAGGATCCCTGAAATGATGTTTCTCATTCCTTGGCTCTCTTCTCTATGTTCGGGTTTTCCATTAAAACATACTTTAGAGCTGTGCTTCCAATATTACTGCCATTAACCATGAATGACCATTGAATACTGGGAATGTGGAGAGCAAAGCTAAGGAAATTAATTTTTAATTTTATTCCATTTATGGATAGCAGATGATTATAGCTGTATTTGTCATAAATTTTCTCTCTGAGAACTGTTATCAAATTCTGTTCACTTGATATCAAAGAAATGTATATCCTATTGAAATTGCCAATAATTTTTAATGACAAATAAAATTTTATTTTTTCATCTAAAATATTACAAAGTGGATACATACATAATTGATTAACTAAACTAAAACAATTAGCAAGTACATTACCTTCCAATGACATTTTTATACTGAAATTACTGTGCCTGAACTTCCATGTTTGTTACAGCATTTATAATGCCAAAATATGGGGTAACTTAAGTGTCCCTCAGCAGATGAATGGACATGAATATGTGGTATAAATGCACAACAGAATATTTTCAGTTATTAAAAGTAATGAGACTCTGCCATTCACAGTGATATGGATGGAAATGGGCAACACTGTACAGAGAAGCAAATTTGTATGCATAATCTTACAAAGTAGATCTTATAGAAAAGAGAGTGGTTCCCATAGACTGAGGTGAGTAAGCACAAGCAGTTTGGGAGTCGTTGGTCACAGAAATGTTTTAATAAATTATCTTGACCAGACATGATGGTACACACCTGAAATTATAGTTCTTCTGAGACCAACACAGGAGAACAAGGAGTTATAAGCCAACTTGAGCTAACTAGAGAGACCAATATCTTTCTTATTCTGTTTGAAGGTAATTTAATTTCACAAAATAATAATATTTTAAAATATAGTTTTTTTTGTTTCTTTCTTTTTCTTGACTATCCCTATAATTATATGAAAGTCCTCAGACTTTCAATTTTCTATTTTTGATAGGCAATTATTTTGCTTATATTTTGAGGCAAGGTCTCTCTGTATTTCAGCATAGTACAAATTCATGATGTTTCTGCAGCTGTAGATGTTTCTTATGATCACATAAATCTAATAAATTTTATTACTGGATACATTTCAAAGAATAAGACAAATCATATCTCCTTACTTGGCATGTGGGCATCTTAACTCCACATTCCCACCACACTATCCATGGGACTTCAACTTCTACAGCTTACTTAGAATCAAATGACTGCCTTTTATTCCTACTCTATGGTATTTTTAATAAATAGTTCTAAGGTATATGCTGTACTCTTCTCCTAAGATAATTGATACCCTATAGCCATTCATGACTCCTGTAGCTGTGTTGATTTAGATTCTATAATGCTGAACTCAATTCTATTGCTGTTTGAGTCATGATGGAATCGTGACCTTAGAAAGTAACCATCTTGACTAAGTACTTAGAACTGGTGTTCTAAATCATAATTTATTTCTTCTTGGTTGCAGAATCAAGGGAATATAAATCAACATTTGAAGACAGCCATAATGAAATGGTTTCTCACCAAGGAATAGAACGTCAATAATCAGAAAATGAGATAAATAAAACATATGTCTGTAGGCACAAGGATATATATCTCCTTGCCTTGGAGGGTTGAACAAAAGAATTTACTTATATCTTCCTACTATGAAAGCCTCCTATAATGTATAGTGTGGGATAGATCAGAAGAAGATGGTGGTGTTGATAGGAAGTTACTGGCCAATATACAAAGACAGCCTGTCAGATCTGTTTACTACCTAATCACTCAGGTTTTTAGCAACAGAATTCTTTGCTAACTGCCAGTTAATCAATTTGACCAAAAAGTATGTCAGGAAAGTTTTATTATTCCTAGATTGCTTTAATTGTTTTATCTTCTAAATACCATATACCTTTTATATTTTACTATTCACCAATGCATTCTCTTACTTAAACAATTTTCATGTAAAATAAACTAGTTGCAAACCAGATTCTTAGGTCCTAAATAATTCTGCAATAACAGTTCCTCCTGTCATGCTGAGGATGTTGCTGCTACTTGGCAAAATGAATCCTCCAACAAGTAGTACTCATGTATATATGGAATGAGAAATTAATGAAAATTATGTTACCACAGAGTTTCACATTTTTAAATTGTGATATTTTGAATGAAAAAGGTTTCTCATAGACTCTGATACTTGAATACTTGGTCCCAACATGGAGGTACTGTTGGTAGAGGTTTTTGAAGTGCACCTTTGCTAAAGAAGGAAGTAAAGTGTGCCACTGGGAGAAGGTATTGAGAGTTTATATCCTTGCTTTATTTACTTCCAGTCACTTTCTCTACTTGTGTGAACCTGGGATATGGTTTCTCAACTTTTTGCTTTTGCTGTCATATATGTAGCATGATATCAAGCTTTCCTTCCATGATATACTTATCCATCTTAAATCAAAAGCAAAAATAAACATTTTCAACTGTAAGTTGCTTTTGGTTATAGTATTGTATCACAGCAACAAAAAGTAAACCAATACATTAATTTCTCTAGAAGAATTTAAAGGAACAAGTTAATATTCATACAGTAGGATTGGTTTGTGCAACTGATGTTTTTAAAAATGTCATAGACTTTCTGAATTAGGTAATTTCCCTCAAGTAGAAACAGAATGTAATGGGGTCCTTTGAGGACCAGCCTCAAAGGCACCTTTCAGGGTCCAGAAAAGATGCTACAACAAGAAAGGGAAACCTAAGGATTGGAGGGTGAAGGAAAAATATCAGTTCACACTCTTCTTCTCTGTATGTCTCTTTATTGTTCTGCCTTTTCATCCAATTTTCTTGATCTAATTCTAAATTCTTCCTAGCTGCTTCTCCTTCCTAGCTTCTTCTTATCTAGCCTAGTAATTCTTCTTTTTTAGGAAACTTGAAGCAATAGGAAAAGTAGCAAGAGTTACCTCTCATTGGTCAAAAGCACATTTCTAGGATAGATGATAAGGACAGAGCCATTTACCACGGCAACACAAGGTTTTAAGGTCTCAGGACCAGAGGGAGGGGACACAGTGCCCAGTGCAACAAACTCTGAGACATAGCTCCTTATTCATAAGACTTGGCAAGCAAAGAATTGGCATGCTTTTCTTAGGGCACTTTGTGTAGTAACCTTGGTTGGACACATGCAACTCTGAACTTATGCATAATCATAAAGTTTTAAACTTCTGATCTATATACATAGGCCTTTAGTCTAGTTTGAACTTGTTCTGAGGTAAAAATGAGCTAAGTGTGTCTGAGCAAAATGAACAAAGTGAGCTTTTAAGGATCTATAGTCTGTGTGGGACAATAGATCTAGCTAGGAAGCATATCCCTGTACATTTTCTATATATCAAGACAGTACAGCTAATGAAAAGTCATCCTCCTGACCATCCAAGGATATGTGTGTGCCCATAAGATTGAGATGCAATCATGAGATTACATATACACATTTCGTGAAAACTCATGGTAATGGGAAGATATCATAGCTGTTATTGCAGAAGAAATTACAGATGGAAAAAACAATATTCAGAACCAGTGGCCTACAAGCCTTGTTGACAGGGTACATCATTTGAGAATCATTCCTCTGGTGGGTTGACATCTGAATTATCAATTTCTATAAGCTGTATTTGCATCCTGGCCTGCAATAGTAATGATGGCTCCTGACAAAAACCCTAGAGGCTAAAGAGGGGAAGCTTGGCAAGAATATGCGGAAAGAGCAAGTGTGTGTGTTGGGGGTCTGGGAGTAAAGAGGAGAATCAGTCCAGAGTAAAGCATGCATGAAGCCCCATTTAGAAATATGATACTTTCTAATTGTGGGAGTTAGCTTTTTTTTTTTTTTTTTTTTTTTTTTTTTTGGTTTTTCGAGACAGGGTTTCTCTGTGTAGCTTTGCGCCTTTCCTGGAACTCACTTGGTAGCCCAGGCTGGCTTCGAACTCATAGAGATCCGCCTGGCTCTGCCTCCCGAGTGCTGGGATTAAAGGCGTGCGCCACCACCGCCCGGTGTGGGAGTTAGCTTTAATTGCCAACTTTGTACAACCAAGAATTATTAACTAAGAAGAATATCTTGATGAGAGATTGGCTACACTGCCTTGGCCTAGGGATATGTCTCTTGGCGACTATTTTAATTAATGTTGGAAGACTCAATCTACTATAGGAAGCACTGTTCACCAGGCAGGGAATCCTGAACTGTATAAGAGTAGAGAAATTGAGTTGAGCATAAGCAAGCAAACATGCACACATTCATTTTTTTATCTGATCCTGACTGTGGATCTGATATGACTAGCTGCTTCAAACTGTTGCCTCTGTGACTTCCCTGAAATGAAAGGACAATATCCTGGAATTCTAAGCCAAAGAAATTCTTTCTTCCCTATGTTACTTTTTGTCTGAGTATTTCTTTATCACAGCAGCATAAAAGAGATGTGTAGGGTATAGTGATAGAATGATTAAAGAAAATACTTTTATTAACATCTGAAAGGCAATTCTGATAACCCTAAATGTCACACCACTCTCACTGTTATTTGATACTTATTAGTTTATTGTCAGTCCTGCCTATAGTTATAACCTACACTTTAAAATAAATTATTTATGTGTTTGTGTGTGTGTTTGCGTGCATATGTTTGTGTTAGTTTAAGTGCCTACAGAGGCCAGAAGAGTAGAAGAGGTTGTTGGATTCCCTGGAGCTGGAGTTACAGATGGTTGTGAGCTCATTCACGTGGGTGCTGGTAAATCCTCTGGAGAGAGCATGTACTTTTAATAACTGATATGTTTCTTCAAACACAGCCCACACTTTTGTAGAGACAGAATGCCTAGGTTTTGAAGTGTTTTAGGACAATTGGAGAGAAATAGACCTAATGCCTAGAAAATAACAGAAAGCCATCTGTGAACAAATGAAGTAAGAGCTGGTATCTTAAGAAAACACCATTGACTAGTACTTATACATAGTAGAATTTTTTTTTTCTGAGTTCTGGAGTCAGGTCCATGCAACAATGTAGTTCCAATAGATTCAGTGATTGCTTGTTTTCTGCCCTAAGATGGAATTTCTTCCAAACCTTCACACAATAAAGTTTGCACACATGTATACACACACACACACACACACACACACACACACACACACACAGCACACAGAGACAGAGAGAGAAAGAGAAGAAATAAAAACTTTGCCTTTGCTGTAGTTATACAGTACATGAGTTTTGGAGGGCACATGCATTCAGACCACATCAGGTGGCTTTGCTATGAAAGGTGGTAGTAATTGGGATGCTCGGAGGATAATTCAGAACTCTATCTGAACTTCTTACAATTTGTACACCATAATCTTTTAGAATCAGTGGGCTGGGATAGAGTTCTAGAGTTTTGAAGTATTGGCATTCTGGGCTACATTATGATTTTTCATTGGGATTAGAGGCTGCTTGTTGAATTATAAGGTGTTTAACAGCAACTCTGGCCAGTACTCACTAAAGGCCTGCAGCACCCTATCCATACCACATCAGTTATAATAATTAAACAATACTTTACATGATGTTAAATGCATCCCAGGTGGCAAAAGTACCCTATACTTAGAAACGTGTGTGTGTGTGTGTGTGTGTGTGTGTGTGTGTGTGTGTGTGTGTGCTCCCACAGCGGAGGAAGTTGAAAAAACAGAACAGTGGAAAGAAGTGGCCTGGAAATCCACCTTGTGATACCTTTGAAAACTTGATTGAATTTTTCCCTCATAGAAAAAGCAAAATCATGTGTAAGAAAACGTAATTGCCATATACTTTTTTTCTCATTTACAAATTCAAAACTTTAACTTAAAGGAAAAACTTCTTTTCTTAGAATTTGGATTTGGTAAGGAATTTTTTGTTTTGTTTGTTTTTTATTTTTATAAATCTAGTTGCCATTACACTGATCCTTGTGCAGTTGGGTAAGCACACTCAAATCACACATCTTCATTAGAAATTCTGCAGCCAAAACTCCTGTCATTTTGACACTTTCGGTATTCAGAACAATTGCTAACAGAGTATTTCAAGATGCTACTCTCTTCTTTAAATCTGTAGTTTGGGTGTGGCCTATTACAGTTGGCCCACTGACTTTTGGTACCCCTTTCTATGCAGTCACTGATACTAAATCCCTTCACTCATGGCAAACACTACTTCAAATATTGGTAGCAGATCAATCTACCATATCCTGGCCCTGGTAAGTGGTCCAAAATATCTGTTCAATCTTCAAAATCTGAAAGCTTATCAAGGAAGACAATTCTAATAGAAGAATAGCAAATCCATTCCTAAGGTCCCAGTGTTTGTATTTTGAAAGCCTGCACATTGAATATGTGCCTGGTTTGGTGCAATATTTACCTAAATTGTACTAGTATTAATAAAAATTCAGGAGTCAGAAATTGAGATTAAAAACCTGATAAATCCACAGTACAGCAGAAGGGTGATTGGCTGACCCTACTCTCCAAGTTTTCCAGATCCAAATGCCCCAGAAATTCCCCTCAGCCCCTTCTTCTCTCTTCCTGTCCCTCTCTACCCAAATTCCTCAGATCTCTAACATCTCTATGGTTAATCCTGGCATCTAATCACTGACTACATCCTTGATTCAATGTGGCTTCATTGGCACTGTGGAGTAGCGGTGTGAACAATTCTCCTTCAACAGTTTGGTGCTGGGTGAACATAAAATGATTCTTGGATTCTTGATCCCAGTTATTAAGAGTCCATCAAAATAATAGATATGGGCAAAAAATATTCCAGCCTAGGAATTTTATGTAGTCACTGGTTTGTTTTACTGTTTGCATTTTATTATTCTTTATGACTGTGTACTATTTAACTTACATTGTAAATCTAAGAACATGAATTGACCTATCTTAGAAATAAAGTTATTTCTAATAATCTTTTTAAAAGGTTGGCTAACTGCCCAATCCTATGTATCACTGCATAATTAAGTTACCCTCAAGACAAATACACAACTATAGGTTATGCAGAAACAAATATCACAACACATAAGAAAAAGAGCTTCTAAATTTAGCTACTGTCTTTAGACTTTTACATCATTCTCTCTTCCATTTTAAATGGGGGTAGTGATATATGCTCAACTTTCAACATGCTCAATCCAAAGTGCTGGGCTCTGGAAAATATATCAAGGGAGGGATGTACAGAGAATAGAAAGGAGGGAAAGAGAGAAAAGCAGAGGCAGGGAAGTAGGAAGACAGGGTCAGAGGGAGAGAGAGAAAGAAAAAGTGGAAGGGCACAGAGAGGGAAGAGGGGAGAGAAAACAATTAAAGGAAGGGAGGAATGAAGGAAGGGCTGGAGGAACAGGTATACAGAGAACATGAAGAAAAAGAAAGACTTCAGACCAGGGTGGGGGACAGGGCATCTATTCTAGAAAACACTGTCTCTATTATTTTAAGTTGGGTACTTGAAAATTGGTTAAAAGATATGCAAATAAAGAAAATGGATTTTCATAAGTATTTGAAATCACTGCATAAAATCTCATGTAGATTTAAGATCCCTTTATATAGAAAGGAATCCCCAGAGCAATACCCTGTACTATACTTCATTTTCATTAAAATAAGATACTGTTCTAGGATTCTGAATTTAGCAGCTGTTGGTATATGTGTCTCTTGCCACATTCATGAAGGATTTTAATGTACAATAACATAGACTATACCTCATTTCTTCTATGGTTGGATGCATTATTTATAATTAACTAACTTTGTAGCATCTTCATGTGCGTGGAAGTCATAATTGGAGCTATCCATTTTTAGTTCATAGGAAACAAGACTCTCTTCATTTTTAATAGTGCCATTTACCTACCAGCCTTTCTGCAAGGGATTTGAATCGTTTAACTGTTTTATTTCAGCACACTCAGACGTCAGAACTGTGAGAAGATTCGTGTTCAAAACGAATCATCCTGAAAGCTCATCTGAGAATGCTGGGAACTTAGCTACATCCCCACAGCTTAGTTCCAGATGTGTGTATGGCTCGGAAATTAAAAAAAAAAAAAAAAACAACTCAATATCTATGCATGGGATTCATTTATCGGTGAAGTGAAAATTAGCATTCTGATGATAATAAATCAGAAAATACAATGATTGGATGAAAACTTTGTGTGACTGCTGTTTTTCTGACACTAATACTTCCTGATTCTGGTAGCCCTCACATCACAGGGCACTGTGCAACCAACAAGATGAAATTACTTTGTGCATATATCTTGTTTTAAGAAACATCTACCAACTGTTTTTATGAACACTGACTTCTTGGATCTTCTTGGTAGAAAATGGAGTCTGATGTCCATGATGTCAGAACTCCCTACTTTCACATAAGGAAGACAGGGCAGTGAGTGTTCTGTAATCTGGCACCATGAAGACAAACCAGCTGTTTGTGAGAAGTTGTCTGTAAGGAAGACCTTCGTTTTAGAGCAACTTTTAGTAAAGGTGATAAGTTCATTCAAGCTAAACTGTTAAAAGATAAACTCATTTTAAACCAAGCTGTTACAAAAGTACTAGCTATCCATGGCCAGGTAGATTCTCATGTAGAGCAGAGTAATGAACCAAGTGAGACAGTAATCCATAGAACAATTTAGAAACCCACACAAGAAAAATGAATATCGTTCTGTTGAAATAGTTTGGTCTAGAAAACTGATAAGGAATTTAAAGATATAAACTCTGACCAGGATAAGAAAAATCCATTCAGAAAAAAAAATTGCAGCCACTACCTGGGGGTGATTGGGTAGTAGACACTGAGGAAGCCACAGAATACATACAATTACTGAAGGGCCAAAGCAAAACTTACTTTGGCTATTGGACTGGGGCAGAGTTCCAACTGGGACAAAAGTAAGTGTGTTTTGTTTATAATTACAGGCTCTCAAATTAACTCTGCTGGTAAAGTTATCTTTGCTTCTTACCAGGATGTTATTCAAGCACCTTGCTTCCTCCCTCACCTCCCCCATGAATACAGATGCGCATTTTAGTCAATAATAAGGGTTAGAAGGAAACTGGAGTGTAACTAATCCCCAACTAGGAATGAAATTTTCATCTGTGAAGCTTGACAGCTCCTTGTATTATTATGGCCAAGTTATTGGCCAGACTGTCCGTTGGCCTATGTCCAAGTGTAATCTAAACTCTGTGGAAAATGCTCAAGTGAGTACAACAGAAACCATAGCCCAACCTGTTTTGCAATTGAATTTCCAAGCTTCAAATTACACACACATATGTGGTGGTAGTATGGCAGTAAGGGTTCTCTATATGGGCTTTTACTGACTGCTGATTCCTACTTCTTTCATCAGATTCCATCATGCGTGTTGCCCCATAGTTGTTCCTATTTACACTCCAGCAGAAGCTTTCAATAAGTAGAGCTGACTAGTTCATTTTGCTGTTGAAGTTGCTCCCAGTATATTTATCTGGATATTTTGGTTTTGTTTTTCTATGACAGCAATCTCAGCCAGTGTGCCTCAGGGTCCCAAAGAAGTGCTTATCCAATCCTTTCTCAGCTCTTAAGGGTAACTGATCACTCTAGTCTTTCCGCTGTCGTCACCCATCCCATCCCCCAAGAGTCTCTGATTATTTGTAATTACAATTCCTTTCTGCCACATTTAGATGTTTTACAGTTGTCTTTGTCCGATAACCAGAAAGTCAGAACATAAGTAAGCCCAGACAGATCTTCAATAAAGGGGCTTCTAAACTTCCACCAAATCTAGTCGAATTGTTCCTAGAGCGGCTGCCAAGCCGACCAGACTCACACTCGGAGCTCCTTCCCAAGGAGCTCCTGCAGCGCGGGGTCCCCTGAGCCACCGCCCGCCTCCTGGCGCAGTGCACGCAGCGCTCAGGCCTTCTGCTGGGCCTCACCCGTCTCTGTAGCACCCCGCCCTGGCTCGCAGGCCCGGCGATGCGCCGCTCTCCCTCCCCCAAGACTCCGCCCCAGACACGCCCCGCCCCAGACACGCCTCTCTGATCAGGCCCCGCCCCCGCCCTCCGGCCCTGGTCGCCTTTTCTCGCCCTCCGCGGACCGGGCGACCGCAGCTGGCTCGGTGGAGCGCCGGCCCAGGCGACATCCGGGCCTTGGGTCGCGGCGCGCAGCTGAACACCGCGCCTCTGAGCGCCCGCCGCCCGCGGGTTGTCTTCTGCCACCGGAGCCGCCCCAGCGAGCGACCAGCGTTCCTCAGGGCGGGCGTGTCCGGGTGTGGAGACCTGGCCCTGAGGAGACTCGCGCCCGGGGGGGCTGTGGCGCTTGGGAGACCCCGCGCCGAGGAGACCCTGGAGCTGAGGAGACCCAGGAGCTGAGGAGACCCCGGAGCTGTGGAGACCCCGCGCCGAAGAGACCCCGGAGCTGAGGAGACCCCGGAGCTGTGGAGACCCCGCGCCGAAGAGACCCCGGAGCTGAGGAGACCCCGGAGCTGAGGAGACCCCGGAGCTGTGGAGACCCCGGAGCTGTGGAGACCCCGCGCTGAGGAGACCCCGCGCCGAGGAGACCCCGGAGCTGAGGAGACCCTGGAGCTGTGGAGACCCCGGAGCTGAGGAGACCCCGCGCCGAGGAGACCCCGGAGCTGAGGAGACCAGGTGCGCATTGGAGACCCCGCCCGGCAGCTGCCTGTGCAGTCCCGCGTCGCCTGCGCAGCTCTTGGTCTCTGCAGGCCCGCCTCCTGACAACAGCAATTTCTTGAGCTCCCTACCTTCGCCTGTGTTGGGGCCCAGCTCAGCTTGAAGACCCTGTCGCAGGCTTGAGGTAAGCCGGCTTGGCCATCTAGATGTCTCTAGTCCCCACTTCGCAGTCACAGATCAGAAAGTGGGGAGCTGAGCAGAAGGGCGATGCGCTCTAAAGACACGAATTAAAATATGCAACAGGCGAGGAAGGTCAGGAGACTATTAGAAGTGTTTGTTTCCTACAGAAAGGAGACTTGTCTAAGACTGAAACTTAGTGAGGTTCTTCCAAATCCAAGACGGGCTAAGGAGAGGCCTGTTCCTTAAACCTGAGTCTGATCGCCCTCTGGTGGCTCGTGGTGAGGATGTTGCCGGCAGCTACAGGTGAGCAACTGAGTCAACGTTTCCTTTTCTCAGCCTCCTGCCCTGTCAGTCGTAATTTGTCTTCAGAAAAATGACTTTTCTCGTAAGTGATTTTCTGATTCATTAAAAGCTAAACTTTGAACCATAATTTGAAAGGGTCATTTTGACTTTTACTTTTCATAACCAAAATAACGAGAATATTTTATTCATTTTCATGATGATGACATGTGAATAGAAACATGTTTAAATAGCGAAAGCTAACACATTGAGATATGAAGTATGTCTTGTAGTTGCTTCTTCTCTGCTAATATTAACTAGGATCCAAATGAGTATGAAAATATGGGTGGGGGACATTAGGAAAGTTAAATGGCAAATAATATCAGGTGTTAACTGATTCTCACATTTTTATTAAATGACTCAAACTGTTTAAATCATTAGTTAATCTCCACTCTCAGGATACCGGTAGCCTTTGAAATTTGCTCTGTTTTTTTTTTTTTTTTTCCACCCAGAGATGAGTGACATGAAAAAGGAACAGAAAACAGTCTTCAGTGTTGCTGAAAGGGAAATTTTCTTTCCCAGTTGGTGGTTATGATTTGAAGAGAAGCACCTAGAGATTGAAGAGCTTAGATTCCTCTAGAGGTGCAGATAAACTTGATAAAAGGAAGATTTGGAAATACTTTAAAAAGATGTTTGAAGTGAAGGCAGAAATTTCGATCATGTTTATCAACCATGTAGGACTTTGAACACTTGTTCAGAATTTTTCCTCCCTGAAATGGAAGAAGAAACAATTCACAAACCACAGTGCATAAGACTCTGAGAGAAACAATAATGAAGTTTGGTCACTCTGAGAATGACAGTACTTTATCATTTTCTTTTTGGGAACAAACAGAAACACCATGAATATGTGGTGAGCTAATCATGAAGGATGGTTTCTTGTGCTACATTCTACAAATGACTTTATTTGAATTTTGGGATTTTTTTTCTCTCCTCTTCTCTGATTTTATATGTTAATTAGATTTACATAAAGGAAATAAATACTGGATTCATGGTATTTTCTGACTACACTGCTGTTTTCTGTACATTATGGAGACATTGGAGGCATTCATATTTCTTGAAGTTTTATTTTATTGGAAGCCAAACTTTGCCGGGGACACAGAGATGTGATGTAAGTTTTCCTTTCATAGCAACCTTCCTTGCTTTGGATGAACTGAATGTCATCTGGATTTCACAGCCTATGAGGTATAAGGTCTGATTTATCTAGGACTTTAATATATGTTATAATAACAAGATGAGAAACACATTAAACACTGTTTAACATGTATGCCTAAGGAAAAGATCTTCCTGATGGATCATGGCGTTAATGTTTACAGGACATTTCCTATTTTTAATATTGATGGTGTTTAGTTTTTCTACTTGTGAAGAATCTGTGAGCAATTACTCTGGATGGGCAGTTTTCACAGATGATATACAACAATTTAAGAATCATAAAGTACAAGATTTCAAGCCCAACCAAAAACTTCATCCAAATTTGTATTTTGATTTTGGGGATATACAAACAATGAGACAAAAATCTCGTACAAGCCATTTACATCTTTTTAGGGCTATCAAAAGTGCAGTGACAATTATGCTGTCTAATCCAACATACTACCTACCTCCACCCAAGCATGCTGATTTTGCAGCCAAGTGGAATGAAATATATGGTAATAATCTTCCTCCTTTAGCACTGTATTGTTTATTATGTCCAGAAGACAAAGTTGCCTTTGAATTTGTCTTGGAATACATGGACAGGATGGTTAACTATAAAGACTGGCTAGTTGAGAATGCACCAGGGGATGAAGTTCCAGTTGGTCATTCTTTAACAGGCTTTGCCACTGCCTTTGACTTTTTGTATAATCTGTTAAGTAATCAGCGAAAACAAAAATACCTAGAAAAAATACGGATAGTTACTGAGGAAATGTATGAATATTCGAAGATTCGATCATGGGGCAAACAACTTCTTCATAACCACCAAGCTACAAATATGATAGCATTACTCATAGGGGCCTTGGTTGCTGGAGTAGATAAAGGATCTAAGACAAACATATGGAAACAAGATGTTGTTGATGTTATGGAAAAGACTATGTTTCTCTTGAATCATATTGTAGATGGCTCTTTGGATGAAGGTGTAGCCTATGGAAGCTATACCTCAAAATCAGTTACACAGTATGTTTTCTTGGCACAACGCCATTTTAACATCAACAACTTGAATAATAACTGGTTAAAAATGCACTTTTGGTTTTATTATGCTACACTTTTGCCAGGCTATCAAAGGACTGTAGGTGTAGCGGATTCCAATTATAATTGGTTTTATGGTCCAGAGAGCCAGCTTGTTTTCTTGGATAAGTTCATTTTAAGAAATGGAGCTGGAAATTGGCTAGCTCAGCAAATTAGAAAACATCGACCTAAGGATGGACCAATGGTTCCTTCCACTTCCCAAAGGTGGAGTACTCTTCATACTGAATACATCTGGTATGATCCAAAGCTCACCCCACAGCCTCCTGTTGACTTTGGCACAGCTAAAATGCACACATTTCCTAACTGGGGTGTTGTGACTTATGGGGCTGGACTGCCAAATACACAGACCAATACCTTTGTGTCTTTTAAATCTGGGAAACTGGGAGGACGAGCTGTGTATGACATAGTTCACTTTCAGCCTTATTCCTGGATTGATGGATGGAGAAGCTTTAACCCAGGTCATGAACATCCAGATCAAAATTCATTTACTTTTGCTCCCAATGGGCAAGTATTTGTTTCTGAGGCTCTTTATGGACCAAAGTTGAGCCACCTTAACAATGTATTGGTGTTTGCCCCATCACCATCAAGCCAGTGTAATAAGCCCTGGGAAGGTCAACTGGGAGAATGTGCACAGTGGCTCAAGTGGACTGGTGAAGAGGTTGGTGATGCAGCTGGGGAAGTTATTACTGCTTCACAACATGGAGAAATGATGTTTGTGAGTGGGGAAGCAGTGTCTGCTTATTCTTCAGCAATGAGACTAAAAAGTGTCTATCGTGCTTTACTTCTCTTAAATTCTCAAACTCTACTTGTTGTTGACCACATTGAAAGGCAGGAAACTTCCCCAATAAATTTGGTCAGTGCCTTCTTTCATAATTTGGATATTGATTTTAAATACATCCCATACAGGTTTATGAATAGGTATAATGGTGCCATGATGGATGTGTGGGATGCACACTATAAAATGTTTTGGTTTGACCATCATGGCAACACTCCTGTGGCTAATATACAGGAAGCAGAACAAGCTGCTGAATTTAAGAAAAGGTGGACTCAGTTTGTTAATGTTACATTTCATATGGAATCCATAATCACAAGAATTGCTTATGTATTTTATGGTCCATATATCAATGTTTCCAGCTGCAGATTTATTGACAGTTCCACTTCTGGACTTCAGATTTCTCTAAATGTCAATAATACTGAACATAGTGTTTCTGTTGTAACTGACTATCAAAACCTGAAGAGTAGATTCGATTACCTGGGATTTGGTGGTTTTGCCAGTGTGGCTAATCAAGGCCAAATAACCCGATTTGGTTTGGGGACTCAAGCAATAGTAAACCCTGTAAGATATGATAGTGTTATTTTCCCTTTTGGGTTTAAATTTAATATAGCAATTGGATTCATTTTGTGTATTAGTTTGATTATTTTAACTCTTCAGTGGTGGTTCTACCTTTCTTTTAGAAAGCTAATGCGCTGTGTGTTAATGCTTGTTATTGCCTTGTGGTTTATTGAGCTTCTGGATGTGTGGAGCACTTGCACTCAGCCCATTTGTGCAAAATGGACAAGGACTGAAACCAAGGCAAATGAGAAGACCATAATTTCTGAAGGGAAGCATGTAGATCTGCCTGATGTTGTTATTACCTCACTCCCTGGTTCAGGAGCTGAAATTCTCAAACAGCTTTTTTTCAACAGTAGTGATTTTCTCTACATCAGAATCCCTACAGCCTACATTGATATTCCCGAAACTGAACTTGAAATTGACTCATTTGTAGATGCTTGTGAATGGAAAGTATCAGATATCCATACTGGACATTTCCGTCTTCTTCGAGGGTGGCTGCTGTCTTTGGTCCACGACACAAAACTGCACTTGCAAAACATTCATCTACATGAAACCAGTAGGAATAAACTGGTCCAATATTTTGCAGCTAATAAGGACAAAAAACGAAAATTGAAAAGGAGAGAGTCTTTGCAAGAGCAAAGAAGTAGAATGAAAGGAGCTTTTGATAGAGATGCTGAATATATTAGGGCTTTGAGAAGACATCTAGTTTATTACCCAAGTGCTCGTCCTGTGCTTAGTTTAAGTAGTGGTAGCTGGACATTGAAGCTTCATTTTTTTCAGGAAGTTTTAGGAACTTCGATGCGGGCATTGTACATAGTAAGAGACCCTCGAGCCTGGATCTATTCAATGCTATATGGTAGTAAACCAAGTCTTTATTCTTTGAAAAATGTACCAGAGCATTTAGCAAAATTGTTTAAAATGGAGGAAGGTAAAAGTAAATGTAACTTAAATTCAGGCTATGCTTTTGAGTATGAATCACTGAAGAAAGAATTAGAAACATCCCAATCAAATACTGTCTCCTTACTATCTCATTTGTGGCTAGCCAACACTGCAGCTGCTTTGAGAATAAATACAGATTTGCTGCCTACCAGCTACCAGCTGGTCAAGTTTGAAGATATTGTTCATTTTCCTCAAAAGACTACTGAAAGTATTTTTGCTTTCCTTGGAATACCTTTGTCTCCTGCTAGTTTAAACCAAATACTGTTTGCCACTTCCACGAACCTTTTTTATCTTCCTTATGAGGGGGAAATATCACCATCTAATACTAATATTTGGAAACAAAACTTGCCTAGAGATGAAATCAAACTAATTGAAAATATCTGCTGGACACTGATGGATCGTCTAGGATATCCAAAGTTTATGGACTAAATGCTGCAGGTCAGCAAAAATTTGCACTAATGAGTCCCAACCTACTTTGTGGATATTAACTAGATAACTTTGTTTATTCTTGTACACTTGTGTATGTGTGGGGAGAGTGTGTGTGTTCAGTCTGTTATTTGCACAGAGAAATACTTTTAAAAATAGGCATCCTATTTGGCCTAGCAGGATTTATTTTTATGTTATTGCTTTCCTTGCCTTGGTTTCTGAATTTGTTTCTGCTAAAATGGTTGTTCTACAGAGGTATATATTATGGGGGTCTGGGAAGATGGGAAGATTTTAATGTACTTTTAACTCGCCTTCTTTGGTAACTGTGCTAATCTATCCTGGGACCTCAAACACTACAAAAGGCCTTGCAGTTGCTGCTTTACCCAGTCATCTCTTGCTCTTAAGATAGACTACAAAAGGTTCCTTATCTTTTGAAAAGGTCTTCAATTACTTATCCTGCACAAAGGAAAAATGAAATAAAAAAATTGAATTTCTTTTATTTTGTATAGTGTTCACTGAAATCACTGAGGAAACGATGAAAGTTTCTATTAGAATTTTTAGAAAATATAGAATAAAGGCTTTTTTTTTTTTTTCTTTTCTTACTCAAGAAATAAGACTGAACAGTGGATGCTGAAATTCAGTGAATTGTTTTGGAAATGCTACTCTTTTCAAAAGCTCATTTGCCTCCCTGGAGATATGGCTGTTCACCATCACAGTATTTCCACTCTATCTAGCTTTTCTGTCACTGTCAACAAAACAGGCAGTAGTTAGTAACTACAAAACTCCTAGCTTTGGAAGTCCCAACAACCTCTTCTGCTGATTAATTTTGTGTTAAAGACTGACACAGATTTATAATCAAATTTAGTTTTGTGGCATTACCATTCTATGACTCAAAGGAGCAGCAGTTTGCTGCCAGTGGTGAGTTTGTTGTTGTTGTCTCAGGTGGTGGTGGGGTGGGGTGGTGGTGGTATGGATTGGGGCTGGAAATAGAATTAGAAAGCTGCCTGGCTTATCCTGTATCCTCTGAGTGAATTTACAGGCTGCCAGTGTCTGCATAAATTGAAGCCAATTGAGAGATGATGTCAGGGGCATCTGTTCCCTTTACCATCTGCATCTTATAAATAAATGTAGTGAACATAAAATGTGGTTCATTTTACTTGGTAGTTTCAGAAATCAAAAATGCTGTGCTATTAAAAGCCAGTAGAGTAATTACAATGTGTTGGGTGAACATTATCAGGCAGCATTGGGATTAGATGAGAATCTGCGGATTGCAATCTTCTTCCTGATGTTTCAACTACAGTCTCCACAAGTTCTCTAACATTTGGAGTCTGCCACTCTGACTTAGATAAAAGTGGTTCCTTCAATAGTTTGTTATTCTATCTAAATGATATAATTTTTAGAGTGATAAAGCTGTGGATATGTTACATTCCAGCTGAATCTAACTTAGCTCTCATTTCTTTTCTTCTATTATGGCATGAGTGGAGACTGTTACATGTCCCCCACATTTGGTCTTCCCCCATAGGACTCATAATTTTCCTCTCATGTTATAATGAATAGAAATTAATATAGATTGAAGACTCAAATCTACATTTTTATTTTGAAGGAGGATTACTCTATCTCAGGTTTGTCAGCAAACATAAAATTGCTACATGGATGATAACACTATTTCCATTATTGGTCAGAGTCTCATTGCTTTCAATTTTTAGAATATTATCTTAGTAGGAAAGCTCTGGGTTGAAAGAGCACTACATCATACTAAAATAAGAATTAGAATGGATACAGGCACAGAGAAGACAATGAGAGCTACTTCTGCTTTTTTTTTTTTTTTTGAATATTGTACACAAAGGCACCCATGTACAGAAGGTAGTCAATAGATTATGTGGAGGAAAGGGAAAGAAGAAAATATTTAGAAAATGAAGTGAGTAATTTTAAGAAATGATATGGGAATGTTTTACTGATAAGTCACAGTGGAGCATAGCTTTCAGCTCCATAGACCAATTCAGAGCTAAACTTTCTCACCTCAGAGGAAATATGAGACATCATTCATTTTCTTAGTTATTTCCATAATGAAAATCTGAAGAAGACTTTGCAGATACCCTCAGAGGAGTATTGTGTATGGGAAAGGGGACCACTGAATTTGCCTGAAAATGCTCATACCTAAGCCCTGCTGCCTTACAATTTGAGTACTTAAGGTGAGTGACACCTCTGGTACATCTTAGTTTTGAATACCCTCTAAACTTATTACCAACTTTCAAATAAGATTATCATTTTTTATTGCTTATGAAGAATAAGAGCCTTTTAAAATGTCCTGTCGTAAAAGCCACACCTTTATCCATGTCCTCATACTTAAGCTTACTTGGTACAACTCATTAAAAATAATTTGGAATTATTGAGAAATTAGACTATCAATTGGCAAAGTAGGGAAAATTAGTAATGCAGTGTTCAAACATTTCTAACAAGTACAGATTTGATCTAGATGAATAGAAAATAACCCATCCTAAAGCTAAACGTCATTTAGAGTTCAATTTTTTTAGAAAAAACTGGATGTTAAGTCTATGAATATGCTTAAATGTATAATTTTTATCAAAAGGATACAATGACATGTACATATTAGACCTCAATTACACATAATAACACACTTAGTTTTTTTAAACAAGCATAAGAATTAACTATCTCCTAAGAATAAACCAATCTTTTATCAAGTTTTGACAGATGTCAGGACCTGTCAAGCTACCCTCTGCAAATATCTTCAAAGAACCATTTTCTTGTCCCTCGCATACTAACTCACCTTAAATATTCTGAATTATGTCATGTTATAATCTCATTGACTGAACTTTCAATTGATATCATTGATCAGAAAATTTTCTGCATCATAATGTATGCACATTCTGATTAATGTATGAAGCCCATCATTTAATTTGGAGTAATATACTGCAGTTTTACATACAATCTCTGATCGTAACTAGGAGAGCTTTCAGTGATGAAGAAAAAATGTAGAAGAAAATATCACCCAGATGTAAAGATGCTTAATATTCTAAAATATTCCAGGACATTGAATATTGAACCATTTCTTGTTTATTTTGGCTAAATTGTCTAGTGTTTCTATTTATTTTACATTGTTTTTGCAGGAAAAAATCTAAATAATTGGCAAGATCTAAATGACTTAAATTTTGATGACAGGCAATTTTGTAGATTTGTAACTTTCTTTGTTATTTTTCTATACAATTATGTGCGTTTATGTTATATATAATGTAAGTAATGTGCTTAGTTTATTCAATTTTCAAAGTAGATTTAATGAGGTCTGTAGACATAGGAATTTCATGTTTTTTATTTTTTGGTGTTTCATTCATTTTTCCAGTTACGCAGGAAAGAAAACAAACTAAAGATCATAAATAGGACTCCCCAGTTGCTCTAAAAATGAATAACTAAAGGCAATTTGGAATAATTTTGTCATGCAACTCTTTAAGTCTTTGGATCCATGAACACAAGTTGGATAATACAGGCATGTTTATTATTAACACCCATTTCTACAAGTTCACCTAATAGACTCAGAATCCCCCCACTTCAGTGATGGGCAGCCCTCCTGCTCTGCTAAATTTATTCTAAGACACTGTCTATAATCTTAAATAATAAGGATATGTCTATGATGCTCATGTGTGCTCTATACCCAGCCACCATGCCATGGTAAGTTTTCATTCAGAAATAATAACTAAGAAAAATTCTCTTGCATGTTACTTGAGGCACTCAAATTGGTACACCAAAGGACAGTCACAGTGAAGACCTTTTAACTTAAGTATTATGACTTGGCATATAAATACAAAATCATTGAGTTTTCATATATAACATATGTACAACCCTTATAATTCTATGTGGTATGTATATTATATATAAATTTGAAATTCATGTCAAATGATTTGCTTATATTAAAACTGCTACGTGTTTTATTCAAATACTGACATAGGCAGTTTTTCCAATGCCATAGTTTATATTTCATTCATTTGAATAAAACCATTGGTACTTATTTAACACCCCTGCCCAACTAATTTAATATGTAATTGTAATAATGGCTCAAACATTTAATATCAAGGGATTCTTGATGAAGAAAAATGCTGAGAGAGGACGGGTTGAGGAGAGCATGAACTTTCTAATAGTAGCAGCAGAGAGGAATCTTAATTCATTTTCCTTTCTTTTCCATAATACTCTCACAACCACAAGTGCCTCCAGATAGCAATAATACCCAGCATTAAATCTAAGTCCAGGGAATGTAATGTGAAAACTGTACCATCGACCTTGCATCCTTGAAGCTGACCATGCAATCAGTATTTTCAAATATCCTCCCTTAAGAGAGCCTATACTAATTTGAAGTATATGGTTCTTTCAATTCCGTGACTAAGAGTTGACCCAATATATATGAATGATTTTTTTAATACAGAAAAAAGGTTTTACATTTTTTATTCTTTGTCTTGTGCACAATGATAAAAAGGAAAAGAGAAAAAATGAAAATGAGGGGAGGAAAGAATTTATGGAAGAGAGGAAAGGAAGAAGGCAGGAAGCATTTATTCTTATTATGTTCACATTATAATATGAACTATTTTAAAAGCAATTGAAACATTAGAGTGGATAAAACTCAAAAAAATGCTATAATCTGAGCACTTGTTACTTTGCAGTTGCTTTCTTATTTAATGCTTAAACTAGTTCTGTATCTCTCTGCCTCTTTTGGGATGTGATGTCTTAATTCAGGTGTGTTAATCCTGATGTTAAATTTCAAATGTTCCAAATTTTCAGATTCCATAATTTATTGGTTTCTAAAATGCAACAGAATTACAGTTGGTTTAAGTGCACAAATCTCTAGATTTGTCAAAACAAACTGAAATGTGCATACACTTGCAGTTATTACTTTCAGTTTCAAAACAACTACACAACTATTTAAAATATCTCATTGTTGAACACAATAAAAACAAATATGTTTGTGTATACTGCTGTGGGATGGTATGTATGTCAAATGCTCTGACTGGTCAATAAATAAAACACTAATTGGCCAGTGGCCAGGCAGGAAGTATAGGCAGGACTAACAGAGAGGAGAACTGAGAGAACAGGAAGGTGGGAGGAGACACAGCTAGCCGCTGCCATGACAAGCTGCATGTGAAGATGCCGGTAAGCCATGAGCCACGTGGCAAGGTATAGATTTATGGAAATGGATTAATTTAAGCTATAAGAACAGTTAGCAAGAAGCCTGCCACGGCCATATAGTTTGTAAGCAATATAAGTCTCTGTGTTTACTTGGTTGGGTTTGAGCAGCTGTGGGACTGGCGGGTGACAGAGATTTGTCCTGACTGTGGGCCAGGAAGGAAAACTCTAGCTACAGTATACATTACAAACCTCACAAAGCTTCATTAACTTGTAGGTACAAGGTTTCTCTCTTTATGATGGGTAGAGTAAGTTTTCACCAGTTTTGCTTCAATATTTCCTTTATCTTTTTTAATTTGAAGAGGAAAAATTATATTAAAATTTATTTATATAATTTACTTAAGCCCATTTTCTAGTCAAACTTTTCGAGCTGTGACTTCCTTAAAGTCTATAGGAACATATTTTAAAGGATGAAAATTAATAGAAAAATATGCCGTTTTAGTAATCATCTAGAATTCTCTAAAGAAGAGAAAGAAAGGAAAAGAGTGTTTATAATTGATTCATGTGCTCAAAAGAAGGCAAGCCCATGTATAATATAACTTTTTCCAATGATAAAAATACTTAAATATTTTCAGATTAATTAAACATACAGAATTAAGCTATGTAGATCAAGGACAATACATTTTATAATTTAATATATTATTGAGCTTCACAAGCATGCAAAATCACAATTGCATGGTTAATATGTTTATTTTTGATATATAATTTCACATATTCAAACTTCAAGAGATATCTTGTTCAAAGTTTGCCTTCAGTATCTGTCACTTGACTTTTGAGATTTTTCATAACATTTTTTATTTACTTTTGTGGTATATTAAGCATAGAACCCTTTGAATTCAGGTACACTGGATTCAGTATCTCAAATTTATTCTATGTCAAAAGTATAACCTGTATAATGTCAATGTTAGATTTATGTTCATTCTTTCATTTTTAAATATATTATTGTGATTGTCTACGTTGAAAACTGTTTTATATTTACTTTAATTTCTCCATTTTCTAAGTATCCATGAACTTCGACAGTTTAAAATTATGTGAAAATTGTATGTGTGTATGTCTGTATATGTATTCATGTATATTTACACAACGATTGCATATACACAAATTGCTAAACCTTTCTTGGTTAATGTGATAAGTGCATCATCATTGGGTTAAACCAAAGATGATACCATACTGTATTAATTACTACACTTACTGATAGCTTCATAATCTGATGAACTAGAATATATTATTTTCTCCTTTCTCATTGTTTTGCTTCTTTTTAAGCATTTATTTGGCATTCACTTTAGCATTAAGTTTTCAAAGTTCCATAAAACAAGATATTTAAAAATAATGCATCTTAGTAATAAGTTCATTACATTACTTTTGGTAATATGGAATTTTATACTAAATTAGTCCTTATTCATATACATTACATGTATTTCCTTTTTCTATTTGTAAGTCTTTTGACAGAATTTAGATTATTACAGTCCACATACTGTTGTTATAGTGGATGCTATTTATTTTTAATTATGCACTCCTAATTTTGCTAAAATTAAAAAAAAATTCAATTCAGTTGATGATTTTTGTTGTTTATATTCTGTCAGGGATCTAATGAAATATTCTTACTAATTTGGTAATCCTAAATTCTTTTGAAACATATGGTTAACCATGTATGTTTAGTGAGAATAACATTTTCTTCTTTTGAATTTTACAACATTTTAATATGCTTCATTTTTATGGCTTCTTGTAAAGGTAGATGCTCCTGGACAGCTTCTTGTGTTTCACAATTGATTATAATCCATTCTAAGAGTATTTCACAGGTGTTCCTTATTAAGATGTGATGTTGTTTACTATTTCTAGTCTGTAATTTGACTTTACTATGAGTGCAAGATAATCTTTATTGAATATTTTTGCCTTTCCCTTAGTCATAATTTTTGTTGTTTATCTGTTAATTTGCTGTAATAACTGAAAATACTTTTTCTTTAAGATTAGACCTACCTTAGTCTCTATAATAAAACCAGCCTGAGAATGTTTTATTGTATTTGTTGCTGTATTGTGATAGTTAGTTATTAAGATAATTGCATAAATACTTATAGTAGTAATTAACCTGTATACTTTTCAAATCAACAATGTACTCATCACATAAAGTAAATTGGGGATGGTCTACATTTATGTTTTCTAAAAGAATATAAATTGAAATAATCTAATATTCACATATCAGCTCAGACTCATCTATAAAATGACATGGATATTTTACTTTTTTTTTTTTTTTTTTTTTTTTTTTTTTTTTTTGGTTTTTCGAGACAGGGTTTCTCTGTGTAGCTTTGTGCCTTTCCTGGAACTCACTTGGTAGCCCAGGCTGGCCTCGAACTCACAGAGATCCGCCTGGCTCTGCCTCCCGAGTGCTGGGATTAAAGGTGTGCGCCACCACCGCCCGGCTTGGGCTTTTTTTATTTAGCTCCTGCATTTCTGATTTACTATATTTGGAAAAATTTTATTTTTAAGAATCTATTCTCTTGATTTTTCAAATTTACTTGCCTAATTTGTTCAAAGTGCTTTTGTTGCTGCCTTTCTTCATTCATCTCAAAACCTACCTTTTAAAAACACATCTTTAATATTGAGTATCTAAACCTTACTTCTTAATTAGAATTTATGTGCTATATGTCTATCCGATAATTAACTATTATCCTTGTCTTCTGTTTTATTTATTTGATATTGCACTAACTTTAGATTTTACATATTTTTACTATTTTATAAGGTGCTATTGGGTTGTATTTTGTACCTTTCAAACCTTTTTGTCAATGTTCTCCATCAGAATAATAGAGGTATCCATTCCTTTTGCAGTGCCATGGATTTAGAAGATATGATCTCTGTCTAGATTAGCTCTGTCAGGAAGTGGGGCTAGTTATGTAGTTATGTATCTGAATAAAATTTATCTAGAAGGAGGTAAAAGTAGAGACTGAATTTGTGATTGGTATAGAAGTAGTAATGACTAATGTCAGCGCTCAATTGGCAGAGGCAGGTAGATCTCTGTGACCATCCTGGTCTACATACTGAATTTCAGACTATTCAGGTCTACATAATAAGACTTCGTTCAAAAATAAAATAAAAGTAAGCCTCATGGACTTGGGGATCACTGGACCCCTTTAAAAAAGCATATCTTAAGCTGCAAGTTACTTCTTCTTACAGTATATTCTCACTTTGAAATCAATGGGGAAAACTAGAAATAGAAAGCAAAGAAAGCCGGGCGGTGGTGGCGCACACCTTTAATCCCAGCACTCGGGAGGCAGAGCCAGGTGGATCTCTGTGAGTTCGAGGCCAGCCTGGTCTACAAAGTGAGTTCCAGGAAAGGCGCAAAGCTACACAGAGAAACCCTGTCTCGAAAAACCAAAAAAAAAAAAAAAAAAAAAAAGAAAAGAAACACTAATATTCTGTGATTTAATCAAAGCTCTCAACTTTCTGGATTACTTATAAAATATAAAATGAAGAGCCATAACACTTCATAACCAGAATTTTGATAATTTTCCCTGCTACCAAGTGTCACTAAAGATGACTTGTACTACAAAACTAAATCTAGCATCACACTCATACAATTTCTAAGTAGGTCATACTGTTGGGCCATACATAAAAGGCCAGTATATCAAAATTCACTTTCTTAGCTTAGTTTTTCTTTGTTTCTTTAGAAGCACAGTCCATTGGGCCATTGACACTTAACCTGGGATGTGTATCTGCATGAGTTACATATTGTATGGAAATCAACTCTCTCTTTTCTCTTCAGAAAACTATTAGGCACTTCTATTGAACCTGAATTAACAGCCCATACTCCCCTCCCAAGGTGATTTTATTTCAGGCATTCCCTTCTCTGTCCTGTACAAATAATTGTTTTGACCTGATGTAGAATCAACTTTTAACGTGTCTCTACTATCAAATTGTACAAGGAAAAATGTGGGGATGAATTGGTTGCTGGTGATTCTGCTTTAAAAGATAAAAATATGAAAAGATGAGTTGTCGCCACAGTAGTGGCTTTGGTTTGTAATTCCAAACCAAACATCACAGACCTATTTTTCCAAACTCACAAGTTTTCTTCAAAACAAACCAACTTATACTAAAGTAAAGGGTAGGTTAAAGCTACATTTCTTTTGTTTTAGAGTCAGTAAGGTAGAATAGAAATAGCTACTGTCTAGACTACAGCAAGAGCAACTAAGTTTTTATTTTTTTAAAAAAGCACAGAGGTCAGCCGGGCGGTGGTGGCGCACGCCTTTAATCCCAGCACTCGGGAGGCAGAGGCCGGCGGATCTCTGTGAGTTCGAGGCCAGCCTGGGCTACCAAGTGAGTTCCAGGAAAGGCGCAAAGCTACACAGAGAAACCCTGTCTCGAAAAACCAAAAAAAAAAAAAAAAAAAAGCACAGAGGCAGGGACATGGGCATGAAGTCCCACCTTTAGCTGAGGTTTGCTGCTTTCTTTAATAGTGTGAGACCTGGTATGTAGACTGCACTCCAAGGTAGGTTCCATCCCCAGGAGTAGTAGGGCAAGACAAACTGGACTCATTGGGGAGAGAATGATGGAGGGAGGGAAAGAGGGAAAAAGGGAGAGAGAGGGTGGGAGAGAGGGAGAGAGAGAAACAATGTGTGTGTGAGCTTGTATGAAATTGAGTCTGTAGGGTGGTGGGTAAGGATCTGGGAGAAGGAGGGGGTTGAATATGATCAAAATAAATGAATAAAATATTTCTTAATATAAATAATATAAAATAACAAAAAAATCTCAAAGAATTAAGAGCATTAATTTGTTAAAAGTATGCCATAGTCCAATAAATATAAACACTATAAATCTAGTATATAAAATTAAGTTAAAGTGACCTCAGTATTGTGTTTTATTTCATAACGTAACAGAAAAAAAAAAACAAAAACACTTTTTGTGGATATAACAAAAAGCAAATCATTGTTTATTTCTTTGGAAATGTAAGTGTGTATTTTTGATGAGAGCAAGGTGACTGATATTTTATACTTCCTCTGTACTAGCATCACAGGTTGCTTTGGGCATGGAATTTACATTTAAAGATCTTGTGCCATATAGAAAAAGATTGGGAGGCATATAACAAGGTATGTATTATAGCACCATTTAGATATCAAAGCTTGTAAAATGTCTAGGATTAAAAAAATTCATAGGATGCTGGGCGGCGGTGGCCCACACCTTTAATCCCAGCACTTGGGAGGCAGAGACAGGAGGATCTCTGTGAGTTCAGGGCCAGCCTGGTCTACAGAACGAGATCCAGGATAGGCACCAAAACTACACAGAGAAACCCTGTCTCGAAAAAAACAAAACCCCCAAAAAATTCATAGGACAATTTTTATTAAGTGATTATAAAATAATTTTATTTTTATTTAGAACAAAATAGGATTTGTTATCCTGAACTATATTAAATAGATGTGATTATGTCAATGTGATTAAATACTAGTAATTTGAAGATAGTCAATCTAATGTTCATATTTATATGTACATGAATTATATTTTCCTAATGTTTTATGCACAGGAAAAAACATTCACACATTCATATTTCTGAGAAACAAGTCAAATATCAACAACAATGGTTTCTGAAAATAGAAAATTCACATTATTTTGCAGTTTCTTTCATTAGAATAATTGTCTGTTGGTTTTATGCAGTGCAATGCTACTCATTAAGTGGCGCTGTTTACCCATTTGAGAAAAGCCATGAGCTATGAAAAACCCACTATAAGAGTTTATTAGAGGAAGGAGGCAGAAGAGAATGTGCTTAGGCCAATTTGGAAGACATGTGCAGAAGGAGAAGAAGAAGAGGGGGGAGGAGTCTGTGACCTGCTTTTTATGGATTCCCCCGCACATGCACACATGGGTTTATGTAGCTATGCCACATGTGTACATAGATTATGTGATCACGCTGTGTGCAAATTACATGGTCAGGAAATACATGGATTACGTAGGACATAAGGGATGACTAAGCCTCTTGCTTGGCTACTGGACAGCGCATCTGTGGTCATGTAGCAACAGTCTCTATAAGAGATGTAGTAAAAGTTTGGAATTCAAAGCCTAGCTGTGGTGCCTTCTGAGAAGATTAAGTATAAAATTTAGAAATAGAATGACTACTAAGCAAATAACCACTTAACCTAAAAACTTGAGAAGTCTTGAAATGAGATCATAAACTAAAGTAGAAAATTCTTATTTAAAAATAGTGGTTCTTTAAAATACTTCTGATGAGTGAGTAGTGATTCAATCGATATTAAAAGTTTCAAAAAAAAGTGGGAGTACCTTTTACACCTAGAAATTGAGTTCCGAATAATCCAAGTACATTTTCTTTGATTTAAGATATATGTCAGTTGTAATGGAATGGACCTTAAGTAGAGATACGTTTATAAAATACTTCTAAAAATTATGGAAATATAGAATTGTAATTTTATTTCAATTACAGAAATTATTTTTAGCAATTCTACTTAATTCTAGAATCAGGTAAATTTTTTGCTCCTTTTTTGAGTTAGGAAATGAAAATTTTGATTAAGTGAAATACTAGTAGGCATGGCCAATGGATAACACTCCACAGTCCTTTGTCAAACCAAAGGCTAAAACTATGCAGTTAGCAGCAAATGTTGAAGAAACACTGGCCTTTAAGGATTGTAAATGGAAAATGGTAGTACAAGTATGTAATTGAACCTCTTGATATTTGCACTTAATGCCCTTATTAATATTCTGTTCTTACAACAGGGGATGCTTGAAACACAATCCTGTAGTCACTGGGTGTTGATTCATGAATGGGGTAGCTTAGATGATGACTCTTTAGCTAGAGAAATGCATGGTATCTGATGTCAATATATAGTTGTCTTCAGATGACATATATTTTCTATATTTTGATATATAAGGTTTTCATTATTTTGATTCAGTTATTTTTATTATTTTGTACTCTAAAGTTACAATGCTTAGTTTTCAAATATAGAAGCACTAGTTATTATTTTGATAAGTTTATAATAAAAATAATTTCAGTACTTGGAGTGTTTTGGGAATTCAACTTAATGGTTCTGTGTATAGTCAATGGTTAGAAAGTGTCACTTATTCATGACAAAATATATAATGTGGGGGTATACTGTGTTCTATGTATTAGTTAACATAGGGTTCTTATTGACCAGCTCACTTTAGCCTGACTGCTAAGACAATTTTTAAATTGTGTGTATTATTACAAACACATATATGTCTGCGCACATATATTTGTTCTCTAATTATATTGTTAAAAAATACTCTCCAATGATCTTTGCCTAAGTTTTGCTTCATATGTTTGTGTTTCTGTTAATAAATTTACTTTTATTTTATTTTCAGTCCCATAGGTTAAAAACAGGGAAGAAATGGCAGGGTTGAATGTTTACATAAGCATTGTCCTTTTAACATCCAGTTTAATTAATTTTGACCTCAGAGACAATTCTTATTAAACAGGTCACTGTAAATATGTGGCCACTCTTTTTTCTTTAGATTTAGGACAATGTGATGAAAGCCAATCTGTTTTCCTGTGGAAGAACCTGGACAGCTCAAAGGCAACAAATAAAATATTTTTTCTCTGCTTCCAAAAAGGCAGGAGGCAGCTCCACCCATCCCTCTTATTCAGCTCCTTCAGCATATTATATAACACTGGATTTCAGGGAAGTCAACAGATTCATATCACTGCTCTTTGCACACAAAGGCTCCTTTTCTCTCTACTTTGAATATGTTTCTTTTAAGTTTGATAGGTCAACAACTATTTGATTATAATATTGCTAGGTATAGTTTTTCATACTGTCTTAATATTTTGCCTCAGGGAAACTAAGTAACAGTCCCTCCCATATCCTATGGTTTCAATGATAGACTAAAGTTCCATCACAGCACTTTCCCGCTGGAGGCTTATGAACCATAAATGAGACATTATAAGCTAGAGTGTGAGTAACCACAAAGCAATTGTCTGGAAATTCTAAACTCACCGTGGGTGATGGTGCTACCATGGTTGTGTAGATAGAGCCCCATTTCCTAGTCCTCCCCAGTCTACATGCTCTAGACTTTTCCTGAGATTCTCAGGTCATAGGTAACAAGGGCAGAATTGCATACAACTGGTTCTATGTGGTGTCTGGATTCCCAGGTCACATTCCCTTAACTCTCCTTATTCCTTCCTATCAATATCAACAATCAACAAGCCTAGTTGTGATGGTCTTTGGAAAGGAAATTCAGCTGGTCTTATGAAAATGGAGGTTATTCTGCTCAGAGGATGGTTTTGTTCAAGACACATAACACGTTTTCATAAACACACATGTGTAAATATGTCTGTGCACGTGCACATATGTAAGCATACACATGGAGACAAGAGCTCCGTCTTAGGTGTCATTACTATTAAGGATCCACATTCCCCATTTTTGGAAACCCACTCTCTCACTTAACACCTGAAACTAGCTGTTTGGCCAAATTGGTTGGCCAGTGTGTCTAGGTGATTCTCATGACTCCACTCCCACCCAATCCTGGCTAGGATTACAGGTGCATACTTGGTTTTACACATGGGTGCTGGGGATTGAAGTCATATCCTCATGCTTGTGGCATAAACACATTATCTACAGAGTTAATTCCCCCAGAGAATTTAAATTTCTTCTACTTCATTTATCTTCATTTATTGGTACGTTCTTAAATCTGTTGAATTTATGCTTTTAATATAATTGGGGACATTTTTGTCCATAAAAATTTCTCTGTATATTTTCTCCTATTTTTTTTTTTGTGACAGGGTTTCTCTGTGTAGTTTTGGTGCTTGTCCTGGATCTCGCTCTGTAGACCAGGCTGGCCTCGAACTCAGAGATCTGCCTGACTCTGCCTCCCAGTTCTGGGATTAAAGGCGTGCGCCACACCGCCCAGCTTTCCTATTCTTTTAGAATTAAATTTACATGATGTTAGCCTTTTTGGAAGGTTAATTTTGCCAAACTGAAGCTTCAAATTCTACATAAGCTGTTGCTTACATTAACAGAAAATTATTCCAGTCTAGTCCTGTCTAGTGTTTAGGATCCCTTTTGTGGGTTCAGAATATAGCAGAGATCTGACCAAACTTTATGTAAAGAATTGTTTACTGCCATTCTGGCTGATTCTTTCTTTCTGTCTCTGTCTCTGTCTCTGTCTCTCTCTCTCTCTCTCTCAATATTTGCCTCCATTTCTAGTTTTCTCACTTCAGGGGAAAGCATGATTTATGCCTTTAGATTTCCCTAAAGAGTTGCTGGCCAAGTTTTAGTGGCTATATGTAACAAATTTGCTGGCTGACAGCTTTCCAGATAAAAGGTATTTATTTATTTAGAAAAGTAAGCTCATTTGTCTTAACTTTTCCATTTATATTTTTTAGAGTATTTATTAATTTGTATACTATACCATCTAATCAGGAGTTTTCCGTTTACTAAATAATAAGTACAATAATTCAATGGAATCTTCTGATCTTGTCTAACTAGGTAAAAATTCTACAGGGATAGCCAAGTGGTTTTTCTTATTGACATATGCTTAAAGACATGATAGATACAAAAAGTTCTGAAATTGCTGCAATGTTTACTATTAAAGACACATAATAGTGAAGTGGTCTTACATGTATTTTATTTTACATTATCTTACATTACAAATTTTTATTTTAAAATCTAAATGTTTCATGAACATCAGAGTTTCTGTAAAATGATAGGCATGCATTATGAATTGTAAGGCTGGAAATCTACCATCCATAGTTTTAAACTTGGACATTTCTGTCAGAATTTGTTTATAGTAGCCACAAAATAGATTAAAAATATTTCTTTCCCATTGTTTCTCAAGTTTCTTGAAATGTCAGGGTTATCTTGCTAACAGCACCCTTTGGGTAATATTCATCAGCTCTCCTTTTGACTGTACTGCTACGATCCCAGGATACAGCTCCTAACAGTCTTTTCCAAAACAGAGAAAACCTGCAGATAAAAGATGAGTCAAAGTCTTTCAGACACTTTGGGAGATGTATGATATGCTAATGAACTCTTCATCCCATTTATAGATCATTAGGCATTGAGATTCATACACCTTCAAACAGACTCCAGTTAAACAAGTATTCTTAAAATATGCACACTTTCAGTAAAAACTGGTTAAATACTAAAGAAACAGAAACAATGCCAGGTCTCTTAACTATATGACTTATGTTTCATGGGTTTTTTTTTTTTTGGTCATTAATAGAAATAAAAATAACACCCTACAAATTAAATAATTGACCTACATAGAGATGTATGTATCTCTTCCCTAACATAAATTATTATTGAATAATTAATATTATTCCTGAATTTTCAATAAAGATAAATATTTGTTAGTATTGCTTATTATAATTATTGCTTATAGTCACTGCAACACTGGTTATAAGACTTGTGATTCTACAGTATACTTTGGAAATAATTATATAAGAGATTGTTAAAAACCAAAGTAATAATTTTCAGCCAATGACAAAAACATTAATATTATTCTTTTTTAAGATAAAGAAAAAATTGTATGTATGTCTCTCTGTGTAGGTATGGGCATGTGAGTTCAGGTATCTGTGGGAGAAGACAGATACATCAGACATACACTTGGAACTGAAGTTGCAGATGGTTGTGAGCTGCCATGTGGATGTTGAGAACTTACTCCATGTGGTGTAGAGAATTTACTCTACAAGAGCAGTTCAAGCTATTAACTGCCAAGCCTTATCTTCTGCCCAGCTATTATCCTTAGTGGGATAAAATTGTTGGAGGGGGAGTTAAAGGTTAGTCAAAATTATTTTTGAAAATCTGAGAAAAGATGAAACCTCTTTTGGTTAGAATTATCTGATTATTTTTGGAAACCTATTTAAACATAGACATGGTGAACTCTTTCTAATTATGACGCAAAGTTTACAGACTTGAGTTTCACTTCTGATGTGGGACAACTAAGTACAGAATAAATAAACTTCTTACAGATAACAGCTAGTTTAAACTCTAAAATATTAATTATAATATCAAATAAATACTTGAAGATGCTGGAAAGTAATCAAAAGTTAGTAGAAACTGGATTTTCAATCTGGTGAAGCAAGAACACAGCTGACCTCCTGGTTGTCTCACTTTTGAAGGAATGGAAGGCATAGCTGACTTTTTCTGTCTATCACTCGGGAAGGCAGGGTACAGCTGACTTCTGGGTTAGTGGTCAAGCAGTTTGAAGCCAGTCTTGCACCACATCTGGCCACTATCATGCCCACCAGAAAGCTTGTTGGATAATGACAAGGATAGGGACAGGGAAGTGCCAGAGCCTGGGTTACACATGGTATTCATATGAGTTCAGCTATCTAGATATCCTTAATTCAAAAATTCTACAAGGTGACTTTTAGGTGTCTATCTAAAGAAAAATAACAAAACTGAGTTTTGAACTGCTATGGAAAAGACTTTGCAATCTGTGAACAGTTATTTTAAAGAAAAACTTGATTATATAAAACGAAGTCCTAATAATTTTCACTGCATAGCAAAATTTGCCAATATAAAGGAAAAGAGAAGTGGAAGAATATATACTAATATGTCCTGATAGCATGAATTCATGAAGAGAAAAAAAATCACAAGGAGCACAAACACTAAAAACAATTGTAAAGTACAAGTCTGTAATGTATAGTTAATTTGAACATAAGGTAGGTAATATTTGATCTCCCTCACAATAAAGATTGACATAAAAAGCACCATAGTGAAGGATTAAAATTATAATTAAATTATTTTTAAATTAAAAAGCATAATAAAATGTTATTTCAACAAGAGTATATATAGACATGAGTTTTATAGTGAAGTTGCATACTTATTTAGTAGTGATGCAAATCAGTACTTAGTATGAAGAACCAGCCTGCCTCCATCTTATACTTAAAAGCCATCTTACAGTAAAGACAAATTAGGTTCATTCCTGTTTACAAGTAAACCTCTGTTTCTCTAGGATTAGGGTATGCCCCATCTATAACCTTAATTATAAATGGTTCTCACTTTGGTTATTTGGAAACAGCAATCATGTCTTTGTTTCAAAAAGTCATCTATAATCATCTTGCAAACCCTACCATTGTTTCAAAAGGTTATATGACCACCTTGTTTTACCCACCTTGCAACCATGTCTTTGTTTCAGGAGGGACTAATTTGTTATGCTGACATTCTACTCCTATAATACCTCCTATTTTGCCAGCCAAACCTCCGAGTTGAAAACCCCTTAACCCTGAGCTATAAAAGCCTTGTCTTCCTCACATCCAGTGCTGACCTCTTGAACCCCACCTTATGGACTGGGGAGTAGGGGCATGCCTATGCATGTGAATAAAAAAGCTTACTTTAATTAATTGCTTTCTTTGATTAATTTGGCCATGATGATTTAGGTTGGTGGTCTTTTTCCTCCCCTCATTGGGATTAATAAGTGGAGTGTAGAAAAATCAAATAAATCATAGATACGTGTTAACTTTTAATCATGGTCAAAATTTAAAGCATTTATTTGGAACAAATATCTTTTTTAGTTGAAATGTATATATGTGTTACTTAAAAAATAAATATATTTATATTTTATCAGATACTTAGTAGATACTCTAGAGATTTTGTTGTTTTTAGAGTACAGGGCATTTAACATGAGGTCTTGTTCATGATAGGCAAATACTCTGTCACTGAACTATGTCACCAGCCCTAAATTATTTTATTTAGATATAAAAGCAAGCAAGCAAAGCCCTATCCAGGAATTTAAGTATAGACTTAAATGGGAAAAATAATAGCTTAGTTTTACTTGTTTACTTATTGAAGAGATACTGAGGAATAAATATAAGGCTTTTCAGGCAAGTACTTTACTACTAAGCTACAATTCCAGCCCAAGAAAATACTTCTAAAAAGAAACTTACATATGTGATACTATGTTTTTCTGATAAGATGAGGGGTTCTTATTTTTTTTAATCATAGGATAGTCTAGTAATAATTAAGACTTTTTTTTATAAAACCTCTTTTACATATTTCTCCTGGTTTTCATACAGCTGTTCTCAACACTTCATGTGAATTTTGGTCTGTGGACAGCAGCATGCTTCTGTATGTTAGTGGCTTTCTTTATATTTATGTCTGTGTATGTGTGTTTTTTGTCAGCACACTCCTTACCCTCCCCCAAGCCTCACACCCTGCAGGGGATTATTTGCAGGATGTGAAAAATGAAACTAGGGGCCATCATGAAAGCACTGGGTTGAAATCTTCCAGAGATTGACCTTGTCATTTACTTGTCTTAAACATTTAAAATAGAACTTGTAATCTGTCATCTTTACAATAAGAATGAATTCTATTGACTAATAAACAGAGGTAAGGTTAGGGCCTTATGTGTTAAGCATAAGATTCTATTGTTGGAGAATGTAAAGTAAATGGGGCCTCTTTCATAGGAATGTGTTCTATTCATTGCAGGATTAGAGCCTACACAATGCTCAGGATATTGGGGAAATTCAAGTGGAAGCTGACTGAAAAGAATAGCGGAAGAATCACCAGGTTGATTGACCACTTTTCACTCTGGCATTACAGTTGACTACATGTCATTCATGTCCTTCCTTTGAAGAAAATAGGCCCTTGTGACTGACAATTCTGGTTTCCAGTACTTATTCTTCTGTGCTTCCTAGTGGAGGGGATACAAGCACACTCTCTCTTGTACAGGTCTGTAGAGGCCAGAGGTTGATGTCAGGTATTTCCTCATTCACTTTCCACAATATTTTTGAGACAGTGTCGTTCTTTTATCTGGGAGCTAACAGATTTTCCAGCCCCTGTTTTTCTCTAACAAAAATAAGAAAGGGAAGCATTTTTTTATATTTGGAAATTTCCCCATTAGTTGTACACAAATGAGAAAGGCCTCCCAAAATTGGTAGTTAGTTAACAAAATGTGAATGAGTATTCATTATGGGTTGAGGAGAAACCTAGTGCTAGGGAAATTCCCAGGAATCCACAAGGATGACCCCAGCATAGACTACTAGCAATAGTGGAGAGGATGCCTGAACTGGCCTGCCCCATAATCAGATTGGTGAATACCCTGTCATCACAGAGCCTTCATTCAGTAACTAATGGAAGCAGATGCAGAGATCCACAGCCAAGTACCAGGCAGAGCTTGGAGAGTCCAGTAGAGGAGAGGGAGGAGGGATTGTATGAGCAAGGGGGATCAAGACCATGATGGGGAAATCTACAGAGATAACTGAACTAAGCTTGTGGGAACTCATGAACTGACAGCTGTGGAAACTGCATGGGACTGGAAGAGGCAGGGGGAGGCAGTTGTGTAGCTTGGTCTGTTTGGGGGGTTCCTGGCAGTGGGATCAAGAGCTATCCCTGGTGCATAAGCCAGCTTTCTAGAGCCCATTACCTATGGTCAGACGCCTTGTTCAACCTTGATTCAGGGGGGAGGGCCTTGGTCCTGCCTCATTTGAATTTATCAGGCTTTGCTTACTCCCCTTCGGAGGCCTTACCCTTTCAGAGGAGGGGATGGGGAGCTAGGGTTGGTGGGAAGTGAGAAGAAGAATGAGAATGGTATCTGTGGTTGGTGTGTAAAATGAATAAAAAAATTTCTTAAATAAAAAAAAGTGTGGCTTTGTTGGAGAAGGTATGTCATTGAGGGTGGGCTTTGGAGTTTCAAAAAGCTTCAATCATACTCTTTCCTTGCCTCCAACTGATGAAGCTGTTGATTTTTCAAAGAAAAGCCATTCCCCCACTGCTCCTGCAGATCAGCCCATCTGTGACCTACTGACCTTCAGTCTGCAAACTCACTAGCACTTGAGCCAAAATTTTGACTCAACCTTTACCTTTCCTCTTTCACTCGCTGGCCCTTGTTGACTGTGCCCCTGAAGGCCAAGACCCTGGACATATTTAGAATTTGGTTACTTGAGTCATAATCATGAAAGAAAATACTTGACAAAAATAGAAAACTGATATAGAATTGTAAAGGAATGGAATATAATATCCATCTTAATAGTCTGTGTGTCTCTATGTTAGGAGTCTTAGGAACTTAATCCTGCTAATCAAATTATATTTGCACATCCAATTATAGTCTCCAGTCATTTTTTTTTAATTTTAAAGGAACTACTCCCAAGAGGTTTCCACTTCTCTGAAATTATACCAGCAAGATATGAAAAGTGCCAGACATTTGTTTGAGTTCTATAGCAATCTGTCTGGGATTCTACACAGCTTACCAGATGTTCCAAGCCATTTTTATCTCCTGCTTTGTTTTTGTTGCATTAGTTATCATTCTGTGCTTGATACTGTCTATAAATTTTAAGCTATGCCATTTATCTTCCTTCTGTTCATTAAATTTTAAGATGACAAGGCTAAGAGCTAACACAGTATATTTTGCCGAAGACTATTAAACTTTATAATTTAATATGTATTGTCATTATTTTGGAATTCAATTTGACTTTACAACTTGATTTTTCTGCAAAACAAATACCTTTCTGTGACTTATTTTTTTTATCATCAACATCGGATGGGTTTTATAATAGCTATTTATCATATAATTTCTTTTGAAGGGTAGTTTTGCCTTTTAGTTTCTTTTGGGTATTGTTGTGCTGTGTGTGGGGGTAGGGGGCACCACAGCCTATGTGTGGAGGTCAAAGGACAACAATGTGGAGTCATTTCACTCTTTCCACCTTTTGTCAGTTCCAGGGATTGAACTCAGGTAGTCAGGTATGAGTGGCAACACCTTTACATCCTCAGATATCATGCTGAGGAAACTTTTGGTGGAAAAACAAGATTCAATCTCTTCTATTAAAGCTTGTGCCTACTGATAATTTCTCACAGGTATGTGGTATCAAGATCCATCAAGGCATGTTTGTTTTTTGTTTTGTTTTGTTTTCTTCCAGTTATGGAAAATTTGAGATGATTTGCTTATGACACCAGACTAATTGTTCATTTTACACATTTAACAGAGTGTGTGAAACTGGTTTATTATCTTCCATGTTTGTTTATATAGTAGGTCAAACATCACCAAGAGAACTTCCTATCAAAATGTGTGTTGTCTGTCCGAATGAATGACATGATAGCTTTCATTTTTGTATCATATCAATATATACCATTTCTTCATGTTTTCTAGTGTAATTTACAACTCAGTATAGATTCTGTAGAAATACTTCATAATTTGTCCTTGACAATGAAATCAGAACACAGTTCTAAAAAATCTAAAATTCAAGACATGTTTGTTAGGAATATATCCTTTTATAATTTTATACACTTAGAGTTAGGTTGTTTTTGTTTTTTTTTTAATTGTTTTTTATCTTCAAGGAATTTACTCAGGAAAGAAGCAGACAAGCAAGTCCTTCAATTCTGTGATTGTTACTGCCAAACTGAGCTACAAGTAGAGAGCAGGAGAACTCTTGATTCAGTTCAGGGACACCATGGGAATAATACATGTCCAAGATATACTGGCGATAGAGTCACTTTTCTGATATTTCCAAATTATTGACCTCAAAGTAAATCTTTAAATAAAAATCAATTTACAATTTGACTTTTGACAAGAAAGTGGTAGACATGAATCATTCCTATTTTTACAACTCAAATTATGAATGAATAGCTTTCTTGAAAATAACTGTACTGGCAAAGTTCCAAGAAAACAAACTTTGCTATGTATGTACACATGTCAGACAAACTCATAATTTATCAACACAAATTCAGAACGCAACCATCATTAGGTCTACCACTTTCAAGAGCAATTCTTAGACATTTTTATGTAAGCATTGCCTTAAACACAGAAATTGTTTATTTTAAATTATATGCACATTTATTGTTACTCCTTAGAAAGCTATTACTTAAACTAGGAAAAGGTATGCTTTGTACATGGATGGAGCACTTCAGGTGCATGACTTAACAAATGAGTACTTTAACTCATGTCTGGCAAGTACAAATTCAATGTAGCATTCTATTTAGTATGTGGACCCCAGATTAAATTTATGTTCCTCTTTATTCTCTTGATTAAACTCTTATGGCAGGAACAACTGTGTTTAACTCCCTGATCAGCTGATTTCACCAGGCAGGAGAGTCAATGTAAAAATTTTTGTTCCTTATTGTATTATTTTAGTGAATTTGGAAATGTGACTCTGTTCTAGGGATATTACTGCACTTTATATATTTAAGTTGAATCTCACACAAATGTATCATTAATTTCCTTAGTCTGTCTCTGGACTTTATAAAGACAGTCTCCAGGGTGCCAACTGTCATAATGCTGAGACACTAATGTATTATGACTTTACTTTAGGAAAAACTGCTTCACATCTGGTATTAAAAAGTAAGTGTTCATGTTTCTTATAGCTTTTGACAGTCCTCAGCAGAGTTTATTAAATCATAATGTTTAATTTAAACATTTGTATGATTCATGAATTGGGTTTTGTCCATGTCATTTAATTAAAAAATCTGTCATGAAGATTACTAAAGACCTCATGAGCTATGCATCTATATGAAAAGTTTTGACCCTTGAATTTAAGCATTCTAATATATGGTAGATGGTAAAGGTTATAATTGTGGAAGTTTTAAAACCATACATAAAAATGAGAAGAAATTTGTTTTTATGAATGTCATTTAATTCTGGGCAGTATTTATTCAGCATCTAAGCAGAACACTCTTCATGCTTTTTGTGAGTTTTTGCCACACATACCCATGTAACTTAGCATGGCCGCTGTAACAAATCACCCTGACTTTAGTTGCTTATAAAAATACAAGCTTAATATGTTATGGATTATCTTCAGTGGACTATCAGGAGTTTGCAATGAGCCTTCTTGATTACAATAAACAAGTCTACTGGTCCAAATTCTTTTCTCTAATCTCTAGGACAGACTCTATTTTCTTGTCTTTCTCAGTTTCTAGAGGGAGCCACCAGCTTTGGCTCCTGTCCTCATTCCTTCATCTTCCAAGACGTCAGTGTTGGGACAAGGTTTTCTTACATTTTCACCTCTTTATTCTTCCTGTTCTGCCTTACTCTCACATTTTTAAGGATCTTTTTTTATTACATTATGCTAACTCAGATAATCCAGATTAATCTCCCATTTTAAAACCAATTTATTAAGACCGACTTCTATTTGCTTTTATGTTGCTGTAATAAAACATTGACTAAAAACAAATTAGGGGAGAAAATAACTTATTTTGCTTCCAATTCCAGGTCTCAATCCATCATTCAGGGGAGTCACCATATGAACTCAAGCAGGAATTGTAGCAGAAACTGCTTACTGGTTTGCTCTGCTAGCTTTCTTATATAACCCAGGCTCTCCTTATTAGGAATGGTACTACTCACAGTGGACTGAATCTTCCTATATCAGTCATCAGTCATGTCAGTTACTCATAGTCATGGCCATAGACCAATCTGCTTGAAGTAATTCTTCATTTGAAGCTTTCCTAGGTGAGCCTAAATTGTGTCAAATTGTACTGATCAGTATGCCAAACTTAATTATTTGAAAACATTAATTCTTCCTTGTTATGCAATTGCTGTACATAGATTCAAGGGTTAGAATGTGAATATTTTACAGGTGAATTATGTGTGTGTAAAAATTCATTACAATATTATTTCTATTTGTCATGAATTATTAGGCTGTTGATGGGAGAGTCATTATTATATCCATCATTTTGTTCTAATGATAGCACAATTTGGAACCATACAAATTTTGCAATTTTTTGTTACCTATATTTTAATTTCACAATTCTCACATATGTACACACATTTCATATCTACATTGACATGTCTATACACATTAATGTAGTGAAAAATTGAGGCTAATATATATGCTGGCTAGGATATATATTGACTAGGATATACCAAAAACATTATACTTCTTCCAGGTTTAAGCTTTGATCGTATTGTAGGAAAACAGAGGAACAGAGAATAAAATGAGCTAAATTAGGGAGAAAGATTGGGTTGGAAGAGTATGACAACATGCTCACTCACTTTAGGTAAATTTTCACATTCAACTCCAAGTTTCCTAAAAACCTCTAATGTGAGGGGAAATTTGGTGGGGTTGGTTTCTAAGAGAAATGGGACTATAGTTTAGACAGCATGTTTCCCTGTTCTTGTAGTGAGAAGAGTTGAGAAAATGATCAGGGCTAAAGGAAAACTCCTCTTTATGGAAACCATAGCAAAAGTCAAGAGTAATAACTTCTGGTTCCCACCAAATTAATGATTTCAATAAAATAAGTTATTCATTTCACAAATACACCCAAATCAGTTCGTCACATTTGAATATAAAACATTTAAAAGTCCATTGTAATTATAAGGCATGGTAACATTATGTAACATTTTATCTACCTCAAAAGTTGTTAGGGAATGTTTTAGCACACATCAGAGGTTATTTTGCAAACACTCTGTATACCATTGTTAGTTTCAAACTGTGAATCTTAAGGAAAGCTAGCTTACATATTTTCAGAATGAATATAGACTTCTCTAAACAATGGAAAATGTTCAGAGGATCAATAAAATGTGAATATGTGTAAATACATTAATATTTATTTCATGTCATGTTCTATACATTGACAAGTATGTGTGCAACACATCTAATTAAAAGATACATGAGTATTGGCAGTGTTGGTATTGGGATGTTCTTTTTTAACTCAGGGATGAGATTTTGCTAAGTATTATGGAAATATATTGTTATGCATGCCAGTGGAGTGCAATAAAGTTTGGAGAGATAAATAATCAATGAATTCTCACAGAAAGATGTGCCATAGATCACTTCCATTTGGTCACTGCTGGACTTGCTAAGTTCAAAACTGCCTCTGGAATGTGCTATCATAGAACAACTTCAGGCCAGTTCCTTAACGTTATTCACTTATCTCATTCTCTTCAAGATACCAAAGAATTTTAACAGCAGAAGGTATCATTGGTGCTAAAATTTTGATTGAGATGCATGTGTAATGAACTCAGAAAAATGATTATCATGTTGTAAGCTAATGTAAGATTGTTCATAGGGAAAGAAGTGTAGGCTGAAAGATGTGTTTTGTGTTAATTAGAATAATCTAGAATTACACTCAGTATTTTGATTTCTAACTCAGCCTCTAATAATCTATTATTTATTCAAGATAGATATTTATTAACTTTAATCATCAGCTTATATAATCTTCCTATAATGAAATAATCATGCTATCCGTTTTTGAAATTATTTATTTGAATTCTGATGCATATACTCCCTATTGTCTCAGAAGTTTTGAGGACTTACTCAGGAGTCTCATATGTATCCACTGGTCTAACCATTATCTCAGCTTATGACTTGTCTCCTCTGCTTGCTCCTTGTTGTCAGTTAGACTTATCTGTGTCTCTGTAGCCTGGTAGTTTCACTTTATAGGGTCTGGTCCAAACTCAGACAATGCCTTTTCACAGCCTCTAAAGAAACACTAATTAAAATCATTGTGATATATCAGTTTCCTGTCTTTTAGGGTGGATTTCAAGGAAATTTTATATGGAGTGGAGAGCAATCTGTGGTTGAGTGTGGGTTTATGTATCAACTGGCTTCATCCTGTGGGCTGACTACTCTCTGAGGGTAAATTTAGATTTGTATATTAGTGACTTCATCCTATGGGCTCTTCTCAAACAAAGACTTCCTATCACATCTCACTAGTGCTCTAAAAAGCTCAAAACTTCTCATTTTCATTCCAAACAAAAGACAAAATCTGCTTCACACCATGTATCATTATTTAAAATATTTTAGCATTATTATATATAAATTGATCCAATTGCATATTAGCACCCTAAGTCTATTCATGCTAAACACAGTCCTTAGAAATATATATATACATATATATACATATATAAATATATATATACATATATGTATATAGATATTTTCTGTTCATGTGATTTTGTAATTATTGATCAGTTAGAAATCAAATTATGACGGCAGGTGGTGGTGGCACATGCCTTTAATCACCACCAACCAAAACTACACAGAGAAACCCTGTCTCAAAAAATCAAAAAAGAAAGAAATGAAATTATGTAATAACATGAATATAAAATAATTAAATCTTGACAGTATGACACAAATTGATGAAGAGTAATATTTATCAAATGATTTTTGTCAGTGATATAATCTTTCTTCTGAAACTTTTATGTATAGGAAAAGACTTTGAATTGGATAAATGAATTACCAATGTTTTGTTGAAGTGACACAATATGAAAATACTTAAGCCTATCTTTAAATTCTATTCTAAAATTTTATTTTGCTATTTGTTTTATATAATAGCAATTATATTATTTTCAGATAGTTTAAATTACATTTTCAAATATATACTAAACTTTGTTTTCAACATTATAAATTCTAACACAGAAGCAAATATTTCCAAACAGTAAACAAATATTATAAATAAACAACATAAAATAAGCACAGAAGTTCTGAATTTCATTTAATCATTTCACTCTAAACTGGAAATCAGAAGTCAACGGGGTACCACAGTTTTGGAAAGCCTAATTAAGTAAATATTTCTAAATTAAAATCTTAAGAAAGAATTTTCTGAAAACCCAGAATGATAATTTTATTAAGCATTGTGATATTTCTATCTAAACATATGCAGATTGTTCAAGTGATTAATGTGGTATCCCAAACATTGTCATCAAAGAATTAAATTCATGAGTCAGTCTGGCTGTTGTCTTTATAATAGACCTTTCCAATGTGGAAAAGATATACCAGATGTAGGTATTTCTGCTTCAGCAAACTGAAGACAATTATCTGTCAGAAACTTGAGGAAAAGATTTTGACCTATGAGCATTTAATATTCATCATGAATAAACAAATTATACTAATGAATTGGTGTGAGCAGAAGAGTCTAAGGTACACCTGTGTGTTTATAAAACCTATAAATTATACTGTTAAAAACCAGTTTGTTGACTCATGGATATTGGAGGCGTTCTATACCTTTCCCCAAATACACATTCACAAGATGGACCTATCCTGACTCTCTAATCTCTTTAATATAATTTTATTGTATTGTACCATAATTTCACTTCAGTCTATCCACATAAAATGTGTATATACTTCAATGTAACCCTAGTGATACAGAATATCAAACACCTTTTTGTGGCTCTACAGGTTTCTAAGTATCAAAGTTCTTTTCATGGAATTCTCATGTGCAGGAAGTTTTAAGTGATTTGAACTCCATGAATCAATGATGTACTCAGTTTTAAAAATGAGAGTGTCACATAATTAACAGTTAATATCACTATTTCATTCCATCTGTTGTCAAAATCGTTCTAAATATGTTGCTCTCAGAGAGAGAGAGAGAGGGAGACAGAGAAAGAGAGAAAGAGAGAGAGATCACAGAATCAATCCTAGTAAGAATGAATGTCCGTTGAGGACTTGGCTCCATCAAAGAGAATTGGCCTGCAGCCATGTCTGTGGGCATCATTTTGATTGATGACTGATATGAGAAGCTGCTGTCCAGTGTGAACACCACCATTTTGGGGCAGGTATTCCTGGATCATTTAAGAAATCTGACTAGCAAGGGTACAAATCAGTAAGCAGCTCCATGGTTCCTTCCACTCTGTTCTTGCTTTTGAGTTTCTGACATGGCTTCTCTGATGATGGACTATAAGCTGTAAGCCAAATGAACCCTTTACTTTCCTAGTTGCTTTTGACCACTGTTTTTAGCACTGAAAAAAAAATAGGACTGCAATTGATATGGGAGAGTGGGATATTGCTGTGATGGACATAACTATTCTTTTGCAGGAGAGGAGGATGGTGGAAGTGTTTTGAAGCTAGACAGAGTCTTTGAGTACTCAGAACTTAATGAGTTGTTATAGGAGTTGGAAGACAGAGGATGCTGAAAGAGATGCAGAAAATTGAGGCCTGGGTAATGGAGTTTGGAGAGCATCAAAGACTTTTACCAGGACCATTTATATAATGTTTTAGGTTAAGAATCTGAGGAACTGAAGCCTTTGCTTTACTGGGACAGTTGTTGCTGATTAGCTGGAGATGAAAAAAATCAGTTGTGATTAGTAAGAGACCAGTATCATGGATGCAAAATATCCTGGGCATTACTTAATCATGATCAGCACACAGATCTTGTGGTCCAAAGAAACATCTCAAACTGTCACCTAAACTTGGTAATGTTTGATAGTCTCACATATAGTACTTATTTGAAGGCATAAAGGGGTCATAGAGAGAAGCTGAGTCATGACACCATGTTATAGGGTTGGAGTTCCTGAATAGAGACCAAGAAAAGCCATTCATAATAATGCAGCCTTAGTTACACAGGAGACCCCAGGATATAGAAGACATCAGGACCATGAGATAACCACAAAGAACAATGATAGATGTGTCACAGAGCTACCTATTGAGAGCTTACCAGACGATCTGCTTATGCTATAAATGACAGAACCAGAGAAATGGAACTTCCTTAGGCCCTTGAGCCCAGAATATTATGAGTGAGTTCCAGACATTGGACATTGACAGTCTTTTTTATCATAATAATTTTAATGAGTATCTAGGAATTTCACATAATTCATACTGATCACCCTTACATCCCAATCTTCCCAGGTTTGCCCCCCAACTTCTGTAACCCCAAAAAACCGCTTCCTCTCTGTTCTCTGCCCCCCTCTTCTCTGCACATGCTTCTTCCCCAGGCCTGGTTCTTTTGTGTCCCCCCTCCAATAAAGATCTGATACTGGGGGAAAAAAAAACACCTGCCCACACAAAGAATGAGTATAATTTGTGTTGTTCATAGTCACTGGAACATGGTCAAGCTTCTGTTGGCCAGCTCCTTAAAGAAAAGTGAGTCCTTCCCACCCTCAACCCTTCAAGTAGCCCTCTCTTCTAGAGAGCTACACTTTAGCATCCTTATCATATTTATGAGTTCACTTTATTGTGTTCCTGTCTAAGGTTGTTACTTTTTTGGGAGATGGGTGTGTCACAGATGCCTCCAATGTCTCTCTCAATAGTGAGTCTGTAGTCATTGATACCTCTGCATAAGAAGCTTCCTTATCATTTACAGTCAATGGAGGCATAGACTGTAGACTTCTATATGGTGTCTGGAAACAACATGGATCATGGACATCCATCTGGCCTTGGGCATCAGCACATACCATGGACCTCAGCATGGTCTCAAGTGGCAATACAGGCAAGGGACACTAACAGGGCTTCAGGTGGCAGCACATACCACATCTGCCTGGCTTTTGGTGGTAACATGGGCCACAGATATCTATACATCCTGGCTGCAGCAGGACCAAGGACTGCAATGTGCATTTTCTCCCTGTGGCAGCATGGAACAAGGATATCAACATGGCCTCTGCTGTCAGTCTGACATGAAAATAGTTCAGCCTCTTTCCAAAGCACAAGTACTACTCTGTTATATATATATATATATATATATATATATATATATATATATATATATATATATATATATATACAGCTTTAAGTGGTCTACACAGTTTTACACAGGTCTGGCTCAAGGCATCTGGTCTCTGACACACCATAAATACTGGATCATTGCCTAGACTAAAGACTAATTTGGTCACAGTCATGTCACAGTCATGCTTCAGGTCTTTATCTTCAGTGGTGATGATGTACTCCATGATCTGATTCTGAAGCACTAGCTCCTACTTGAGATCCAGCAGCTTATAGATGGAAGAGGTGTTGGGGTTGGCCAACTTGAAGCACTGGATCTGGGCCCAGATGGTAAACAAGTTGGTCAGGTTGTCCTGTTGGGCCTTCTAGAAGGTTGGCTCTTCTGGGAGACTGCCTCAGTGGATAAACATTGGGCTTTTTAAATTGTTAATTTTTTTGTTCTTAAATATGGTTGTAACTGTTACTAGCTCTTCTCTCTTGGAGTAAGGAATTATTTATTATTATTATCAATTATTATTGTTTTTAATTTTATAGGATCCCGCAGTAGAGTTGGAAGTTATAAAAAGAACTTGATTTTTCAAAGTACTTGAATTATGTTGAATTCTGTGGAACTTTTAAATTTATAGTATGCATTAAATTACAATCTTAACATGAGATCTTGGGTATAAACAAGAAGGACAAGGTCATGGCTTATAGTGATATTGTCCTAGTTAGGCTTTGACAACTTGACACAAACCAAAGATACTTGGGAGGAAGCAACCTTAATTATAATGTACATCATCAGATTGTCCTATGGGCATATCTTTGTGGTATTGTCTTCTTTGCTGAATGATATGAGAAGGCCTTTCCTACTCTGGACAGTGCCATTCCTTGGCAAGTGGTCTTGGGTTGTACAAGAAAGATGGCTAAATACCAGCAATAGAATAAGCCAGTAACCAGCTGTCTTCTCCCATGAGTTCCTGTTTCTGTTCCTGCTTTGAGCCTTGCTTCAGCTTCCTTTGATGATGGACTGTAACTTAGAAGCCAAACCCCTTCTCCATATTAGTTTTGGCGAATATTTTATCTCAATAAAACAAAACAAAACAGCAATTACAAAAACCAAAACTCTGTCATTCTAGTAATCTAGGATAAATTTGTGAGAGAGCAAAAGGTTATGTACATGGGGAAGGTTGGAGGGAAGAAAGGGAAAGGGGGAAATGATACAATTGTATAGTAATTTAAATTTTAAAATAAATTCAAAAGTAAACTGAGAAAGAGAGAGAGGGAGGAAGGGAGAGAGAGATAGAGAGAGGGGGGGGAGGGAGAGGGAGAGGGAGAGGGAGAGGGAGAGGAGAGGAGAGAAGAGGAGAGGAGAGGAGAAGAGAGGAGAGGAGAGGAGAGGAGAGGAGAGGAGAGGAGAGGAGAGGAGAGGAGAGGAGAGGAGAGGAGAGGAGAGGAGAGGAGAGGAGAGGAGAGACTGAATGATTCAGCATGGAAGAGGGAAGCAAAGCCATACCCTTAACCACAAAGCTATTTTCAGTTGATGCCTGCTGGGACTTTGAAACCATTCCAGGGCAAGCCTCACTTCCAGGAATAGTTGGCCAACAGAAAACAAACTCTGTGTTTTTTGTGTCCTTTGTTCTTTTGTTTTTTGAATTTTAATTATTTTTGTTTACAGGGAAATAAAGAACTTAGAGTTATGTGGGTAGAGGGCATCTGGAGGACTTGGGAAAGGGGAAAGAGTATGATCAAAATATACTGTATGAAATATTTTTAAAAATTAAAAATGATGGAGACAGGTGACTGATTTAGTAGTTAATTTGGTACTACCTTCAATTTGCACTTGTTTGCTTGCTTGTTTGCTATTATTTTAGATGCTTTGCTCTTCCTTAACACTTGGAGATTTCTGAATTATCTTCGAAGTCCCAGAGTCCCAGTTCTCTTACACATGAAACATTTCTGGTTTTTGATTTTCCTTGAGCATTGCTGTCTGCTGTCTCCAATGTGCTGTACAAAACAAATTGTATATGCCTTCTCAGCACTTAATCCTTTTGTGATTTATGCCTGCCTTCTACCTAGAAAGGGAAGCTATATTATATACTATAAAAAAAGTAAGAATTTAATTATTTGATTTATTTGCATTGCCAAGTAGAGTTTTGGTCTTCTGTATTTCCATGAATATATAAGATTATAGTAAAAAAATCAAATATTACAAACAAAAGCAAATTTTATATATATATTATATATATTCAAATATATACCTATCTATATATGTGTACATGCACATGTAATAATATATACACATATATAATTACAAATCTCTCTAGTAATATTTCTTAAAGAATGGCAAATTCACATGTATACAGGAGTGTAATATTAGGATTTGGGGTACACAGATATATTCAAGTATCCCAACTGATCTCAAAGTATTTACCCAGGAGCATTCAGCAAATTATGTTCTCACTAAAAGTAAACAAACAGCTACCGCTCTATACTCTTCTAATGATAGATCATCATTCAATAGAAACACCAAGCATAATAATGGGTAGGAAACTATTATTAAAAAAACTGAGTTGCTGACAATTTTAAACTTCTGGAATTACTTTTTCAGAGAAAATTATAGTTTATGTATAAATATAGTTTATAAATTTTTGTGAAATTTATAAATTCAAAAATCTACTTGAATATGAAAAATTAAAACTGAGTCTAAAATCATCAATTAGGTGTCAATAATTAGCATTTTTAAAAGTATCATGAATAAATTTTTGAGCCTATTTCAATGATCAGACCAGACAATAACCCAACAATATGAAATTATATTGTTGCTACCTTCCAGAAATGTTTTGGTAGGCAATATTCATATAAAAGCCATTTTGGATTTATATAGAGAGTTATAACATAATGAATTTTAGAAGAGGTAATGAATCTTTTAATTGAACACTGGACTTCATATCAGGATCATTCACTTATGAATCATTCAGTAAAAGATATTAATCAAACAGGTTACTAAAACTCTGTGTATATGAAGTATGTATTTTCTAAAATATTTGAGGTAAATACTACAGAAGATTAAATAATAAGTCTGAAGAGTTGAGAATTGAAATAATGAATGCTGAAGATTGTCTTATTCTTCAAATCAGTGAGAAATTCAAGAGGCAGTTAGAAAACTGATTTTGATTATATATTTTAAGAAACTATGAACTACAAACTGAAAAACTACCAGTGTACATCTACAGTGATAGAAAGAGCCTCAGCTTCTGTAGTAAGCATGTGCAGATGCCTGTAAACAATTCCTAAAGACCCATAGCCTTAGCAAGGTTTTTATAGTGTGGGCACAGAAATAATTTTCTTTTATTTTTTATAATTTCATACATGTATACAATGAAATATAATTGTTTTTATCTACTCTATTTTCCCCTTACAACTGATAGTAATTTGTATTAGTTATTTTTATTAATGCCAAGTACCTGAGAAGAAGTAACCTATGGAGGGGTGGTATATTTTTCTTCATATTTCAGGGATTAGACTCTACTGTGGCAGGAAAGACACGGAAACAAAGTCGATCATCCTCCATCAATTAACACTCTCTTAAAATGCCTTTACAGATAAAATATGATTTCCTAATGCTTTATGTGTAAATGTGACATTAAAAATTAACTATCACTTCTACTAGTCATACTATTGCAATTCAACAAAAGTTCACTTTAAAGTTTTCTCTTTCATTACTACTTTAAGGTTAGCTAGTTATATAAACAAAGTAACTGCTTCCAAGATGTGTACAAATTTAGAAGTGATAAGAAGATTAACATCATAGTTGAAAGAGATCCTTAAGATATCCAGCCTCTAAATTCTTTTTTTAAAATATTTTTAAAAAATTTATTATCTTATTTATTTATTTATTTATTTATTTATTTATTTATTTATTTATTTTACATCTAGATCACAGTTTCCCCTCACTCTTCTTGCTTTATATCCTCCCCAACCCCCTCCACACCCCACTTCTCAATCCACTCCTCCTCTATTTCTGTTCAAAAAGCATGCCATATAAAGTTTCAGTAAGGCTAAGTACCTCTTTTTGTATAAAGCCTCCACAAGGCAATCCAGTTAAGAGGAAGAGGTTCCCAAGAGCCAGCCAAAGCATTAGGGACAGTCCCTACTCCCACTATTAAGAGTCCCCAAGTACACCAACCTACACAACTGTCACATATCTGTAGAGGGCCTAGTTCAGTCCCATGCAGGCTCCCTGGTTGTTGGTTCAGACTGAATGAGCCTCTATGAACCAAGTTAGTTGTTTCTGTGGCTTTTCTTGTGGTGCCCTTACTCCTTCTGACTCCTACAATTTTCCTCCCTCTCTTCAGCAGGAGCTCTGCCTAGTGTTTGGCTGTAGGTATCAGCATCTGTTTCCATCAGTTACTGAGAATTAAGTGGCTGATAAAATATCATGGCTTCTTAGACCAACGATAAAATAAATTTTTATTGAGTTAGAAAAGCATCAAGAAAACAAAGGCTTTGTTTTTCTCTGTTCACATTTATCTTTCTATGTTTCCCTTATTCTGATACTTTTCAAATTTATTATTATATATCTGTCCTCTATATTTAGTTTCATAAAAATGGAAAAAACAGGGAAGTGGGAGAAGAGAACAAATCAGAGATGAGATAAAATTAATGACATAGTATTGGATAAGTTATGGGCTTGAGATGCTAACCATGTGTATAGAAAAAAGGGGGAAGGGGGCAGAGTGAAGAAAAATTAGAGAAAAGAAGAAGCCAGCTATGCTCAATGGCAGTGTCATTAAAGCAGGATCCTTATTAATCATATGTGGCTGTAGATGAATTTTAGTTAAAGGAGGACCAGAAAAAGGAATATACAGAAGATAAAGCAAAAATCCATTTCTTAAACTATACTTACATATTCTGAAGGGACCAACAACATCATTATGAATATTGAATGATCCAAACATATTTGAAGTGCAAAAAATATTCAACAGGGTTAATACTTAGGAAGTTGACATTATTTGACTTGAAAGTCATTAGTGTTTTGTCAAATTGGTATGCTAATCCAGTGATCAGTTAGCTTTGGAAGTAGACTTTTGAAGTAGCTTTGAAACATCAGAGGCATTAAATAACTTTGAAAGGTTATTTGAAATCAATCTCTGTCAATTGAGTCTCAGGGCTCTTTTTCTGATTTTTCTGAGCTTCACTACAGAACAAATAATCTGTCAAGTGGGACAACTCATACTTTTCCCAACAATTGTGATTATGTGAAGCTGCTGTGGCTTATTTGTGACACAAACCTTGTGGATTGGAATTGGTAGAGTGTTTTTTAAAAATACATTAAACTAAACAGGTTAGTATTCATTTTAATCATCAGTGAATTTTATTTCTGATTATATTTAATCCAAATTTTTTTTTAATTTTAATTTATTTTGCAATACAATTCAGTTCTACATATCAGCCACGGATTCCCTTGTTCTCCCCCCTCCCATCCCCCTCACCTTCCCCCCAAGCCCCCCCCATTCCCATCTACTCCAGGGCAAAGCCTTCTCCACAGCCACAGACTGAGGTCAACCTGGTAGACTCAGTCCAGGTAGGTCTAGTCCCCTTCTCCCAGGCCGAGCCAAACAATCCTGCAAAGGCCCCAGGTTTCAAACAGCCAACTCATGCAATGAGCACAAGATCTTGTCCCACTGCCTGGATGCCTCCCAAACAGATCAAGCCAATCAACTGTCTCACTCATTCGGAGGGCCTGATCCAGTGGGGACCCCTCAGTCATTGGTTCATAGTTCATGTGTTTCTATTCATTTGGCTATTTGTCCCTGTGCTTTATCCAACCTTGGTCTCAACAATTCTTGCTCATATAAACCCTCCTCATTCTCGATAATTGGACTCCCAGAGATCCACCCAGGGTCTTGTCATGGATCTCTGCATCCAGATCCCTCAGTAGTTGGATGAGGTTTCTAGCACATCAATTAGGGTGTTTGGCCATCCCATCACCAGAGTAGGTCAGTTCGGGCTGTCTCTCGACCATTGCCGGCAGTCTGTTGTGTGGGTATCTTTGTGGATTTCTGTGGGCCTCTCTAGCACTTTGCTTCTTCCTATTCTCATGTGGACTTCATTTACCATGGTCTCCTATTCCTTGTTCTCTCTCTCTGTTGTTGATCCAGCTGGGATCTCCCGCTCCCCCGAGCTCTCTTTCCCTTGACCCTCGCCTTTCATTACCCCCACTCATGTCCAGGCTGTTCATGTAGATCTCATTCCATTTCTCTGTCATTGGGCCATCCCTGTGTCTTTCTTGGGGTCCTGTTTTCCAGGTAGCCTCCCTGGTGATGTGAGTAGCAGACAAGTCATCCTTGTTTCATATCTAGTATCCTGCTATGAGTGAGTACATACCATGTTTGTCTTTCTGAGTCTGGGTTACCTCACTCAGGATGATTTTTTCTAGATCCATCCATTTGCCTGCAAACCTCATGATGTCATTGTTTTTCTCTGCTGAGTAGTATTCCATTGTGTATATGTACCACATTTTGTTTATCCATTCTTCAGTTGAAGGGCATCTAGGTTGTTTCCATGTTCTGGCTATTACAAACAATGCTGATATGAACATAGCTGAACAAGTGCTCTTATGGTGTGGTTGAGCATTCCTTGGGTATATGCCCAAGAGTGGTATAGCTGGATCTTGGGGGAGATGGATTCCCAATTTTCTAAGAAAGCACCATATTGATTTCCAAAGTGGTTGTACAAGCTTGCATTGCCACCATCAGTGGAGGAGAGTTCCCCTAGCTCCACATCCTCTCCAGGATAAGGTGTCTTCAGTGTTTTTGATCTTAGCCATTCTGAGGGGCATAAGGTGGTATCTCAGAGTTGTTTTGATTTGCATTTCCCTGATGATTAGGGATGTTGAGCAATTCCTTAAATGTCTTTCGGCCATTTGAGTTTCCTCTGTTGAGAATTCTCTGTTTAGTTCTATAGCCCATTTCTTAATTGGACTGTTGGGCATTTTGATGTCTAATTTCTTGAGTTCCTTATATATTCTGGATATCAGTCCTCTGTCAGATGTGGGGTTGCTGAAGATCTTTTCCCATTCTGTAGGCTGTCGCTTTGCCTTGTTGACCGTATCCTTTGCTTTACAAAAGCTTCTCAGTTTCAAGAGGTCCCATTGATTGATTGTTTCTCTCAGAGTCTGTGCTACTGGTGTTCTATTTAGGAAGTGGTCTCCTATGCCAATGCATTCAAGACTACTTCCTACTTTCTCTTCTAGCAGGTTCAGAGTAGCTGGATTTATGTTGAGGTCCTTGATCCACTTGGACTTAAGTTTTGTGCACGGTGATAGATATGGATCTATTTGCAGCCTTCTACATGCTGATATCCAGTTTTGCCAGCACCATTTGTTGAAGATGCTTTCTTTTTTCCATTGTGCACTTTTGGCTTCTTTGTCAAAAATTATATGTTCATTGGTGTGCAGATTAATGTCAGGGTCTTCAATTCGATGCCATTGGTCCACATGTCGGTTTTTATGCCAGTACCAAGCTGTTTTTATTACTGTAACTCTATAGTAGAGCTTGAAGTCAGGGATCGTGATGTGTTATTGTACAGGATTCCTTTGGCTATCCTGGGTTTTTTGTTTTTCCATATGAAGTTGAGTATTATTCTTTCCAGGTCTGTGAAGAATTGTGTTGGTATTTTGATGGGGATTGCATTGAATCTGTAGATTGCTTTTGGTAAGATTGCCATTTTTACTATGTTAGTCCTGCTTATCCATGAGCATGGGAGATCTTTCCATTTTCTGACATCTTCTTCAATTTCTATTTTCAGGGACTTAAAGTTCTTGTCATATAGGTTTTTCACTTGCTTGGTTAGTGTTACCCCAAGGTATTTTATGTCATTTGTGGCTATAGTAAAGGGTGATGTATCTCTGATTTCCTTCTCCACTTCTTTGTCCATTGTATACAGGAGGGCTACTGATTTTTTTGAGTTGATCTTGTATCCTGCTATGTTGCTGAAGGTGTTTATAAGCTGTATCAGATCCTTGGTGGAATCTTTGGGGTCGCTCAAGTATACTATCATGTCATCTGCAAATAGGGAAAGCTTGACTTCTTCCTTTCCAATTTGTATCCCCTTAATCTCCTTATGTTGTCTTATTACTCTGGCTAGAACTTCAAGTACTATATTGAATAAGTATGGGGAGAGCGGACAGCCTTGCCTCATTCCTGATTTTAGTGGAATTGCTTTGAGTTTCTCTCCATTTAATTTGATGTTGGCTGTTGGCTTGCTATAAATTGCCTTTATTATGTTTAGGTATGTTCCCTGTATTCCTGTTCGCTCCAATACCTTTATCATGAAGGGGTGTTGGATTTTGTCAAATGCCTTTTCTGCATCCAGTGAGATGATCATATGGTTTTTTTCCTTGAGTTTGTTTATATGGTGTATTACATTGACAGACTTTCGTATGTTGAACCACCCCTGCATCCCTGGAATGAATCCTACTTGATCATGGTGGATAATTGTTTTGATGTGTTCTTGGAGTCTGTTTGCCAGTATTTTATTGAGTATTTTTGCATCAATGTTCATGAGGGAGATCGGTCTGTAGTTCTCTTTCTTTGTTGTATCCTTGTTTGGTTTAGGAATTAGGGTAATTGTGGCCTCGTAGAAGGAGTTTGGTAATGTTCCTTCTCTTTCTATTGTGTGGAACAATTTAGAGAGTATTGGTATTAACTCTTCTTTGAAGATCTGGTAGAATTCTGCGCTGAAACCATCTGGTCCTGGGCTTTTTTTGGTTGGGAGACTTTTAATGACTGTTTCTATTTCGTTAGGGGTTATTGGACTATTTAAATAGTTTATCTGGTCTTGATTTAACTTAGGTATGTGGTACCTATCCAGAAAGTTATCCATTTCTTTTAGGTTTTCCAGTTTTGTCGAATAGAGGTTTTTGAAGTATGACCTGATGAGTCTCTGGATTTCCTCAATGTCTGTTGTTACGTCCCCCTTTTCATTTCTGATTTTGTTGATTTGGATGCTCTCTCTCTGTCTTTTGCTTAGTTTGGATAAGGGCTTGTCTATCTTGTTGATTTTCTCAAAGAACCAACTCTTTGTTTCATTAATTTTTTGTATTGTTCTCTTTGTTTCTATTTTATTGATTTCAGCTCTCACTTTGATAATTTCCTGGCGTCTAGTTTTCCTGGGAGACTGTGCTTCTTCTTGTTCTAGAGCTTTCAGGAATGCTGTTAAGTCTCTAGTGTGAGATTTCTCCAACTTATTTATGTGGGCATTTAGTGCTATGAATTTCCCTCTTAGTACTGCTTTCATAGTGTCCCATAAATTTGGATATGTGGTGTCTTCATTTTCATTGATCTCTAGGAAGTCTTTAATTTCTTTCTTTATTTCTTCCTTAACCCATTGGTGATTCAGTTGGGTATTATTCAGTTTCCATGAGATTGCAGGTTTTCTGTAGTTTTTGTTGTTGTTGAAATCCAACTTTAAACCATGGTGGTCATATAGAACACAGGAGGTTATTCCAATTGTTCTGTATCTGTTTAGATTTGTTTTGTGGCCAAGTATGTGGTCAATTTTAGAGAAGGTTCCATGGGGTGCTGAGAAGAAGGTATATTCTTTTTTGTTAGGATGGAATGTTCTGTAGATATCGATTAAGTCCATTTGAGTCATGACATCAGTTAAGTCCTTTATTTCTCTGTTAAGTTTCAATTTGGGAGATCTGTCCAGTGGTGAAAGTGGGGTGTTGAGGTCTCCCACTATTAATGTGTGGGGTTTTATATGTGATTTAAGCTTTAGTAATGTTTCTTTTACATATGTGGGTGTAGATGTAACCAACGGTCTTATAAAATAAGAAACACAGAGCCAATTCAGAGAAGAAAGCCAAGAGGTCAGAGCTAAGAGCCTCACCCTTCCTGATTCAGGGATCCTCTCCAGCCAAGAGAGCTCTCCGAAAAGGACCTACTTCCTGTGTGTCTGTCTTTAAAGTCTTCCTGTTCTGCCTTCTCATTGGTTGTAAACCCAAACATGGGACTGCCTCGTCACTGCCTGAATGTACCGCCCTCCAGGTCCTTAAAGGCGTGCGCCACCGCCGCCATGCACTTGCTATGACTCTAATAGCTCTGACCCCCAGAAAACTTTATTTATTAACATACAATTAAAATCACATTTCAGTACAAGTAAAATACCACCACATTTTCCCTTTTCTATTTTAATAAAAAGGAAAAAAAAGAAAAAGGTTATAACTAACAAAAGAAAAACTATATACAAAAGTACAATGACTATATACAATATATACAAGTAATAAATGTCTAAACAATGTCTAGTCCATTTGTATTTGACAAATTCAGAGAAAATAATTTCATTATCTATCCTATTTTGTTAAGTCCAAAATGTATCTAATTCACTTTCTATCCTAATTAATCTTCAACTATAACTAACTAACCTTCAACTATAACTACCTAATCTTCAACTCCCTCAGAGACCCAAGAAGGAAATAATATTAGCTAACAAAAATAAAAACAGAAAGTGCATGCAAGCAACTTCCAAAAAATTTGTGAGTTGACAGAAACAGCCAGCTGCCTGGACAGTCACCTGAGGTTTCTCCACAGTGTTGGGGCATCATCTTCAGCCTATAGGCTTAGCATATCTGACAGACTCATTTGTGAAGTAGGATGTACACAAGGTCAACAGTTCAACCTCACATTGGGTGAGAGCAGTCCATGTACCAGAAACACCTGAATTCCACTAGTGTCATGTCATGATTCAGGATTTTAAATTCTGGAAATTGTTGTTGATTTTTTAATTCAGCTGTCCATTCTTCTTGGCTGTGTATATATGGCTTCATCTTAGCATCCCGTTCTTCTCCACATCCCTCTGTCAAATGCCAGTTTACTATTGCGTGAGCTTAGTTACTCTTCAAGAATAACTGTTTCAGCTGCTGTTCCATTGCACATCAGAAGCCATCGGCCCACTGCCTGTACAGCTGCCTTCGAAGAAAAGGGCACTGTACCTTTTCCAAATTGCGAAGGCCACTTCAGGGATGGTGCCATATTGTCCTGGCCTCAGAAGATGCCTTTTGATAAAGCCATAACCACACTTGTTTTGGCAAGAATCAGTAGTCCTTTGTTTCATGTCCTGTCTGTCCATTTTGTCAGCAGTTGATTCAAGGATACTTTGTTGTCCAGTGGCTAACTTTTGCCACAATGAAAGTTAACTCCATACACAGTTTCTTCAATGCCCATATTTTCCCTGAAGTAGATTGGTACTGCCAGGAACTGACATGTCTCATAATCATAACAAAAAAGAAAAATTTTCTAAGTTATTAAAACATTTTAAATGCCATATTCTGTAGATCTCTGAAGGGTTTGAAGATGACCTGTCTAAAATATATCTGCTCAATTTTTAAAACATATCTAATATGACTACAAGTTCTATTGTAATGTCTAACTACTAACTTTCATTTCTTTATATCCTAATAGTTGTTAATAATAACATTCAAGGATCAGAAAATTGCATTGTTAAATGAATGGTATAAGTACAATTAGAAATATATATATAGCATTTTCTAACAACATCAATTTCAATATATATAATTTGTATACAATATAAAACAATCCAATGCAATGTAAAGTATTTAAAACTAGTAATTGTCTTTTTCTTCTTTCTTTCTCTTTTTTTTTTAAACAAGAACCTTAAATCTAATCTCCATTGCTTAGCCTTTTTCCTAACCCTTGACAACAACTTGTAACCAACTCCCCTAAACAATGAAAATTATCCCAGACCCAAAACCCATTAAAAAGACCAAAAAACCACCCACCCCACACCACCTCTTTGGGAATGTGGGCGTCGTATTCTTAAAATTGCTTCCTGTTGGGTATGGGCGAAGTTATCTTTCTCCTGAAAGAAAATTTTAGGTTAATTGTCAAATTCTAGGAAAGGTAACCATATCCTTCATTATCCAGTCTGTGTATAATGCCAAAGTTCAGGGTTTATCTCAAGTCTTTATTCAAGTAGTCTTTGAGACTGGATCATCTCAGCTAGTCATCTCAAAATTGCTATGAGCACCTTGTAGTTCAAAGCTGATCTGTAGATGATGTTTGTCAGCTTAATGATGTTATTATTGTCCACGTGGAATTGTTGTTGGTGTGGGGCCCCAACTTCTTCCTGGAGACTTCAGTTGATGTTAGGCCTGGCCGTGATTTCCTGCAGAAAACTGATAAGAGACTCGAACACAAAGACATATATATGCAACTAATTGAAGCCTTTTTTCTAGAATTAATTAGTACTCTATATGACCATTCATATCTTAAAGTTTAAAATGTATATATAACTATATATCTATATATATTAATCTTGTAGATTTTGATATAAAATTTATACTTTAAGAAAAGTTTTAAAGAATCAGAATAGAATCAAAGAGTTGATATTAGTAATAGAATAGTCCCTTAGTTAATTTGGCTTTTCTCCTGTCCCATAGCAGAAGATGGCTCTTTTATTCTGGCATGATACAGGGGGTTTGCATTTTCCTTTTAACAACATGCTTGAGTTTAAAGAAGGAGAGAGCCATTCTCCAACTCTAAAGTCAGCTTTAAATTTTTAATTGAACTGGAACTATTAGAAGACCAATAGTGTTAAATTTTTAGAGAAAAGCAGAAACAAACATTTAGGAAGACATAAAAAAAATTTAGATAATATATACCCATACGCCATTTCACTCTGTTTCCTGGGATAGGTGATTTGTCCCTTTTCTCAGTTGTCTCATTTGTCCAGTGTTCTTCAGTTTCCTTAACCTTCATTCTCCTAAAAGACAAAAACAAAAACCTTTCCCCAAGACTAATTTTGGGGATGTTCCTTTTTGGCAAGTTATTATCTGATTAAATGAAAAGACATGTGTTACTGGTATAAGTTAGTTTAAATTGGATGTTCATGCTGGTTGAAGAACTATCACCTCCTCTAATTAAGAGGTTTCTCTTGTTCAAATCAAACCTTTACCAATTTTGATGGTACCCACAACTTATCTTCTCCTGTAGAAACAAAAGCAAAACCTCGTCCCCAATGTAACACATACCCTGGTTTCCATTCTGAGGTCAGCACATCCTTAAAGTATATAGGCTGATTTAATTCTGTAGTTTTTTCTATTAACCAATGTCTCTCTGCAGCTGTTGTTCCTTTCTCATTGGCATTAAGAAAATTCAAAGTTAATAGAGCATTATGAAGTCTGTTTCTGGGGGTTTTTGTTACCCCTTTCTGTTTATTTAGCATATCCTTTAGAGTTCTGTTTGATCTTTCTACAATTGCTTGATCTGTAGGATTATGTGGTATGCCTGTAATATGCTTTATATTGTAATAAGCAAAAAACTGTTTCATTTTAACAGAGACATATGATGGAGCATTATCAGTTTTGATTTGTGCAGGTATACCCATGATGGCCATAACTTCGAGCAAATGAGTGATTACAGAATCAGCTTTTTCAGAACTCAAAGCAGTTGCCCACTGAAATCCTGAATAAGTATCGATAGTGTGGTGTACATATTTCAGTTTTCCAAATTCTGCAAAGTGAAACACGTCCATCTGCCAGATTTCATTCCTTTGAGTACCTTTTGGGTTACATCCAGCTGGTAATGGCATTTGATTGTAGAAGGAACAAGTAGGACATTTCTTTACTATTTCTTTGGCTTGTTGCCAGGTTATGGAAAAATCCTTTTTTAAACCTTTACTATTGACATGATGTTTTTTATGAAATTCTGAGGCCTCCAGCACATTTCCTATCAATAATTTATCAATCTCATCATTGCCTTGTGCTAGAGGGCCTGGCAGACCAGTATGGGATCGAATGTGAGTTATATATAAAGGATGACTCCTTTTCCTGATTGTAACTTGTAATTGAATAAATAGTGAAGTTAATTTTGAAGCATCAGGGATAAATTCTGCAGTTTCAATATGTAATACTACTCTTTCAGCATACTGAGAGTCAGTTACTATGTTGAGAGGTTCTGAAAAATCCATTAATACCAACAGAATAGCATACAATTCTGATTTTTGAACTGAATTATAAGGACTTTGAACCACTTTACTTAAATTTTCTGATTTGTAACCTGCCTTTCCTTGTTTGTTGGCATCTGTATAAAATGTATGAACTCCAGATATGGGTTTTTCCCGTACAATTCGAGGCAAGATCCAATCAGCTCTCTTTATAAGATCAATTCTATCGCTTTTGGGATATTTGTTGTTAATTTCTCCCAAAAAATTACTGCAAGCTCTTTGCAAGGTTCACTTTCTGTCCATAATTTTTCAATATCATCCTTAGTTAAAGGTACGACAATTTCTGCTGGGTCTATTCCTGTTAATTGACGAAGTCTCAATTTTCCTTTCCAAATCAAGTCAGAGATTTTTTCCACATAAGTTTTTAATTTTTTATTTGGTTTATTTGGTAAAAATATCCATTCTAATATAATATCTTCCCTCTGCATTAATATTCCTGTAGGAGAATGTCTAGAAGGTAAAATAACCAAAATGCAATCCAGCTTCGGATCAATACAATCCACGTGTCCTTCATGCACTTTCTTTTCTACCAAGGCCAATTCTTTCTCAGCTTCAGGTGATAATTCTCTTGGACTATTTAAGTCCTTGTCACCTTCTAAGGTTTTGAACAAATTATGCAGTTCATCATTTTTTACCCCAACAATAGTTCTTAGATGAGAAATATCTCCAAATAATCTTTGAAAGTCATTAAGAGTCTGTAGTCGATCTCTCCTAATTTGCACCTTTTGGGGTCTAATTTTTTGTAGCTCTATTTTATATCCTAAATAATTAATAGAATCTCCTCTTTGTATCTTTTCAGGAGCAATTTGTAATCCCCAGCAAGGCAAAATTTTCTTTACTTCTTCAAACATTCTTTCTAAAGTATCTGCATTTGAGTCAGCTAGTAAAATATCATCCATATAATGATGAATTATAGATTTAGGAAATTTTTTACATATCACTTCCAATGGCTGTTGTACAAAATATTGGCACAGAGTTGGGCTGTTCAACATTCCCTGTGGGAGGACTCTCCATTGAAATCTTTTAACCGGTTGAGAATTATTGTAAGTAGGCACTGTGAAAGCAAATCTTTCTCTGTCTTTTTCTTGTAAGGGTATTGAAAAGAAACAGTCTTTTAAATCAATAACTATGAGAGGCCATCCTTTTGGTAACAGAGTAGGCAAAGGAATTCCAGATTGTAGAGAGCCCATTGGCTGAATTACTTTGTTAATTGCTCTAAGGTCTGTTACCATTCTCCATTTACCAGATTTCTTCTTAATAACAAATACAGGAGAATTCCAAGGGCTGGTTGATTCTTCAATATGCTGAGCATTTAACTGTTCTTCTACCAGCTCTTCTAAAGCCTGGAGTTTCTCTGTTGTTAAAGGCCATTGCTGGACCCATACAGGCTTGTCTGTTAACCATTTTAAAGGTAGAGCTGTTGATGTCTTTGGAAGATCATCTGTTGTTGTGCCCTGTTCTTGTATAATATGGATGGCTGGTGACCACTCAGAATAATGCCTTCTAATATTTCTCTCAGAAACATGTGCTAGTTTATGATTTGTTTCTGAGATTGGAGGGATGTTAATCTGAGTATTCCATTGTTGTAACAAGTCTCGACCCCACAGGTTCATAGCTATGTTAGCCACATATGGTTTTAATTTTGCTCTCTGTCCTTCTGGACCTGGGTTTCTTCTACAACTGCAGGAAAGGTTTGAACTGGATTTGCTATTGGGGCCTGCATGAGGCCCCTCTGGGAGTTTCCCGAAGACTGAGGCAAAGGATTACCCTGTCTGTCCCTTGTTGATCTACACTCATTGGTCCAGTGTTTTCCCTTACCACACCTTCTGCATACTCCAGAAGGAAGGGGCAGTCTGTTGGCATTGTTCCTTGAAGAAACATTCGAGCCCTCTTGCACTCTGTTTCACCTGAGATAATGTCCCAATTCCTAACAGTTGAATGTTTACCTCCTGAAGAGGCCAAGTTGGATGCCAAAATTCTGGTGCAATTATGGTAACGTCCGCACCTGTGTCTACCAGACCAGACAACAAAACACCATTTATTTTTATCGATAATTTTGGTCTTTGTTCATTAATAGAAGTTTGCCAAAAAATTTTCTTTATGTTTTCTCCTGAATTTTCTATTCTCTCTGTTTCATCATCCTGACAAGCATGACTTATTCCAATAGGCATTTGGTTATTTAATTGCTCTGAGTAGGGGTTTCTTCTATGACTGCAGGAAAGGTTTGAACTGGATTTGCTATTGGGGCCTGCATGAGGCCCCTCTGGGAGTTTCCCGAAGACTGAGGCAAAGGATTACCCTGTCTGTCCCTTGTTGATCTACACTCATTGGTCCAGTGTTTTCCCTTACCACACCTTCTGCATACTCCAGAAGGAAGGGGCAGTCTGTTGGCATTGTTCCTTGAAGAAACATTGTTTCTAGGAATGACCTGTTTACAGTCCCTTTTCAAATGTCCTTGCTTTCCACATCCAAAACATCTAACATTCCTCAAACCTCTTGAAATTGCTTCTCCTACCCACGTATCATCATGCTTATGAGCTTCAACATTAACTGTGTCTCTAATCCAATCTTCCAAAGGTGCAGATCTTGCCTTTAACGGCCTGATTATTGTTTTGCATGCTGCATTCACATTCTCAAAGGCCAAAGACTCAATTATTATCTTACTAGCTTCTGAATCCGGGACCATTCTCTTTACAGCTGAAGCCAGTCTTTGTAAAAAATCTGTGAAAGATTCTTTTGGGCCTTGTACAACCTTTGTAAATGACTCAGTTTTTTTTCCTGGTTCCTCAACTCTGTCCCATGCATTCAAGGCTGCTGTTCGACATAAAATTAGGGTTTGGACATCATATAAACATTGTGCTTGTGCTGAAGCATATTGACCTTCTCCAATAAGCTGATCCTGGCAGACTTGTATTCCTTTATCCCTCCACTGTTTTTCTATGTTTTTAGCTTCATCCTTGAACCAAGTTAGCCACTGAAGCCTTTGACTGGGTTCAAGAACAGCTTGTGCCAGCTCCCGCCAATCCTGTGGTACAATCCTATTATATGTTGACCAAGAGTTTAACATTTGCTTTACATACGGGGAATGCATGCCGTAAGATACTATTGCCTCCTTAAACCTTCGTAAATCTAACATTTCAATTGGAGCCCAAATATTTTGTGTAGTCATTTGATCAGGCAACTGCTGTACGGTTACTGGACAAACTAAGGGTGACTGTGTAAAAACAGGCTTTCTTTCTGTAACCCTATGATCCAATCTTGAAGCAACTTCACTGTTAGTTTCTTCTGTCTGAGTTTTTACAGGTTTATCAAGTTTTTCTAAAGCTGTCATCCTGGCACTTAAATTGACTATCTTTTTAAATAGTAAAATGAGAATAAGCATAGTAATAAAAAGCATAATTCGGTCAACATTAATCTTCTCATATAGCTGTTCCATTGTCAGACTGTCTAAAATTGCAAACAAAGCCCAATTTTCTTCCAATGAACACAGAAAACCCATTTTTTTTAAATGTGGAAAAAATTTCTCTTTTAAATAGTTTCCTTTAAAATATTCGATATGTTAAGTGACTTACCAAGTCCTCGTAGAACAGTACCAATCCAAGGGAATTTCAAAACAGCCTCCTACTGTCCGAGGTGTGAATCCAGAGAGAGAGAGAGAGAGAGAGAGAGAGAGAGAGCGAGAGAGAGAGAACACGCCAGAACCGTAGCCACAAGTTCTGCCTAAGAACTTGAATTCAGCCACGTGTTCCCGCTTGAGCCTAGTCAAGCCTTGGCTCTGGCTACCTTAAGCTCCAACCACGTGTGTTGGCTTTACAGGCAGGGGCCCTGTTCGGCAGGGCAGGCCTGAATTGTCTGTAGCACCGGCTTTAAGCAAGTAGCTCAAAGTTAGTCCGGCCTGAGGCCAAGCCGACCTGGGCCCGGGCTAGGGAGCCGGCTGCCCTGGCGGGAAACGTGACCTGACGCCAAGTCAAGTTAAGCGGTTTTTAATGGATTCTTGTCACGTTGGGCGCCAAATGTAGATGTAACCAACGGTCTTATAAAATAAGAAACACAGAGCCAATTCAGAGAAGAAAGCCAAGAGGTCAGAGCTAAGAGCCTCACCCTTCCTGATTCAGGGATCCTCTCCAGCCAAGAGAGCTCTCCGAAAAGGACCTACTTCCTGTGTGTCTGTCTTTAAAGTCTTCCTGTTCTGCCTTCTCATTGGTTGTAAACCCAAACATGGGACTGCCTCTTCACTGCCTGAATGTACCGCCCTCCAGGTCCTTAAAGGCGTGCGCCACCGCCGCCATGCACTTGCTATGACTCTAATAGCTCTGACCCCCAGACAACTTTATTTATTAACATACAATTAAAATCACATTTCATTACAAGTAAAATACCACCACATGTGGGTGCCCTTGTGTTTGGGGCATAAATATTCAGAATTGAGACTTCATCTTGGTGGATCTTTCCTGTGATGAGTATGTAATGCCCTTCTTGATCTCTTTTGATTGATTTTAGTTTGAAGTCTATTTTGCTGGATATCAGGATGGCTACACCCGCTTGTTTCTTAAGACCGTTTGATTGGAAAGTCTTATCCCAGCCTTTTATTTTTAGGTAGTGTCTATCTTTGAATTTGAGATGTGTTTCTTGTATGCAGCAGAAAGATGGGTCCTGCTTTCATATCCATTCTGTAAGCCTATGTCTTTTTATAGGTGAATTAAGTCCATTGATATTGAGGGAAATTAATGACCAGTGATTGTTTATTCCTGTTATTTTTTGGTGGTGATGTGTGGGTACTTCTATACGTTGGGGTTTACTGCTGTGGCTTTATCTGTTGCCTGTGTTTTCGAGGGTGTATCTGACTTCCTTAGGTTGGAATTTTCCTTCTAGTGCTTTCTGTAGGGCTGGGTTTGTGGATAAGTATTGTTTAAATCTGGCTTTGTCATGGAATGTCTTGTTCACTCCATCTATGGTGATTGAAAGTTTTACTGGGTATATTAGTCTAGGCTGACATCCATGGTCTCTTAGTGTCTGCATTACATCTGTCCAGGTTCTTCTGGCTTTCAAAGTCTCCATTGAGAAATCGGGTGTTATTCTGATGGGTTTGCCTTTATATGTCACTTGGCCTTTTTCCTTTGCTGCTCTTAATATTCTTTCTTTATTCTGTACGTTTAGTTGTTTAACTATTATGTGGCGAGGGGACTTTTTTTAGGGTCTAGTGTGTTTGGTGTTCTATAAGCTTCTTGTATCTTCATAGGCATTTCCTTCTTTAAGTTGGGAAAGTTTTCTTCTATGATCTTGTTGAATATATTTTCTGTGCCCTTGAGTTGGTATTCTTCTCCTTCTTCGACCCCTATTATTCTTAGGTTTGGTCTTTTCATGGTGTCCCAAATTTCTTGGACATTTTGGTTGATGACTTTTTTGGCTTTAGTGTTTTCTTTGACTGATGAATGTATTTCTTCTACTGTATCTTCAACGCTAGAGATCCTCTCTTCCATCCCTTGCATTCTGTTGATTATACTTGCATCTGAAGTTCCCAATCGTTTACTCAGATTTTCTATTTCCAGCATTCCCTCTGTTTGTGTCTTCTTCATTTTTTCTATTTCCCTTTTCAGGTCTTGGACTGTTTCCTTCATTTGTTTCATTGATTTTTCTTGATTTTCTCTCAGTACTTTATTGTTTTCTTCCAGGACTTTATTGATTTCTTCTAATTTGTTTGCCCTTTCCTCTAGTTGTTTATAGCGTTCTTCACATTTTTTTCTCTTTTCCTCTACACAAGCCTCTAGCTTCTTCATGATGTCATTCATAAGGCTGTTTTCTTCTGCTTCTTCCAATTTCTGATGTTCAGGTCTAGGTGTTGAAGGAGGGCTAGGGCCTGGTGATGCTGTATTGCTATTCATTTTGTTGTATATGTTTCTGCCTTGACGTCTGCCCATCTCCTTGTGGTTTGGTCTTGGCCTTATCCGCACACTTGGTTCAGACAGACCAGTGTTCCAAAAGGGAAGTCCGGAGTAAGATGGGAGCTGGGGGCTGGCCTCTATGTCTCAGGAAGAGGCTTGGGGCTCAGGTGGATGGGCGTGGGGGCAGGGCGTGGAGACTGCAGGGTCTGCCAGGGGTCTTGGAGAAGGGGATCCTTCCTGGTGGGGCTAGCAGGGAACCTGCCTGGTGGCCAGAACCTGGGGCCAAGTTGGGCAGGTCTTCCCTGGAGTGGCTGGTGCCCAGGGATGGGGTCCGGGGCAAGGAAGGCCACTCACCAGTGTTCCAAAAGGGAAGTCCGGAGTAAGATGGGAGCTGGGGGCCGGCCTCTAAGTCTCAGGAAGAGGCTTGGGGCTCAGGCGGATGGGCGTGGGGGCAGGGCTTGGAGACTGCAGGGTCTGCCAGGGGTCTTGGAGAAGGGGATCCTTCCTGGTGGGGCTAGCAGGGAACCTGCCTGGTGGCCAGAACCTGGGGCCAAGTTGGGCAGGTCTTTCCTGGAGTGGCTGGTGCCCAGGGATGGGGTCCGGGGCAAGGAAGGCCACTCACCAGTGTTCCAAAAGGGAAGTCCGGAGCAAGATGGGAGCTGGGGGCCGGCCTCTAAGTCTCAGGAAGAGGCTTGAGGCTCAGGCGGATGGGCGTGGGGGCAGGGCTTGGAGACTGCAGGGTCTGCCAGGGGTCTTGGAGAAGGGGATCCTTCCTGGTGGGGCTAGCAGGGAACCTGCCTGGTGGCCAGAACCTGGGGCCAAGTTGGGCAGGTCTTCCCTGGAGTGGCTGGTGCCCAGGGATGGGGTCCGGGGCAAGAAAGGCCACTCACCATTGTTCCAAAAGGGAAGTCTGGAGCAAGATCTTAATCCAAATTTTGAGAATGGTTTATCTTGAAAATGATTTTCAAAGCCTGCATAAAAATGAACAAGTTTATTTTAACATGAAAAAGTTGCAACTAAAATAATCATTTTTTACATATTTTAAACTATTTAATATTAATGACTTAAGGCAACATAAGGTTTTCAGTGTTTAGTGGAACTAAAAACCTGATGTAGCACTTTTACACAGCTATGTGAGCTATATGGTCAACTCTGCTATTGAACTTATCAATGATGTGGGGGGAATAGTGATATGTACAGTTTATACCAAGACTGAATAAAATAATCACTGTGCTAACCATAGGCATTGTTTTTTTGTTGTTGTTGTTGCTGTTCATTTCACCTTATCTAGATCACTGTTTCTTCAGGACAGTATTATGTACATTTTGAAAAATAATACCTGGAATACTATTAGATATTGGAAAAAGCAAAGATTTCTTTTAATCACAATATACTAGTGACAATGTAGGCAAAGTGCCAATCATAGAGTCTCCCCAAGACTACTTTGCACACTTTTGCAGAGACCTGGCAACAGTTTCATTGTTAAATGTAGCATGAATCTTAAAAGTTCTTATTAATAAAATCAAATCTGAGCTAGGTATTGGGGTGAACACTGGAAGATCAGAGAGACTAAACAAGCCACAGCTAACCTCACCTGGCCAACTTCTCAGCTGATCTTGTTTCCTCAGACTGGAAGCCTCTGTGTCCTCGTATCTAAATGGCTCTCAGCTGAACTGTGCTGCTCAAAACCTAAAAGCTTAACCAGCCAAATGCTTCTAGTTTCTGGTCCTCACGCCTTATATACCTTTCTGCTTTCTACCATCACTCCCTGGGATTAAAGGCTCGCTTTCTGGGATTAAAGGCATGAGTCACCATGCTTGGCTGTATCCTTGAACAGATGGATTTCTGCCTCTGGAATGCTAGGATTAAAGGCATGTGCTACCACTGCCTATCCTAAGTATCTAGTGGCTTTTCTGTTCTCTGACCTCAGATAAGTTTATTAGGGTACACAATATTTTGGGGAACACAATACCACCACATTTCCTCTCTTTTTGTCTAAAATTAAAAAAAAGCTTAAAACTAATACAAGAAAAACTGTATCCAATAAGTATATACAATATATACAGTCAAGAATTACATTAATGATGTCTAGTCCATTAACATTTGACAGATTCAGATAAAAAATCTCCATTAATATATAACAATGCCTAGTCCAGTAACATTTCATAAACTCAGACAAAAAAATTTTATTACTTATCTTATTTAAAACTAGTTTCTTTTTAAAAGTAGATTTAAAAATTGGCTTTCTTATCATATTTAAATTCTCTCTTTTTTCTTTTCATAAAAGTTTCAATAATATACATTTTGTCATTTTTATATCTTCCCCTTTTTCTTTTTAGTGTTATTTCTTTAACTTTTTCTCAGAGTAGAGTTAATCATCTACCTCAAATCTATATTCTCTCTTTTTTTTTAAACAAAACCTCTGAATCTAATCTCCTTGTTTAGCGTTTTTCCTGACCATTAACAATTAACAACTTGTAACTAACCATCATAAACAATGACAATATCCATAACTCAAATGACCAAAAACCTCCCATCCCCCCTCTTAGGGATGTGGGTGTCGTTTTCTTAAAATTACTTCCTGCTTTCTAGGGGCGAAGACATCTTTAGGGAATCCTGAAAAGAAAATTTTTGGGTTAATTGTCAAGTCCTGTATCATTTGTCCTTGCATAACAGGAAAGTTCAGGGCTTGTCACAAGTCCTTGTTCGACTGGATCATCTCAGCTAGTCATCTTGAAATCATCCTAAACAGTTTGTAGTCCAGAGTCAATCTTTCTGTAGTGTTAATCAGCTTAATGGTTTTACCATAGTCCATGTGGAATCATCTTTGTGGAGTCCCATCATCTTTTTGAAGATTTCAAAGTCACTGTTAGTTGTGGTCATGGTTCCCTGCAGATTTTTTTTCCTCCTCTGTGGTTTGGAGCAATCACAGTCTGATAAATGTCTGTCTCTTGGAACCACACATGTTCTTCCCTAGAAGAGAATATCTTCACAGCAATTTCTCCCCACCATTTGTCTTGCCAAACTTTTCCAAACTGACCTTTGCCAATGCTTTCTTGTAACACGATGGTCCTGGCAATTCTTCTCTGAACAAACAGCAGTAAACTATTTGTCCCAGGTAGCAGCATCACCACAGTCACCAACACGATGAGAAGAAGCCAGCAATTCGGACCAGCCTCCATGGTCCCGCTGTCACCGTTTGTGCCTGGGCCCTGGCCGAAGCTTCTCCTTAGCAAGCCTCCTAGGCCGCCCTCAAATTCAGGATCCTCCTGCCTCTGCCTCCTTTAGCAAATTCAACCAGTGTGCTTCACCACAACTGGCTGAGGGTAGCTCGGGTCTGAGCTGGGACCCACAAGGCCACAGGCAAGCAGATTTTTCATGAATTCATACCATGAAAGTTGGGCACCAGATGTAGCATGAATCTTAAAAGTTCTTATTAATAAAATCAAACCTGAGCTAGGCATTGGGGTGAACACTGGAAGATCAGAGAGACAGAACAAGTCACAGCTAACCTCAGTTAAATATGGAAAAAAATGAAAACAGGACTTATAGGCAAAAATATGGTTTATAACTGTCTATGTCAGACCCTCATGTGACCTACCAATAAAGTACAATAAATCCTGCCTTGCTACAAATGGATGACTATGTGTGAAAGCTGAAAGAGAAGGTTCAAGTAAGTGCATGGATGAAGTAGCATATGTGGAGTAATTTAAGAAATTATACATAGGCCCAGCAACTAAATTCTAACAGTTACCTGCCAGATCACCCTTGATCTGTTTCTGGCAATGCCAAAATTGCCATCAACAAAGAACTCTGTCATCACAGCACAGTAAACCATAGGACAATACTAGCCAACTGATTAAAATATTGATTATCCTGATTCCTACCCAGGAAGTTAAATGTCAGGTAAAATACTATTTCCCATATGACAATTAATTTAATGCATGGAGAATGTCTATCCATAATTATTTTATAGGTGCCAAAGCAAATTTAAACCACTCATCAAAAACAAAACAAAAGTAGACAACAAGAAACCCCCTCATAGTGCTAAGAACAACAGAGTCAACACCAAATCCGATTAACTACTTCTAAAGGTTGTGCAGTATTTTTTATGGTGTCTGAATGGATGTAAAAGAACAGCAGATAATATCCTAACCTATGAAAATGTAGAAAAAGACACTGGATCAGAAGCACAGGGAGATATTTTGGGTATGTGTAGATCAAGCAAAGCAGGTGCTTTTGACCTATCAATCATTTTGTAGGAATAATGATATTTTATAAACTGTAACACCTCTAGATCAATTGGCTCTTCAGTCATGTTTCTATGAATAATAAAGATATATATATATATAGTATATATATATACAATGCAAGTAACAATGAAAAAGGGATAAATACAGCAAGAAAGAAGACAAAGGGAAAAGAAAGAAAAAATCAGAGGTTGATTAGCATCATGTTTGGAAATATGGTACCACCATAACTCTTTTTTCATATGCTCATCATGTATTCTCAACTTGAAATCCTTATTTAAAGTCTTGATGTCATAATCCTAAATGGTCTTTTGAGAGGGCCTTAATAAATAGAATATAGCAGGAACATGCTGTGAGAGTTCTACATCTAGATCACAAATCAGCATCTTTTATTTACTTCCTTACAAGTTTTGTTTTTGGAACCCAACTGCTATGCTTTGAGGTGCTCAGTTGGGATAAGGGCCGTAGCCCATTGCTCCAGTTCAGTCCCATATTTTCCATTATGTGGGCTAATTATCTTTCATGCCTGAATTCTTGAGTTGCCTCTGCTAATGCTATGTGGAACACAGATGTGCCATACCAACTGTGTTCTCTCCCAGGTTCAGATATATGAGAAAAATAAATTGGTAGAAACTCTGGAGGTAAGTGGTTATGAAGTAATAGTTAAATAAACATTTGTCTTAAAAATAACTAAACTGACCAATTTCAATTAATCACAGCTTCAAATATTTCTAGTTTCTAAAATAAATCAGAATTGAATATTACATTTAGGTTGAGTCTTCTCAGCTCAGTTAACTCAATCTAGAAAGTCCTCTCAGATATATAAAGGGGGTTGTATCCTAGGTGAATCTACATCCTGTTCAATTGACAATCAATATTAACTATCATTCCTAGTGAACCTTAAAAATGCATTTGTTAGATCTTGGGATTATAGCTCCATGCTTTTTATCATCTAAATTATCTGCTCTTACATTCTATAATCTTGGTATATCTGGTTGTGAGTAAATGTCTCCATATTCTTAGGATATCGCTTTCTATTCTTAATTATGTTGAAGTCTCTCTTTTACTCTGTTCTTCAGTTTTGATGGCAGTTCTCAGAAGTAGAAATGATTTCCTGAACAAAAACAATGTAAATGAGTTTCTATCTCACTATAAGTCCATGTAATTATGGATATCTAAAATTTCCTAGATATTTTAGTTTGTATTGTTAAAGATGTAATATATCATTCACACCCTAGTCACAAAATATCTGGTAAATGAAAGTTAAAGAAGGAAAGTCTAGTCTTTATCAGAGAAATCATGGAGACAGTAGAGCAATGGACCTGTTCCAATTGCATCCACATTTAGAAAGTTAAGACATTAATTCTGGTGCCACACTTGGTCTCCTTTTTATTCATTCAGTGTCTGTAGCCCATGAAATTGGCTTACTCATATTTAGGGTGAGTCTTCTTGATTCAGTTAACTCAATCTATAAACTCCTCCCAGACATATCAAGAGGGTTTTATACTAGAATCTAGATTCTGTTAAATTGACAATTAGTATTACCCATTATTCATAGTGATGTTTAAAATTACATTTGTCAAAACTTGGAATATAGTTCAGTGATGGATTGCTTAACTTAGATTCAGTGCCTTGCACTGCAAAGTAAAATAACTAAATAAATAAGTTCCCATACACAAATCACAAAACAACCATGTAATATTAATTTTCAAAACATGTTATAGTTTTCAAAATAAGTGATTCATCATTCCATACCAATGGATTACCAAATACCTCCACTTCCTAATATCTGATGCAGGTAAAATATAAAAGAAACATGAATGCCTAAGAAAATAAAATGCCAGAGCTGGAGAGATAGCTCATTGGTTGAGAGTACTTGCTGCCCTTGCAGAGGACACAGGTTTGGTTCACAGCAGTCATATACTGGCTAACAACCAACTGTCTGCAACTCCCATAGCACAGGATCTGATTTCCTCTTCTGGCCTCTGAACACATGTAACACAAGGCATACACCAGGCAAAATACCCATACAAATACAACTATTCTCTCTCTCTAAAGACAAGATTTAGTTCTCCTAGAACTGATTTATATATATCAGACTGGCCTCAGACTCACAGAGATCTGCCTGCCTCTGATCCAAGTGCTGGAATTAAAGGTGTGGGTCACCAAATCAGCTAGAAATCTTTTTAAATAAAAAGATAAAAAAGGAAACTTCAACTCCATTTTATTTATTAAAAGCATCTTAGCCGGGCGGTGGTGGCGCACGCCTTTAATCCCAGCACTCGGGAGGCAGAGCCAGGCGGATCTCTGTGAGTTCGAGGCCAGCCTGGACTACCAAGTGAGTTCCAGGAAAGGCGCAAATCTACACAGAGAAACCCTGTCTCGAAAAAAAAAAAAAAAAAAAAAAAAAGCATCTTAGAGATTGAGAGGAAGGAACTTGGTTATGTTTTTTAATTATCAACATTTTAGAATTCATAGAATTCAATAGGAATCTGATCTGACTAGGGAGCTGAGGTGGTAAAAGTGCTGCACTGATTACCAGGCATCATAGTAAGTGGAGATCCTTTGATGTTTAGTTACCTACTTGCTCTTTCTATCTATCCAGACCAAAAGTCTGAGTGTCCTGTACTTGATTGACAAAGTCTTTTCTGTTTTCCTAATGTTGATTTCTTGTTTTATTTAGTAATAGTTATTTATGTGGATTTCTTACTTACAAAATATGGGCTATCCTTTGGTTAGTCTTTGTAAGTGAGTGTGTGTTGGGGGGGTGGTGCTTTGAGACACGGTTTCTGTGTGTAACAGCCTTGGCTGTCTTGAAACTTGCTTTGTAGATCAGGCTGGCTTCAAACTCACAGACATCTGCTTGCCTCTACTGGCAGAGTGCTGGGATTAAAGGCTTGCACCACCACATCTAGCTACCATTGGCCAGTCTTAACGAGGGATAATTAAAAATATAACATTTTGTGAAAAGAAAAATATTGTAACAGAAGTTTCACTAACCTTTATGCAGTCAGAATTTCACAGATCTGAGAACACAGTTAAGTATTTCCAGAAATATTAGTGCCTTAAATACTTATCTAGCAGATGTCATCTAAGAGTATCCTAAAATTTTCTCCTGGTGCAGTTTGCTGCTCATTATTTTTATATGTGGGAAAAGGGAATTATAATGGAAGGAAGTTTAGTTATACTTCTGGAAGAGTTTCATTGATACTAGTTTAATGTGAAGTTTCCTGTTGGCAACTGTTAAAATTTAAAGTGGAAATTCACTGCTAATAAACTGTAATAATAGCTGTATGTTTTATGACAGAAAACGGCTATTGAATGAACAGAATGAGCATCATTTCAGTGACATCTATTACACATTATAACCATAGACAGATGTCAAACTTGAATTGTGACATTGACCATACAACTTTATGCCCCCTTTCTTTCTCTCTCTTGTGCACACATGTGAGCACACACATAGAAAAACATATGCACACCCATGCAAACACAAGTGAGAGTTTGGGGAGACAGTCATTGACCACATTGTGATGACCAATCAGAGGCTAAAGATTTTGTTAGTCCTTTTTTATCACTGTTACTGAGTAACCTCAGGAAAATGATTCAAAAGAAGTATTTGTTTTGTTTGTAATTGAAAGATATTAATCTGTGGTCAGCTGACTCCAGGACATGGTTTTGTGGTGCAGCAGATTATAATGATCCCAGATGCATGTGACAGAAGAGGATGTTTACCTCCTGAAACCCAAAACAGGAGTCTCCACACATACAGTGTATGTCAGTGACCTACATTCTCCAGCTATGTTTTTCCTTAAAATCACACATTCAGTTATCCAGTCATCTATGGACTCACAGATGCAGTTAGTTGTGGGGGTTATTTCAATCCAAGTTATAGCTAGTACATTGTAGAATGTATTTTTAAATATTTGATAGAGTTGATAATTTCTTTTTATATTTAATGACTTATACATATACATACATATGAATAACTTCATAGGATGTTCTCATTGTTTTTCAATATCAATATATCCATATTATTGTGTATCTTTTTAAAAGTTTACCTTTTTATTGTCTTTGACAGTTTCATATAAGTATAAAATGCATTCTGCTTACTCTGTTTCCTACCCCCTCTCTTATCTTCTTTCCTCTCTATCAATTCTCCATTCTACCTTTACCTTTCCACTTCCCAGATTCATAATTGTAGGTTTTGTTTTGTGACCCATTTAGTTTAAGCATGGCCTTCAATGAGACCATTGGATTGGTCTAGCCATTGAAGCCTGGTGAAGGCATCAGTAAGTATACAGCTGAAGGTAGTGATTCCCACTCTTCCTGAACTATGGGTTCACCTGACCCCACCAAAGAATTAGGCCCATCACCCGCAGCACACCTTGACTGAGGAGGGGTAGTACGCCACCAGCCTGTCACCCAGCCTCCCGGTACCTGGTACCCGGAGACAATCAGATGCAGTGGGGAGCCGTGTCAAGCAGGAACTCATTTATTAAACATCAGCACACCCTTTATAAATCACCATACCACAAGTCAGCTTTCCTTCTACCAATCACAACAAAGGTCAGGTATCCCCGAGCCGCTCCTGGCATAGCTCAGCATGATGATCAGGAGGAGGCCATGCACCTACATCATCTTTCCTGATCCCAAGAGCCAATCATTATTTTTGGTAAACAAGTTAGGTTCCCTACCCAGCTCACTTCCTCTCAGGGCCATCTTTGGCTTTTGCAGTCTGACATGTGCTCAGCATACCCACACTGAACAGATCAGTAAATAATAGTTATGCCGAGAAATCTAGGATCTCTGACCACATATCCATTGTGCCTGAATGCTTTTCATATTCAATTTTTGACTGACAAAGTACAGATATCCACAGATTCTGTGAGATTTTTATTGTAATGTCTGTGTCTTGCCCATAAAATGGCCTTTATAGCCCTTCTATCTATCTTCAGGCTTTTGCATTTTTCCATTCACCTCATCTGCAATGTTACCTTAACCTTACAGGGTGCTGGAAGTTGCAGGGAAATGTAATGGAATTCAGCTACTATCACAAAGGCTACTACTTGGAAAAGTCAAGGACTTTTCCAAAGGTCAAGCCATGGCTTAAGAAGTCTTGGTGATATTTTAGCTTTTGTATATATATATTAGCTTGTTCCTGCAATGATTTTCTTGTACTGCTATATGTGCTTCTGAGAACTCCTAACAGTGTATTTATCTAAAATACCTATCAAGCTTCCAAGGTCAAACAATCTCCTGAACTCTTATGGAAATGACATCTGTTTCCTAGGTCAAGCAGATAGTTTTATCTCTTGTACAATCTGAGACCCTCTTTTTCTATTACTAACATTATAAACTCCTAACTTCTTATCTAACTACTTCTAGGAATGTAGACTGAGCACATAAATTCCCTTCTTGATATACTAACCACTCATTAGCTCTCAATTGACCTTCTTTGGGTTGTAAAAGAAAGCCTTGTAGTCACTGCCTGAGGAAAACACATCTGCCTTTATGACCCTGTAAGAATTCAAGCCTGGTGACCTTCCTCTGCCAGAGGATTGCTATTTCTTGGATTTGTAACTAGATTCTTGATAGACTTGGGATGGACTGAGAGGTATAAGGAAGGAGAGGAGGATTCTGAAGAGAGAACTTGAGGATGAGAAAGAAAAGAGAAAAGAAAACAGAAGAACTACATGAGTAAGAACTGGAGAGGAACAAACTAGATGGGAAGAATTAATTAAAGGACTAAAAGAGAGTACTAGATGAACAAGATGGAAGATGAGGAAGAGCCAGATGGGAAGATAAAGATGAGAAAGAACAAGATGAGAAAGAGGGAAATGGGAGAGGAGCTAAGATGGGAAGGAACTAGATGGATGAGAACCTAGATGGGGCAGAAGTAATATGAGAGAATTAAGGTAGAATTTAGAGGGGACAGCAGATAAATGTAGATAGAAATCAGGCAAGAAAGAAGCTAGGCATGACAGCAGAATAGAAGCGGTGCAGAGAGAGAACTGACTCAGAAGAATAAAGTGTATGGACTAAGGGGTTTTGTATATGTAGATTCATTTCATATTATCAAAGTTTAAAATATCAGCTGGTTGTGGATTCTTCCTGGATCCCCATAGTCCCCCAAAATAGGGGATGGTATAAATGCCTTGTTTAGGGTTGAGAATCCAACTGTCATTTATTCTCATCACCTTGCCCAGTTGTAGGTCTCTGCATTCACCACTGACCACAGTTTTATTAAATTGAGTTTTTTTCCAGTTATCTAAATGGCATGTGCATGCATGTGCATACACACAGACACAGACACACACACAGACACACACACAGACACACACACACACACACACAGTGGTATTTTATTTGTACTGAAATGTGATTTTAATTGTATGTTAATAAATAAAGTTTCCCCGGGGTCAGAGCTATTAGAGCCATAGCAAGAGCGTGGCGGCGGCGGCGGCGGCGGCGGCGGCGGCGGCGGCGGCGGCGGCGCACGCCTTTAATCCCAGCACTTGATAGACAGAGCTAGGTGGATCTCTGTGTGTTCAAGGATACAGCCAGCATTGGAGACACATGCCTTTAATCTTAATACCAACCATAGAAGACCTGGAAGTCACTACAGACAGGGAATGACGAGGCAGTCATGTGTTTGGGTTTACAACCAATGAGAAGGCAGAACAGAAAGACTATATAAAGACAAACACATAGGAAGTAGGTCCCTTTTGGAGAGCTCTCTTGGCTTAAGCAGAAAGGGTAAGGCTCTTAGTTCTGACCTCTTGGCTTTCTTCTCTGAATTGGCTCTGTGTTTCTTATTTAATAAGACGGTTGTTTACATCTACATTTGGTGCCCTGCAGTTTAAAGCAATAGATTCACAATAAGACAGATTCAGATGTAATGATTTACAATGTGTGTAAAATATACGTAGGCCTGAAAGAGACAAAAAAGGTGATATATACAGTTATATAAAGAAATACATAGTTTTTAAAAATAAAGTCTTTAAAGAGACAGTAAAATTAATATAAAAATAAGCCATGTAAAGATGAATATTACACAGAGAATCTGGATTGGGTTGCCTTTGGGATTTTTTTTTTTTTTTTTTTTTTTGGTTTTTCGAGACAGGGTTTCTCTGTGCAGCTTTGCGCCTTTCCTGGGACTCACTTGGTAGCCCAGGCTGGCCTCGAACTCACAGAGATCCGCCTGGCTCTGCCTCCCGAGTGCTGGGATGAAAGGCGTGCGTCACCACCGCCCGGCTTGCCTTTGGGATTTTTAACTGCAGAAAAACATTAGATTGTAAAAGATGTTGAGTTATGCCAAAATGTATATTTTAAAGGTACCTTGACTTCAAAATTTGCATATAAGGATACGTTGCTTTGGAAAGGAGACTCTGCTTTTGTTCCCACAGAAAGCCAAAGGCTATGGATTTGTTCCAGATTAAGATACATCAGGTTTGACCAGCCAAGACCCCCTGAAAGGTCTCCGAGGACACCATGGCCCTGATGATCCAACATCCAGAATGGTTTGAAGGCAACTGGCTCAGACGATACAGCCTCATGGACTATTCTATAATTCTAAAATTTTCTTTGTGTCCCCATAAGATACAGTGCCCCCCTCCAGCAGGAAGTAGTAAGAGAAACTATGCCCAAATTCCCAAATTATATGTAATTTTACTTTGTTAAGGCTAAAATCTTCCTTTTTGAAAAAAAAAAAAAGAAAAGAGGAAGTGCTGTGGGGTGGTCTGTATGTCAAGTGTGTTGCTGATTGGTCAATAAATAAATCACTGATTGGCCGGTGGCCAGGCAGGAAGTATAGGCGAGACAAGGAGGAGAATAAAGCTGGGAAGTGGAAGGCTGAGTCAGAGAGACACTGCCAGCCGCCACGATGACAAACAGCATGTGAAGATGCCGGTAAGCCACGAGCCACGTGGCAAGGTATAGATTTATGGAAATGGATTAATTTAAGCTGTAAGAACAGTTAGCAAGAAGCCTGCCACAGCCATACAGTTTGTAAGCAATATAAGTCTCTGTGTTTACTTGGTTGGGTCTGATCGGCTGTGGAACTGGCAGGTGAGAGAGATTTGTCCTGACTGTGGACCAGGCAGGAAAACTCTAGCTACACACACACACACACACACACACACACACACACACACACACATACATCTCTCTACCCAGGCATATCACTTCCTGTTATGTCCTCCAAAGTGCTAGGATTAAAATACGTTCCACCATTGACTGGCCTCTAGTGACTAGCTCTTCACTCTAATCTTCAGGCAAGATGTATTTGTTAAAGCACATTGTATCTGTGCGCGCGCGCGCGCGCGCGCGCGCGTGTGTGTGTGTGTGTGTGTGTGTATGTGTGTGTGTGTGTATCCCATTGAGTCCAATCCCATATACGCCCAAATATGCATAGATGGGTCATGGACAGTCTACTAGTAGCTACTCCTAGAAGAAAAATACCTATCTTTTCCCAACAACCTTCAACTACCAACAACTGCTCAATCAAAGGTGAGGCCTTGGTAGCCCCTTTTTCCTTCGTGATGGAATTTTTGATGGACTTGATCTTTTGTAAGTCTTGTTCAGGTAAACACATCTATTGTAAATTTATGAATGCCATGTACAGAGTACATCATTTTGTAACACTCTTCCCTATCCTCTGGCTCTTAAATTCTTTCTTGCCCCTCTTGTATAATGTTACCATGTATAGTTAAGCACTTAGTGCCACTTATTTTCAGTTCTTTGATCAGTTATGTGTAGCACAAATCCTAATTTGTTTTAATAATAAAAACCTGGAGCCAGATATTGGGGTAAATGCTGAAAGATCAGAGAAGCAGAGCAGCCACCCACTAGAGAGACTTCTTATCTCTACTGAATCCTCAGCCTCAAAGGGCCAAGCTCCTGTTTCCATTCTGCTTTATCACCTCCTCTCTCTACCCAGGCATATCACTTCCTGTTATGTCCTCCAAAGTGCTAGGATTAAAATATGTGCCACCATTGACTGGCCTCTAGTGTTTAGCTCTTCACTCTGATCTTCAGGCAAGATTTATTTGTTAAAGCACAAACAAAATATCACCACATTTCCCCTTTTTTAATCTAAAATGAAAAAGTTTATAATTTATATAAGAGAAACTACATACAATGAGTACAATAACCATATACAATATATACAGGCATAAATACATCAGCAATGTCTATCCCATTAGTATTTGACAAATCCAGAGGAAATACTCCATTATTTATCTTATCTTGGTGAGTCTAAAAGGTTGTACCAAATTCACTTTCTGTTCTAACTTCCATTACCAAAATTATTATTTAATATCTGTCAACCTTATACATTTTATATCTCTTTAGTTAATTTCTAATCTGAATCTGGTAACAAGGAAAACTATAGCTATAAAGTCTTGATCAGAGACCCTAGAAAGAAATACCATTACCTGAGTAAGCAGGAAATGCAAGCAAGTGACTTCCAAAAAATGTGAGAAATGACAGAAACAGTTGGCTGCCTAGGCAGTCACCCAAGGTTCTTTTGCAACTCTGCGGCATCCATATTCAGCCTACATACCTAGCATATTTGATAGACTCATCTGTGAAGCAAGATATTCTGAAGGGCTGGCTGTCTTACCTTGTCTTGGCAAACTTCAGCAGTCCTTTTTATTGTGTGTCCTGCTTGTCCCATTTGGATAGCATATTGTCAGCAATTGAGGCAAGGGCACTTTCTTGCCCAGTGGCTAAATTTTGCACAAAGGAAGTAAACTCCATATGGAGTTTCTTCAAAGCTCATCATCTTCTCTGAAGTAGATTGGTGCTGCCAGTAGCACAAATGTCTCACTGTCAAAAAAAAACAACAAAGAAACCCAACTTATGTTATTAAAACATCTTTAATGCCATATTCAGTACATCTCTGTTTGAAGACAACTTTTCTATCTAAAATGTATCTCTGTTTGGCCTTGAAAACATACCTAATATCACTCCATGTTTAATTGTAATAGGTGTCTAACTACTAACCTTCATTTCTTTATTATCCTAAATAGTTTATAATAATAACTTTGAAGGACTAGCAATTTGCATTACATTGTTAAATGACAGCTACAGGTAAAATACCTTGAACAAGGTTATAAATGTATGTACCGTATATTCTAACAAAAATAATCTCAACTTTGTATCAATATACAAAGATCCCTATCAATGTAAAATATTGAAAACTAGTAGTTGCTTTTTTGGTTTAAAAGTAGATTCAATAATCTATCTTTTTATCCTATGCTTATATTCCCCCTATTTCTTCTCAGAGTAGATTCAATAATCTACCCTTATAGCCTATCGTTCCTATATCCCCCTTTTTTCTTTTCAAAACAAGAACCCTGAACCTAAACTCCTTTGTCCTGCATTTTTCCTGACCATTACCAAGAACAACTTGTAACCAATGATACTAAATGATGACAAATATCAATAACCCATCAAAGACCAAAAAACATCACCCCACCTCTTGGGAATGTAGTTGTCGTGTTGTTAAGTTTACTTCATGCTGTCTGGGGGTGATGGCATTTTTAAGGGATACTGAAAAGAAAAATTTGAGTTAATTGTCAATTCCTTGGGGAGGCAGCTATATCATTTGTTGTCTAGTCTCTGTGTAATGGGAAAGTGTAAGGCTTGTCTCAAATCCAGGCTAGAATAGTCTGTGAGGCTGGATCATCTCAGTTTGCCACCTTGAGACTGTCTTTAGCAGTTTGAAGTCCAAAGTCGATCTTTAGGTGGTGTTTCTCAACTTAGTGGAGTTATCATAGTCCATGTGGAATCATCACTGTGGGGCTCCATCATCCTTTTTGTGACTTCAGAGGTCACTGTTAGGTTTGATCATGGTTCACTGCCAGAAACTTAAACATTTTAAATGTGATATGCAGCAGATCTCAAAGAGGTTAAAGGATCAATATTTGTTATGTTCATCCAGAGTACAAAACTGCAATTTCCAGTTACCTAATAGAGACTCAAATCCTAAATCATGCACAGGAAGCCAAATGAAGCCTTTTTCTAGAATTAGTACTTTATGTAAACATTAATATCATGACAAAAAGTATTTATATATATATATATCAATGTTATAAATTTTGAGATAATATTTATACCTTAAAAAAAGCTTTGAAGAGTCAAAATAAAACCAAAAGATTATGAGATTTGTAGCAATGGAATAGTCCCTAAATTTTAGTTTTTCTTCTGTTCCATATCAGGTGGCTCTTCAGACATGAGACAGAGATTTTGGATTTTATTTTAACAACCATGCTTGAGTTTAGAGAAGGAGAGAGCCATGCTCCAACTCCAAAGCCAGCTTTAATTTTTAATTGGACTGGAACTACACAAAGACCATTTTCATTATGCATCTGCAGAGAACAGCAGAAACAAACATAAAAGCAGATTCATGAAATTTTTTCCTGTTGAAAATGTGACATAAAATATAGGCCAATTTACTCTTCTTTTGGGGACATTTTTTTTTTCTGGATGATTTGTCATTTTTCTTCACATGTCTCATTTGTTAGTGTTTTTCGCATTCCTTAGCTGGATACCTTCATTCTCCTGAAAAGACAAAAATGAAGGCCTGCCCCAACCCTAAACTTGGGGAGTGTCCCTTTTGGCAAGTTATATCTGATCAAATGAAAAGCATTTGTTAGTTTTATGGGTTAGTTTAAATTGAACGGTCATGCTGGTTGATGAACTATCACATCTCTTAATTAAGAGGTCTCTCTTGACTGTCTGCCCCTTTCTACATTGTACATGAATGTGCTTATCTACATTTATTAGTACAATGTCTGCCTTTGCCACACTTTCTGTATAATCTAGAAGAGAGGGGCATTCTGTTTGAATTATTCTTAGAAAAAGCATTGTTTCTAGGAATACCCTGTCTACAGTCCCTTTTTAGGTGAACTTGTTTACCAAAATTGAAACATTTGACAATTTGATTTTTCGTCAAAACTCTGGAAATCACCTTTCCCATCCAAGCATCATCATGGGGATATCTATCATTTGGCAATTCCTGTAAGGTTACTGGATAAATTAAGGTTAACTGTTTGAAAACCTAAGGCTGTTCATCTGTAACCTTATAATGCAATGCTGAGATTGGTTCTCCTTTAAATTCCTCTGTCTGGGTATGAATATCTCTATGATCTGTTTTAATGAAGTTTTCTAAAATTTTTATCTTGGCACTCATATTAACCACCTTTTAAAATGATAAAATAAAAAATGATCAAACAGCTAATATTTACAATTGGTATTATATAAATCCCATGTAAATTAATTATTCTCACATTTAACTTCTCCATTTTCTTTTCTTTTTTTTTTTTTTTTTGGTTTTTCGAGACAGGGTTTCTCTGTGTAGCTTTGCACCTTTCCTGGAACTCACTTGGTAGCCCAGGCTGGCCTCAAACTCACAGAGATCCGCCTGGCTCTGCCTCCTGAGTGCTGGGATGAAAGGCGTGCACCACCACCGCCCGGCTTAACTTCTCCATTTTCAAACTGTCCAGCATATTATCATACAGAGACCTAAGTCTCTACATTGTAATAGTGTTTCCCATGTTTTAATGTGGGGAAAAAAATCTCTCTTTTAGCTGAATCCCCCCTTTAAGAATTCCTAACTACCTCACCAAATCTGCTGACAATGATGATTTAGATGTAAGGCTGATTGCTTCTGCATAGGACAATGGAAACCCTAGTGGGTTAGCACAGTATGGGAGCAGCCCAAGGAGGGGGTCCAAAGAGAGCCCACAACCCACTGGGAGAGAAGAAGCCAAAGAGCCAGCCATCTGCATGGGGGAGCATACAAAAGCAGCTAACTCCTGCAGTTGTTGGAGCCCAAAAATCTATGAAGTTTGCTTTAGGAAGACTGCTGTGGGATGTTCTGTATGGCAAATGTATTAATAAATAAAACACTATTGGCCAGTAGCCAGGCAGAAAGTATAGGCGGGACTAACAGAGAGGAAAATGGAGGGAGCAGGAAGACAGGGGGAGAGACTGCAGTCGCCTCCAGGACAAGTAACATGTAAGGTACAGGTAAGACACAAGCCACGTGGCAAAGTATAGATTAATAGAAATGAGTTAATTTAAAATAGAAGTAGATAGCAAGAAGCCTGCCACAGCCGTACAGTTTGTAAGCAATATAAGTCTTTGTGTGTTTACTTGGTTGGGTCTGAGCGGCTGTGGGACTGGTGACTGAGAGAGATTTGTCCTGTCCATGGGCCAGGCAGGACCAGAAAAACTATAGCTACAAATGGCAAGAGTTTCCACCTAAAACCTGAGAAAAAATATTCTAAAATGGAGCTCAAAACAGTTCTTAGTTGTCTCTCTCAAGTTAGTGGCAGCCTGAATGTTTGAGCTACTATCTACTATGGCGGGTTCCTGGCGTACGTGTTTGACCAGCAGTATGATGGGAATGAAGCCTCTGCAAGTGGCACATTACACTGCCTGGTGGATTTAGCCTTTGCTAGTACAAAACAAAAAAAGAGGTTTCTGGGCTACAAGCTGCTTTATTGAAGCATAGACCCACTATTTCTGAGAGTTGATGGCTCCCAGAGCTGGCAGAAAACGTACCACTGCCATATTGGGAAACTGAGGTGGGTGGAGCCATCAGCCACAGCAGCCTTTTCAGTCTTAGAAATGCTACAGTTTAAACCAATAGATTCACAATAAGACAGATTCAAATGAAATAAACCTCTAAACTGTTTACAATATCTGTAAAAATGTATGTAGGCTTGGAAGACAAAATAAAGTAATATAGACAGTTATATAAAGAAATACATAGTTTTTAAAAATAAAGTCTTTAAAGAGACAGTAAAGGTAGTATAAAAATAAGCCATGTAAAGATGGATATTATACAGAGAATCTGGATTCTGTTGTCTTTGGGATTTTTACCTGCACAAAAAAATTTGATTGTAAAAGCTGCTGAGTTAAACCAATATGTATATTTTAAAGATACCTTGACTTCAAAATTTGGATATAAGGATATGTTGCTTGGGAAAAGAGGCTCTGCTTTTGTTTCCACAGAAAGCCAGAGGCTATGGATTTGTTCCAGATTAAGATACATCAGGTTTGACCAACCAAGATCCCCTGAAAGATCTCTGATGACACCATGGCCCAGATGATCCAACACCCAGAACAGTTTCAAGGCAACTGGCTCAGATGACACACCCTCATGGACTACTCCATAATCCTAAAATTTTCTTTGTGTCCCCATAAGATACAGTGCCCGCCTCCAGCAGGAAGTAGTAAGAGAAGCTACGCCCAAATTCCCAAATATACCAAGCTGGCTTTGGAGATGGAATTGGCTCACTCCTTCTCTAAACCCAATCATATTAATAAAAAAAAAAGGTTAAGAGATTCTTGTGTCCCATATCAAAAGAGCCCTCTGGTGTGGGGTTAATTTTGATTTTGTGGGGTTAAACTTAATTTTGTTATAATGTGTATATATAGTGTACATATATATATATATATATATATTTCTATTCTTGTTTGAGGTATTATGTTTATGTAACTCATTTAGATTGCAATGGATAATTAAAAAATACAGATTAACAATTAGTCTTCTATGATAGTCAAACTTATAGTCATGTTAAGTTTTCTAGGTATACATAGCTATATTTCTGATAGACAGGTAATCTTTAAACACTTCAAAGACCTACAGAATATGGCATTTAAAATATTTTAAAAATTTAGACTTTCTGGACAGTGAGACATGTCTGCTCCTGGCAGCACCAATTTACTTCAGAGAGGAGGATGGGCAGCAAAGACACTCTATATGGAGTTTATCTTCACCTTGACAAAAATAGCCACTTGGGCAAGAAGCTGTTCTTGCCTGGATTGCTTGATAGACTGGACATACAGAACCCATAGAAAGGTGACCACTGTACTTTGCTTGGCAAATGGTCCTTCAGGTTCCTGCTTTGCAGAGGAAACTGCCAGACATTCTACAGGACACAGAGAGAAGTGACTGAGAGACTCTAGCCCTGTGGGCTGAAGACAGACACCCCAACTTTACAGAAGAACTTTGGATGACTGTCCAGGCTGTCAGCTGTCTCTGTCTACCTTGCAAGACTCACAAAAGTTGCTTGCATCCTTCTCCCATTTCTCAGGTAATATTATATCCTTATGAGGTCTTTGATGTAGTTGAAGCTAGATACAATTTTCCTTAGTTATGATAAAAGATAAGCTAGATATGAAAGCTTAGACTCACAAATATAAGATAGATAACTTCTTTAATATTGTAACTGTAATTCTTGCTTGATGATTGTTTTGTTATCTATAATTTTACTATGTAAAAGTTAAAACCTTCCTTTTTGAAAAAAAAAGAAAAGGGGAAATGCTGTGGGATGTTCTGTATGGCAAATGTGTTGCTCTGATTGGTTAATAAATAAAACACTTATTGGCCAGTAGCCAGACAGGAAGCATAGGTGGGACTAACAGAGAGGAGAATTGAGGGAATGGAAAGGCAGAGGGGGAGAGAGTGCAGCTGCCTCCAGGACAAGCAACATGTAAGGTACCAGTAAGCCACGAGCCACATGGCAAAGTATAGATTAATAGAAATGGGTTAATTTAAGATATAAGAACAGTTAAAAAGAAGCCTGAGCCATTAGGCCAAACAGTTCAAATACTATAAGCATCTGTGTGTTTATTTTATAAGAGGGCTCCGGGACTGGTGGGGTTTGGTGGGAGCTGAACAGAAACTCTCCAGATACAGTAGGCTGAAAAAGAAACTTAGCCAGTGGGTAGTGACTCAGGCCACAGGCAGTTCCAATCTGTGCTGGTGGCTGCAAAGCCATAGACAAGCTGCTTTTTCATGAATTCACACCCTAAAGTTGGACACCAGCTATAGCACCTAATTGGTCTTAATAATAAAAACCCAGAGTCAGATATTGGGGTAAATGCTGAAAGATCAGAGAAGTAGAACAGCCAGCCACTGGAGAGATTTCTTACCTCTATGAAATCCTCAGCCTGAAAGGGCCAAGCTCCTGTCTCCACTCTGTCTTATCATTTTCTTTCTCTGCCCAGCCATATGCACTTCCTGTTTCCTCCCCACTAGTACTGGGATTAAAGGTGTGTGCCACCACTGCTTGGCCCTTAGTGGCTAGTTCTTCACTCTGATCTTCAAGCAAGATTTATTTGTTAAAATACAAACAAAATATCACCACAGTTATGAGCTGTAGTCATGTTTTATTTGTTGTTTATTTGTTTGTTTTTTATAATTTTTACAGTACCAGACATGAGTTCCAACCTGGATAGCACATTTCCACACTAGGAAAATGAGCAGTAAGAGGAGTTTACTTGGCATTGTAAGATTGATTGCTCTGTGTTCTGCTACTAAGGTGTGTGGTGCTTTACTTCCCATAGTTACGTGGGAAACCAAGGTCTTAGGTAATAACCTGCATTGAGGCCCCTCTGACCAATAACCTACAGGGAGATAACCCATGCTTGGCACTGAGACTCATTTAATTGCCCATGTGTTCTAGGAATAAAATTGTTTTCTAATGTGACTATTTTTTTCAAAGTACTTAAAAAACATATTTAATAGCTGACAAACTAGTGGGTTTGATAAGGCTACAGATTTGGTTACCTCCCTCCTTCCTTTTCCTTACCTTTTTATCCCCATCCACATTTAAACTTCATAATAAGACTGTGATCTAAAATCTTATATCAATTAATCACTTGGTTCTATATTGAAGAGGATAGCCATTGGTAAATATCTTTTCCCCAGATTTCACGATATTCTTTCTCTGATACCTCTTCCAGGATAATACAGGATATTGGTTCACTGGATTTTTTTTTAAGTTGTAGAGGAGAAGATTTGATGTTCTTTAGAAGAGGTAGCATCAATCTGTAGTGGTAAGACTTATTATTCTTCTAAAGTGTCCATCACTCAGCAATTCTGTTTCTCTTATGAAATATAAAAGAAACCAGGGACTAGAGCAATAGACCAACTGATAAAAATATGAGTTTCCTTTCCAGAGAATTCAGAATTGATTTTCTGTGCCCACATGGTGGCTAACAACTAACCTGAAGTCCAGTCCCAAGGGATACAATCACATTTCTGAGCAGCAGGCACACACATGGTGCAAATATATATATATATATATATATATATATATATATATACAAACTGCCCATACATGTTACATAAATTAGCTATTAAATTGTGTATCAATGACATAATTTCTGTTTGAACACCTGTAGCTAGTTCATAGAGAAAATTCAGGAATATAAGAGCATTAAGACTACACAGCTATATGAGCTATGTTTTAAAGCTATGAGATTCAATGGTGTTTGACAATTTGGATAACTTTAAGCTTAATACTTATAGTTTTTACTTTTTCAGAGTAATCGTGATGATAAGAAAAATAAAGCTTTTGAGTAAATAACAGATCCTTGCATAATTTACAAACAACTTTCCCATTAAAGTACATTCTTTTGTATTGAAGATATCAGTTAGAAGCCCCTAGGGGAAACACAAGTCTATTATTTGTTGTAACCAGTGGAAAAGTTGCTGTTTTTCTGTAGGAATATAGTTCAGAAAATAAAGTACTATGAAGAAGTGTTTGCCATAACAGAGGATGAAATTATATAAAATTTATTTGGAGTGGATACAAATATATATTATGACAAGGCTCTAGTTGACTCTCAACTTTACATTCTTATGAATTATGTCAGTGCCAATTATGACAGAAAGGTCAGAGACCAAGGAGTTTTTCTTATAGTGTTTGCTCCCTATCTCATACTAACTCTACTCATTTTCTCTTTCAAAGAGGCCTGCCTGACATATACTTTTTAATGTTTTTTGTTTTTGTTTTTTTAATTTTTTATGTGTAGCCAATGGCTATTGTAATACATATACTAATATGGTTGTGATTCAGAATTCTCTAAATGAACAAAACTGATTGAATGAAGATGGATATATAGAGTGACTTATAGGCTATGGTCTGAGTAGTTCAACAATGGCTGTCTCTTAATGGAAAGACAAATAATCCAATAATTTTTCAGGCTACAAAACTGGACATGGCAGCAGTCTCAGTATGGTTCTGAAGTCCAGGAAGATTTCTAGAGAACTACTGGTCTTCAGTCCACCTTAGAATTTGAAGGTAGATTTTAATACTAATGAAGGAATGTTACAACAACAGGAAACATGAATTGCCAGCAAGAGTGAGGGAAAGCTGCCAAAAAAGCAAAAGACTACTCCTTTCATGTTCTTTGGTATGGGCTGGCACTAGAGGCTATGGCCCAGATTTGAGGAGGCTATTACAAGAAAATCTCTTACAGGTGTGCTCAACTTCTTGGGTTTTAGTTAATTTCAGAAGTAGTCAAATGACAGCCAAGATTAGCCACTGCAGATATGATCTACATGAATTTCACAACCCAGTAATTCACAGCATGCATGTTTACAAACTTATGTGTCATTTATACCTGTATACTACAGAATTGTTTATCTTCCTTATAGATTTGTGCTTATGTGCCAAAATTTTTCATGAATAAGTATTTAGCTGAGTAGTCTATTTAGTCTAATAGTTAGCTAAACTGTTTCTTTAGGTTTTATATCTTTGGGATTATTGATTTTTTTATGTTAATTAAAAGTCATTATAGTATTTATTACTTAAAATATATTTAATTTATATTTATATGTGTGTGTGTGTCACTCTTTTGATGATAAGTTAGCATATTCAGAAAGAACCAACATTTGACCATATGTACTTGTTTTATTTATGGAAAAAAATAAGATTCCACAGAATGTTAACTATAGTATAGTCAACCTAATATTTACTCTTTTCACTAAGATAATTTCCACAAAGAGAAACGAATAGACTCATCTTAGTATGAGAGAAACAAAAACCTTCCATAGACACAAATAATTATGTATGTATGGAACATATAATTATGAGAGTTTTTCCATGTTATAATGTTTAGAGTTATACAATTAAGAGATACAACTTGGTGGCAGTTTGGGGAGAAAAATAACAAAAAATTAATTAACTAAGAATAAATACTATTATTTATATTTCTGGTACAACCAGATGCTTTATTTAAAACAAAATTATGTTTATTGCTACTTTGCTACATTCTCAGTTTTCCAAATAATCTTAAATTATTATCTTAATAATGGACATTCTATGAATATGAGACTAATTGTGGTTTAATAGTAGCTGTTAGTGTGTTAGCATCTATCTTTTATTGATGACAGTATGTAGAAAAAAGAAAAACAAGAATTTCTGAAGTACAAATTTTCCCCTTGACATGACATGATAGACTACCTTTTATTATTCTCATACTTCCTAATAATGTGATTAGTTTGATCGTTTCAAGGTCCTACATTTACTTCTCTACTAACAGAGTTAATTTGGTCTTATATATCTTTCATTGAAGGGTTGTTTTAACAAGGGTCAAAACCTACATGTTTCTTCATGAGGAAGCTAAAATCTGTTTACAAAGGAAAAAGTTTCATTTAACCCGTGTTTTACTAAAATCTTACTTCACATCAGAATATTTTCATGAAGAAGGACTATATGACCCCCTTTTATTTAAGCTATAGAAACTACCTGAAGATTTTGTCTTCCTAATTGTTTTCATGTTAGATGTACTTGCTGCTCTCCATAGTTGTTCTTTTCTAAAAATAAAAGCACAATAAAATTCCATTAGGTAGTAATTTATTTTAAAAAATATTTACTTTATTTTTGATATTAAAGTATAATTACATCATTTCCCCCTACCCATTCCTCCCTCCTGTAGTCAGAAGTTTTCCTGTGTCCTGCCAGGTCCAGGTTAGGACAAATTTCGCTCACCTGCCGGTCCTTCAGCCATTTGGACCCAGATAAACACACACAGGCTGATACTATTTTTAAACTATGGCCATGGCAGGTTTCTTGCTATATAGTTCTTATATCTTAAATTAACCCATTTCTATGAATCTATATTTTGCCATGTGGCTTGTGGCTTATGTGTACATTTACATATTGCTTCTTATGGAGGCAGCTGGCAGCATCTCCTCTGCTATGTCTTTCTCCTTCCTCTCTATGTTTGGATTTCCACCTGCCTCTAAGCTGCCTTGCCGTAGGCAAAAAAGCTTTATTTATCAACCAATCAGAGCAATATAATTTCACAGCATACAGAAAGACATTCCCCCATCACCCTCCAAATCTTCCCATATACGCTTCCTTTCTCTCTTCCAAATACATTGCATGTTTTCCCATTAACTATTGTTATATGCACACACACATACATTCTTAAATATAACCTGCTCAGCCTGTATAATATTACTTGCATGTGTAAATTCAGGGCTTGCCATTTGGCACTGGATAACCAACTGATGTGCTATTTCCTGGCTAAAACTGTTTCTTCTACTGTCATCCTGGCTTGATTTCTTGATTTCTGTAGTTCTGAAGAGGGGCTTCCTCCTGCACATTTTGGCATCTTGTTTCCCTTATTCAGCTCATGTTTGTGAGAATTTATAGGTTTAGCTGCTAAAAGTACTAGGAGATGTAATGTCATCACAACAAACTCCCTGATCTTAGGCTCTTACATCATTTTTGCCACCTCTTTCTTCATGTTCCCTGAGTCCCTGAGGTGCTGAAGTTCTTTTGTAGATGTATCCATTGCGACTGAGTTCCACATCTCTGAAGTTTGATTGGGTTTGGTTTCCAGTAATGGTCTCTGTTACAAAGAGAAGTTTCCTTGATGAGGGGTGAGTACTAAATTTATCTGCAGTCAAAAGAACAACTATTTAAAAGAAAGTGGAGATTATGCTAGTTTAGTAAAGTGGTGGTTGTAGGTTCTTTTCCAAGATCCATAACTTTACTAGCTTTAGGTAGTTGGTTAGATTTTCAGTACCAGGAATGATTTCTCTTTTGTTGTGTAGGTCTAAAGTCCAATTAGAGAGCTGTTAGATACCACCAACATATGAGTTCCACCTGATAACCCTTAGGGTTATTGTGCCACACTTTTTTGCTGTTTTGCTGTGGTTCATAAGCATCATAGCTGGGAAAAACTCTTGGTTTCTTCCCTCCTTTGGAAGCTTACATGGTACCTTCTGGTACCATGAAAGCAAGTCTTTAGGAAGAGGCATTCAGGTGAGATCTAGCTTAGGAGCCTCTGGGCCCTAAGTTTGAAGTTAATGGTTTCTTCATCAATAGGGTGTTACCTTCAACCTCTGGGGATAACCAAGGTCAGCATCAATAGTCTATAATGTTTTGGATTCCCCTGAAAACCTGGAGCTACAACTCAAAAATGAACTTTTTATGCTTGTGGTAGTGTTTGTGTTAGATGGTCTTTGGCTCTTGATGGGATCATTGCTAGATGAGATGAGAAAATTCCATTTAAACCATCTGTATTCTTATATGTACATACACATACACACACACACACACACACACACACACACACACACACACACACACACAAGTTAACTTTGGTAGATAGTGAATAGTGTGATTACTTATAACTTTTTCAGAAATACTTACTATCATGCTCCACCTACGTTCTATATTTATCTTCTTTCTCACACCCCATCTTTCCACTTCCTTGATCAGATTACTTGTACCTTGCCATTCCTCTTTCTGTTGCTCCCTCTCTCAACCTCCCTCACAATGATAACTTTTTATTTTTTGATTTCTGTAGTGACTCCAGGGTGTGTGCTCATATATGAAGATTTGAAGCCAGGAGCCTCCAGAAAGATGAGAGAGAGAGAGAGAGAGAGAGAGAGAGAGAGAGAGAGAGAGAGAGATTTATCTTTCTGGATCTGTATAACTTCACACAATATAATCTTTCCTATTTTTTCCCATTTACCTGCAAAGTTAGTTCCTTCATTTTTCTTTACAACTATATAGTATTCCATAGTATATATGTACCACATTCTCATCCATTTGCCAGTTGAAAGGCACTTAGGTTTATCTCATACCCTAGCTATTATGAATAGAGAAATAATGAATATGGATGAGCAAGTATCTGTGGAGTCAGATGTCAAGTCCTTTGGTCATATGCAAAGGATGGTATAATTGTGTCATATGGTAGGCTTATTTTTATGTTTACGAGAATTCTCCACAGATTTCCAGAGTGACTACATCAGTTTGTAATCCTACAAACACTGAATTAGGGTTCCCAATTCTTCACATTCTCATTTGCATTTGCTATTGGCCATTTTATTTATTATTGTGATTCTGACTAGGGTAAGATGAAATTTCAATGCTGTTTTGATTTGCATTTTCCCAATTACTAGGAATGAAGAACATTTTTTGAGATATTTCTTAGCTATATTTTTTCTTCTTTTAATAACTCTCTGTTCAGGTCCCTGGTCCATATTTTTAATGGGTCATTCAGTTTTATTTTTTAATCTTTGTTTTTTGAGTTCTTTATATATTCTGGTTATCAATCATATGTATAACTGGCCAAGATACTCTCCTATTCTATGGGCTTCCTTTCTAGTTGATTGTTTCCTTAGCTATGTAGCATTTAAGTCTCATGAGGTTCCTCTTGTCATTTGTTGGTCTTAAATCTTGAACAAATGGAATACTATTCAGGAAGTCCTTTTCTATATCTATGTCATATATGATACTGCCTATGTTTTCTTCTAGAAGTTTCATGGCTTCATGTCTTCAAGTTTAGGTCTCTGATTCATATGGAGTTAGTTTTTTTTCAAGGTGATATAACAGGATCTACTTTAATTCCTCTGCATATGGACATACAGCTTTCCCAGCATCATTAGTTGAAGTCTTTTTTTTAAACTCCAGATTATGTTTTTGGCATCTTTGTCAAATACAAGATAACTGAAGTTACATGCACTCTGGATTTTCTTTCTTTGGTACACATGTCTGTTTTGTGCCAGTGCCATAGTGTCATTATTAGTAGGGCTCTGTAATATATCTTATTTTGGATAACAGCTGTTTTTTAATTTTTAACAGTTTTTCTATATGAATTTAATGTTAGTTTTTCCATTTCTGTAAAAAATGTTTTGGAGATTTTTTTCTTTAGATTTTGAAGACAAAGCCAAATCCTACACAATTAGGCTATCTATATCTTCCTATTCTACATGAAATTGTTTTAATATTTTTTCTAATTGGTATAAATAATTAGATTAGCTACTGTATTAGTCAAGGTTATCTAGAGTCACAGAACTTATGGAATGAATCTCTCTCTCTCTCTCTCTCTCTCTCTCTCTCTCTGAATGGAAACTTATTAGAATGGCTGCAGCCCAACAATGGCTAGTTATGAATGGAAAGTCCAAGGACCTAATAGCTACTCAATCCCCCAAGGCTGGTATCTCAGCTGGTCTGCTGAATACTGAAGAAGGAATAAATGTGTTCACAAGGCAAGGACAAGCAGGCGGAGAGCAAACCTTTCCTTCTTCCATTGTTCCTATATAGGCTTCCAGCAGAATGTGTGGCCCAGATTAAAGCTGTGCCTTCTAGGCTCAAGATCTGGATCACAAGGGTGCCCTCCCTGCTTTTTGGATTATAGTTCATTCCAGTTATAGTCAAGTTGACAGCCAAGACTAGCTATCATAGCTACTATTTATACTTTAGAGTAATAAATCTCTCTTAAAATCCCAAACTTTGCAACAAAATTCTGTATTTCTTCTTTAATTTGTCTGGATATCCTGAGTTCCAGCAGCCATTATAAAATGGGAGATTACTTTGATTTCAGAGGGGGAAAAGAGAAAAAAAGATTCTCTTAATTGTGACCTCACCTCTTATATTTATTACTGTCATTTTGAAATCATTGTGCTATACATGATGGAAGTTGCTGTTCTCAGACATCATTACTATGGAATATTAAATTTTGGCCAGAACTATTTTCTAGGTTGTTCATGTCTGAATTTTGGATGAGGCATCAGAATCTGGTAGTGTCTCATGGTTAGGAAATCTTGAGTCTCCTTTTTGGATGGATTTTTGGATCTTTGTTTTTGGTCACACTGACTTGTCAGGTTATAGACTAGATGAATTGATTCTGGGGTTCAGTCTTGGGAAATTCAGTGCTGATATTCAAATGGAATATCCCAAGTTCTTCTGACTTATCTTGTGGTAAGTGAATTTCCTAAGCCCAAGAACACTTTTGTTCCTTTTGCCATCAATAATTATTTGTTATTAAACCAAATCTCACTAAGTAAATTAGAACCACTTTCCTCTGAATCCACTTTATTTTGTAACAAAGAGCTGAAGATAGGTTATAATATATTGTACAAAATGTCCAGAAAATAACTTAAAATAGTATTCTAACACAGGCTTCTAACACAGTTCTTTGTGTGTTGGTTCCCAGGCCAATTATGGCACTTTAGAATTTTCAACATTTTTTTCTTTCTAGACTGTTTAGCCAGCTTTGGAATTTCCATCATTTCCTCATTTTCACTTTTAGGGACACTGCTGAACTATGCTTTTACTGAGTTATAATAGTATACATTCATTATTTATTTCAAAGTCCTAGGGTTTCAGTATTGCTTTTTATAAATTTATGAGAGTTACTAGGCCAAAGCCAACACTAGGAAGTTACTAGGGAATGAGGTTCCTAGAAGATTCTTTCCTCATTTACATAGCTTGTATGATGAAAAATTTGCTTCTTTCTTATTTTTTAAATACTAAACTCCCATTATGAAATACATTGAAGTACCATAGATAAGAGTTTGAAGATGTGTATCTTTTGCTTCTACAATGTATTTGTACTACATGGTCGTTATATTAAAAGATTAATTTCTGAGGTGAAACCATTGTATTATTTACTTGTAACTTTTTAAACTATTATAAATATGTTTTCCTCAGTACTCTGGTACTAGTCTGTAGTAATTAGTAGGTTCAATAAATTGAGTAAGTAGATTGTATTGGGTAACTGTGATTTTTAGTGTTCTCCTTATTAGTTCATCTGGGAATCTAATAACAACTTTAAAATAAAAGCAAGTGATTATCTGCTGCTGGCTGCTTCCAGTTTAATTTTCCAAACAGCCTGTATCTGATTCCAAATTCTGAACAACTGATATGAATTCAGTTTCTTGCTGACCAATAAGCTGACTAAGATCTCCCATCTTTGTAATACCACAGACTGACTACAGCTAAGATAAAGTGGGGATGGTACTACTTCTCTTCCATCTACATCTTCCATTGAAAGAATTCCTCTAGTGTTTGTATTTGGACAGTAAAGTATCTCAGAATTGGCTGAAACATTTCCTTAATGTTACTATTATTGAAAATTTCCAAACTGTAAACACATTTCTAAGTGAGAATGCTAGGGATAGTCCTAACAGCAATATCCTAGACTGTCAAAAATATTAGATTGTCTTCCACAAGTTGTTCTGTTGAGTCCTTCACACAGTTATTAATTCCTTGTGGTATAGTAAAATCTCCTTCAAAAGGTGGAGTCTATCATTGTACTTCTAAAGAGTGTCCCAGTTACAGTTGGATTCCTTCATTTATATATATATGAAATATTATACATAACATATAAAATATATAAAAAGAAATACATGTTTTTATGTGTATGAGAAACAGAGAGATATATATCTTAATTTTTAAAAGAGCATGAAAATTGAAGTGAATTTATTTAATAAAAAACATTTCACATATCCAACAATGCATTTATATCTATATGTATCAATTTATTTATATACTGTTCAAAACATGTTGAAAGAAAGAACAAGATGACATTAGATGCTGCTTGGCACATTGCTCTGTATAATCTTGTGTTTGTTTTATTTAATTCAGAGAAAACAATTTCTTTAAGTGAAAAACAAAACATAATAGTAATTAAGTATATAAAGTTTACCAACTGCTTTAGTGTCTTTCATTATGACTTTTATGATGTTCAAATTCAATAGCAAGGCCAATTTGAAATTCATGACAATGTTTCCAGTTTTTATCCTCAAAAGATGTAAGTATAATTCTTAGCTTTGAAAAATATTACAATTTTTATGAAAGTTAGCACAAAATTTATTTTTGTTGAAGTTTCTTCCTTCCAAGAATATGTTTTGAAAAAGGTATTAGACATATTATATATACTGTCATGTAAAGCCACTGAAAATGAAGCAAAACAAAGGAACCAAAAAATATTATTTCTCACTATTATATAAAAACAAAATTGTTACTAAAGCCATTTGTGTCTGTTCCCTGACTCTTACATAAAGTTTACATCCCAGCCTGTGATCAGACACTTAACACTCAGTGCAAGGAGTAATGCCTTTGCCCAGTTTGACTTTAAATAATAAGTGACAGGGGCAAAGATGCTTGGTGTATATGATGTCCTAAAATTTTCTCTTTGGAGCAGCCAGGTGTTCTCAGACAAAAGAAAACAGATTCTCCAGACCAGTCTGTAAGAAAAATGTTCTGGTAAACACAGGTTACTCATGGCTCTGTAATTACATTAGGCCTAGCTTCTGATGCTGATCCAAGGAGCTCCAGGGATGCTGTGTCCTGAATGTGTGCAGATGCTGTGGGTTCTTTCTGAAGGTGAAATGAAGCTTCCACTATAGCATTCCTATTTCCATACTTCTAACAATCCCTGGAAAGTGCATTGAAGTTTCCCATTATTTATCACTAGGAACCATATATACAATATTTACATAATAAAAACATGCCATCCATATTTCTTGAAGCTTAAAAATGAGGAAGAGCTAGGAAATATAAATTAACAACCCATTTGACAGCCTACTGTTCTATCCGAAGTTATACTGTTTGTTAAATATATGATAGGTACCGTGCAGAACCTCTAAGCAGCCATGAATAGAAGGCCTACAAGGCAATGCATACTTCAGTGTTACATTGGTTTTACTATTAGCTGTTTATCTGAATAATGATAAAATACACTGCATGGAAAAAAAAGTTGAGTGTGTTTCATAGATTGTGGTGCTTAGTATAATCATAAGGAAATAATTAAGCTTTTGCAAACTCAGTAGAAGGTGGTTTATATTGACTTGTTCTAGACCCCTAATTGTCTGCTTTACATGTATATTAATATAAAGAAAGCAGCCCGGGAATAGAACTCAATGGCAAACTGCACACTTAAAATCACAGAGGCTCAAGAATGGCACTTAAGAAAACACATATTAGATGGTTTTAAAGATACAAACATACAATTTCTCCAGGTCCCCATTGGTATGTTGTAGTTGAAAGTTTCTCAGGTCCCACCCAGCCCTCTGCCCCTGCAGACAAATCTCTCTCATCTGTGGTCCCACAGCTGCTTGGATCCAAGTAAACACACAGAAGTTTATGTTATTTACAAACTGTATGGCCTATAACTATAGCTACTTGCCAGATAGCTCTTTCATCTTAAATCAATGCCATGTGGCCAAGGCATTACCTATCTGCTGACATCTTGCTCCTTTGGCTGCAGGCTTGCACCTCTCTCTCATGACTATTTCCTGACTCTTGTAGTTGAACATTTTCCTATGTCCTGCCTAGTCATGCAGCTGCTCACATCCAAATAAACACATAGAGACTTATATTATTTTTAAACTATGGCCATGGCAGGCTTCTTGCTAACTAGCTCTTATATCTTAAATTAACCCAGAATTCTTAAACATGTTTAGCCAGTGGCTTGGTACCTTTTCTTAGTTCTGCCTTGTCTTCTTGCTTGCTCTGTGTTTGGCTGGTGAATCCTGACTCAGCCTTTCCTCTTCCCAAAATTCTGCTCATCTCTCATCCTGCCTATACCCCCAGCTACTGGCCAATCACCGTTTTATTTATCAACCAAATCAGAGCAACACATATTCAGAGCATACAGAAAGACATCACACAGCAGTCTTTCTCCTTGATTTTCCTGCCTGTCTCTAAGCTGCCTTGCCATAGGCCAAAGCAGCTTATTTAGTAACCAATGGGAACAACATATATTCACAATATAAAGAAATACATCCACCAGTAATATGTAAATACTTAAAAATCACTGCTTTCTTTTTCTCTCCTCTGAAGACTTAATGAATGATACAGAGCATGTCTTCCTTCATGTGGTTTGTAAGCCTCATCATGGACAGGTATACAAACAAGACCATTGTGAGAACATTGATTAATATGCTATATTGTAAATTCACAATCACTTCATAATACCTCTATAATTAGAATACATGTACTGTTTCTTAGGTATTCAGACACATTGTACCTTTAATGTTTTTCTAATATAAAGCATGTTGAGTATCATATGACAAAGATGGAAGATTTATAGACATTTAGCTTAGAAGAAAAGTTAATTTACAGAGCAACAGATGCTTAATCATGAGGATACATTTCATCTCATGAATTTACTAGTAGCATTGTGATGATATTTTGATTATTATGGTAATTGCATTAGCTATATGACACTGTATTGTGTCACAGTGAAGAAAAGTCTTATCTGAGACAGTTCTATACTGCAGTTTCTAGAAGAGAAAAAGAATACTCCTTAACATTGAATCATATCAATCAGATGATATGACAACTGAGATGATACTCTTTATTGTAGAACAAATCCTAATAGTTCTTTTTTTTCTGGAACTGAGGACCGAATCCAGGGCCTTGTGCTTGCTAGGCAAGTGCTCTACCATTGAGTTAAATCCCCAACCCCCCTCATAGTTCTTAATAAAAACCCAGAATCAGATATCAGGGTAAATGCTGAAAGATCAGAGACAAAAGAACAAGCCACAACCACCACTCACATCACCAGCTTCTCAGCCCTTTCACTGAGCTCCCCTCTCCTCCTGCCTTATATTCCTTTCTCCACACAGCCATAACAGTTCCTGTCTCAACCTCCCTAGTGTTGGGATTAAAGGCTTGTGTGTCTTCCAAGTACTGGGAGCAAAGGCACGAAATCCCCACATGCTGGGATTAAAGGTGTGTGCCAACACTGCCTGGTCTCTGTGGCTAACTAGTGGTTGGTTTGCCCTCTAATCTTTAGGCAAGCTTTATATGTTAGATCATACACAAAATATCACCACAGTTTATCATTAACAATTTGGTTATCATTGGGACAAATCCTAGCTGACAGATTGTGAGGGGCTAGCTGGGAGACCAGCTCCCACATTTTACCCCAGGGTATTCTTGAGGGAAGAGGGATAAGAGATTAAGGTAAAAGGATAGAGGGGAGAGAAACAGAAAGAAACACAGGATAGCCTCAGAATGGTCTGGATTCTTATTCATTGGCCCTTCCAGTCTCTTCTAAAGGGCTATTTATAGGAATGCCAAGAGATGGAGCAAAAGACCTCCCCCTAGCTTACCCAAGTGTAGACCGTTCCAATCACCTAGAAACCATGCATGTGGTCAAGCAATCCTCTAATGTAGCTCTGCTGGGTAAAGTAAGCTCAGATCTCACTAGGAAACCTTTGTGGGCCTCTACAATTCCCCCTTCTTGATATAAAAAAAGGGCCCCTCAGGGCCCTTAGATAGATTGTGTCTTTCTTGGGTCATCTTTCTTGATTAATTTTATAGTAACACATTTAGGAAGTTATCAAGAAGAAAATTACCCACCTTTGGCGGCCAGCCTCTGGCAAGAGGGGATACAGAGCTTAATTTAGCTCTGACCCAGGTCCCTACTATGAACTTGCAAATATCCACAATGGTCTCCATAGCTGCCATGCCTCCCAGGAAAGGGGTAGCAGATAGTGAAAATGGAATATCCTTACTGGAATGGGTCTAAGGTGGTTACAGCAGTCTTAGCTGCATCAAGCCCTTTTCCTGGATCAAAACTGTCTCATAAGAGAGACATTTAATAAAATTTTTAAGAGACTATTTCATTCCCTGGAGAAAACAGTCATTTCAAATCATTTCAAAGTATCCATTCAAGTAAACAGAAACCCATGCTAATTATAAAAACATTTTTACAAACTAATTTGATTATGGGAGGCTTATTCTTTTGTGGGAGGCCTATCCTTTCTAAACAGAAACAGAAGGAGTGGAAACTTCTAGGAAGAAGACAGAAAAATTCCCCTAATCTTTATTGTCATTTTTCAGGGGCCATTGAGACCATACAATTATATTTTGAGCTATCATAAAAAGTATTCAAATATATCTAAGGTAAAGAGTAATAAAAACAATTCTAATATGAACATCATTATATATTTTTTATAAACTTACATTCAACATTTATATTTTTATGAACTTATATTTAATATTTTCATTTTACATTTAATATTTATATTTTTATATTAAATTTTTTATTATATATTTATATTTTTTACAAACACATTCAAACTAGTTTACAAACTTATGTTTAAAAAAGAAATTCTGCCAGGCAGTGGTGGCACACACCTTTAATCCCAGCACTCAGGAGGCAGAGCCAGGTAGAATTCTGTGAGTTCAAGGCCAGCCTGGTCTACAGTGCAAGATCCAGGACAGGCACCAAAACTACACAGAGAAACCTTGTCTCAAAAAAAAATTCTATAGAAATATTTTATGAACTTATGTAGAAGAATCTCTTAACAGAACTAACTTACATTCAAACTCTATAGGGCCATTTTACAAACTTTTAGAAGAATTTTCTTTTCTTGTTTTTTTTTGGGGGGGGGGAGCAGTTTGAGACAGGGTTTCTCTGTGTAGTTTTGGTACCTGTCCTGGATCTTGCTCTGTAGACCAGGCTGCCTTGAAATCACAGACATCTCCTGGCTCTGCCTCCTGAGTGCTGGGATTAAAGACATACGCCACTGCCGTTGGGCTAGAAGAAATTTCTTTTTTCTTTTTTCTTTTTTTTGTTTCTTATCTGTTCAGTTTATTTTTTTGGGAAAAAAAACCACATGAACACGTGGTCATATGCCATATTTGGTAGGGGTGTTCTTGTGGTCAGGTGGTGCCATTTAAATAAAGGCAATCACGTGGTCAAGCTGCCATCTTAAATAAGTTCAAAACAGACAGGTGATATGACCTCACCGCCATCTTTACTAATGGCACCGGGAAGTCCATTCCCTGACTCAAGTTATGGACAGGGCACCAGGCATTCAAGTCCTCTAATCACAACCTGGCATTCATTCCTCTGCAGCCACTAGTATGGGCAGGGCCTGAAGAAGTATGCACTCCCCTCTGGGGCATCAGCAGGACCACATGTAGGTGGAATCATTATATTAAGATTGAAACATTTCAGACCTTAACATTAATACAATTCTGATACTTTGGGGTCACAAACTCAGGATTTTAAATTTTCCTTGGTTAGTTATTACCTGCTTTCCTACAATTTGGATTTAAATACTGATTGGTAATACTAATGTATCTAAAGTTTATATCATTTTGTAAAATAATTCATATAGGCATCAGAGGATTAAAAGATTCATAAAACATGAATCCACTTCACAGAGGTTGGAAGGACTCTAGATAAGTACAACCTGGTCTTAGGACTCCTGCTCTTCCTAATTACTAAGAATATGGGCCTAAAAATTCCAAATAAGTTCATAAATTTTAACTTCTTTTCCTAGTTTAAATTTGTCTCAATAGGTTTCCACTTGCTTGGCAGACACCTCCAATCTTCACTTGCTGACTACACTGCTCTGGACTTGCTAAAAGCTGACATGGACCAGCTCAACCAACGTGGTTGTTCCCTGTCTCTACAGCTGGGTCAGATAACCACTTACTTCTGACAAATGCCCCATTGCCCAGCCTTTGACTGGCTTTTCAGCCTCTGGCAGGACTTTCAACCTTTTGGGGGGCCCTGACAACAATACCCAATGCCATCTTGAAGCAGTTCCAGATGAAAATACATCGTCCCATGTTCCCTGTCCAGAAAAGGCTGAATTATCAGATTCTGTAAGAATTTATGGTGATTTTGAACACAGAATTCCCTGCTCAATTGAAATGACTTTTTTTTAAATTTTATTTTGCAATACAATTCAGTTCTATATATCAGCCACGGATTCCCTTGTTCTCCCCCCTATGGCCCCCCTCTCCTTCCCCCCAGCCCCCCCATTCCCATCTCCTCCAGGGCAAAGCCTTCCCCACAGACTGAGATCAACCTGGTAGACTCAGTCCAGGTAGGTTCAGTCCCCTCCTCCTAGGCTGAGCCAAGGGATCCTGCATAGGCCCAAGGTTTCAAACAGCCAACTCATGCAATGAGCACAGGACCTGGTCCCACTGCCTGGATGCCTCCCAAACAGATCAAGCCAATCAACTGTCTCACCCATTCAGAGGGCCTGATCCAGTTGGTGACCCCTCAGCCATTGGTTCATAGTTCATGTGTTTCCATTCATTTGGCTATTTGTCCCTGTGCTTTATCCAACCTTGGTCTCAACAATTCTCGCTCATATAAACCCTCCTCATTCTCGCTAATTGAACTCACAGAGATCCACCCAGGGCCTAGTCATGGATCTCTGCATCCAGATCCCTCAGTAGTTGGATGAGGTTTCTAGCACAACAATTAGGGTGTTTGGCCATCCCATCACCAGAGTAGGTCAGTTCGGGCTGTCTCTCGACCATTGCCAGCAGTCTGTTGTGTGGGTATCTTTGTGGATTTCTGTGGGCCTCTCTAGCACTTTGCTTCTTCCTATTCTCATGTGGTCTTCATTTACCATGGTCTCCTATTCCTTGTTCTCCCTCTCTGTTCTTGATCCAGCTGGGATCTCCCGCTCCCCCGAGCTCTCTTTCCCTCGACCCTCGCCTTTCATTACCCCCACTCATGTCCAGGCTGTTCATGTAGATCTCATTCCATTTCTCTGTCATTGGGCGATCCCTGTGTCTTTCTTGGGGTCCTGTTTTCCAGGTAGCCTCCCTGGTGATGTGAGTAGGAGACAAGTCATCCTTTTTCCACATCTAGTATCCTGCTATGAGTGAGTACATACCATGTTTGTCTTTCTGAGTCTGGGTTACCTCACTCAGGATGATTTTTTCTAGATCCATCCATTTGCCTGCAAACCTCATGATGTCATTGTTTTTCTCTGCTGAGTAGTATTCCATTGTGTATATGTACCACAATTTGTTTATCCATTCTTCAGTTGAAGGGCATCTAGGTTGTTTCCATGTTCTGGCTATTACAAACAATGCTGATATGAATATAACTGAACAAGTGCTCTTATGGTGTGGTTGAGCATTCCTTGGGTATATGCCCAAGAGTGGTATAGCTGGATCTTGGGGGAGATGGATTCCCAATTTTCTAAGAAAGCACCATATTGATTTCCAAAGTGGTTGTACAAGCTTGCATTCCCATCAGCAGTGGAGGAGAGTTCCCCTAGCTCCACATCCTCTCCAGCATAAGGTGTCTTCAGTGTTTTTGATCTTAGCCATTCTGACAGGCGTAAGGTGGTATCTCAGAGTTGTTTTGATTTGCATTTCCCTGATGATTAGGGATGTTGAACAATTCCTTAAATGTCTTCAGCCATTTGAGTTTCCTCTGTTGAGAATTTTCTGTTTAGTTCTATAGCCCATTTCTTGATTGGACTGTTGGGCATTTTGATGCCTAATTTCTTGAGTTCCTTATATATTCTGGATATCAATCCTCTGTCAGATGTGTGGTTGGTGAAGATCTTTTCCCATTCTGTAGGCTGTCGCTTTGCTTTGTTGACTGTATCCTTTGCTTTACAAAAGCTTCTCAATTTAAAGAGGTCGCATTGATTGATTGTTTCTCTCAGAGTCTGTGCTACTGGTGTTCTATTTAGGAAGTGGTCTCCTATGCCAATGCGTTCAAGACTACTTCCTACTTTCTCTTCTAGCAGATTCAGAGTAGTTGGATTTATGTTGAGGTCCTTGATCCACTTGGACTTAAGTTTTGTGCATGGTGATAGATATGGATCTATTTGCAACCTTCTACATGTTGCTATCCAGTTTTGCCAGCACCATTTGTTGAAGATGCTTTCTTTTTTCCATTGTGCACTTTTGGCTTCTTTGTCAAAGATTATATGTTCATAGGTGTGCGGATTAATATCAGGGTCTTCAATTCGATTCCATTGGTCCACATGTCGGTTTTTATGCCAGTACCAAGCTGTTTTTATTACTGTAGCTCTATAGTAGATCTTGAAGTCAGGGATCGTGATGCCTCCAGAGGTTGTGTTATTGTACAGGATTCCTTTGGCTATCCTGGGCTTTTTGTTTTTCCATATGAAGTTGAGTATTATTCTTTCCAGGTCTGTGAAGAATTGTGTTGGTATTTTGATGGGGATTGCACTGAATCTGTAGATTGCTTTTGGTAAAATTGCCATTTTTACTATGTTAGTCCTGCCTATCCATGAGCATGGGAGATCTTTCCATTTTCTGAGATCTTCTTCAATTTCTTTTTTCAGGGACTTAAAGTTCTTGTCATATAGGTCCTTCACTTACTTGGTTAGTGTTACCCCAAGGTATTTTATGTCATTTGTGGCTATAGTAAAGGGTGATGTATCTCTGATTTCCTTTTCTGCTTCTTTGTCCATTGTATATAGGAGGGCTACTGATTTTTTTGAGTTGATCTTGTATCCTGCTATGTTGCTGAAGGTGTTTATAAGCTGTATCAGTTCCTTGGTGGAATCTTTGGGGTCGCTCAAGTATACTATCATATCATCTGCAAATAGGGAAAGCTTGACTTCTTCCTTTTCAATTTGTATCCCCTTAATCTCCTTATGTTGTCTTATTGCTCTGGCTAGAACTTCAAGTACTATATTGAATAAGTATGGGGAGAGCGGACAGCCTTGCCTCGTTCCTGATTTTAGTGGAATTGCTTTGAGTTTCTCTCCATTTAATTTTATGTTGGCTGTTGGCTTGCTGTAAATTGCCTTTATTATGTTTAGGTATGTTCCCTGTATTGTTGATCGCTCCAAGACCTTTATCATGAAGGGGTGTTGGATTTTGTCAAATGCCTTTTCTGCATCCAGTGAGATGATCATGTGGTTTTTTTCTTTGAGTTTTTTTTATGGTGTATTACATTGACGGACTTTCGTATGTTGAACCACCCTTGCATCCCTGGAATGAAACCTACTTGATCATGGTGGATAATTGTTTTGATGTGTTCTTGGAGTCTGTTTGCCAGTATTTTATTGATTATTTTTGCATTAATGTTCATGAGGGAGATCTGTCTGTAGCTCTCTTTCTTTGTTGTGTCCTTGTTTGGTTTGGGAATCAGGGTAATTGTAGCCTCATAGAAGGAGTTTGGTAATGTTCCTTCTGTTTCTATTGTGTGGATCAATTTAGAGAGTATTGGTATTAACTCTTCTTTGAAGACCTGGTAGAATTCTGCACTGAAACCATCTGGTCCTGGGCTTTTTTTGGTTGGGAGACTTTTAATGACTGTTTCTATTTCGTTAGGGGTTATTGGACTATTTAAATAGTTTATCTGGTCTTGATTTAACTTAAGTATGTGGTACCTATCCAGAAAGTTATCCATTTCTTTTAGGTTTTCCAGTTTTGTCGAATAGAGGTTTTTGAAGTATGACCTGATGAGTCTCTGGATTTCCTCAATGTCTGTTGTTATGTCCCCCTCTTCATTTCTGATTTTGTTGATTTGGATGCTCTCTCTCTGTTTCTTGGTTAGTTTGGATAAGGGCTTGTCTATCTTGTTGATTTTCTCAAAGAACCAACTCTTTGTTTCATTAATTTTTTGTATTGTTCTCTTTGTTTCTATTTTATTGATTTCAGCTCTCACTTTGATAATTTCCTGGCATCTATTTTTCCTGGGATACTTTGCTTCTTCTTGTTCTAGAGCTTTCAGGTGTGCTGTTAAGTCACTAGTGTGAGATTTCTCTAACTTATTTATGTGGGCACTTAGTGCTATGAATTTCCCTCTTAGTACTGCTTTCATAATGTCCCATAAATTTGGATATGTGGTGTCTTCATTTTCATTGATCTCTAGGAAGTCTTTAATTTCTTTCTTTATTTCTTCCTTAACCCATTGGTGATTCAGTTGGGTATTATTCAGTTTCCATGAGATTGTAGGTTTTCTGTAGTTTTTGTTGTTGTTGAAATCCAACTTTAGACCATGGTGATCTGATAGAACACAGGAGGTTATTCCAATTGTTTTGTATCTGTTTAGATTTGTTTTGTGGCCAAGTATGTGGTCGATTTTAGAGTAGGTTCCATGGGGTGCTGAGAAGAAAATATATTCTTTTTTGTTAGGATGGAATGTTCTGTAGATATCGATTAAGTCCATTTGAGTCATGACATCAGTTAAGTCCTTTATTTCTCTGTTAAGTTTCAATTTGGGAGATCTGTCCAGTGGTGAAAGTGGGGTGTTGAGGTCTCCCACTATTAATGTGTGGGGTGTTATATGTGATTTAAGCTTTAGTAATGTTTCTTTTACATATGTGGGTGCCCTTGTGTTTGGGGCATAAATGTTCAGAATTGAGACTTCATCTTGTTGGATCTTTCCTGTGATGAGTATGTAATGCCCTTCTTGATCTCTTTTGATTGATTTTAGTTTGAAGTCTATTTTGCTGGATATCAGGATGGCTACACCCGCTTGTTTCTTAAGACCGTTTGATTGGAAAGTCTTTTCCCAGCCTTTTATTCTTAGGTAGTGTCTATCTTTGAATTTGAGATGTGTTTCTTGTATGCAGCAGAAAGATGGGTCCTGCTTTCGTATCCATTCTGTAAGCCTATGTCTTTTTATAGGTGAATTAAGTCCATTGATATTGAGGGAAATTAATGACCAGTGATTGTTCATTCCTGTTATTTTTTGGTGGTGATGTGTGGGTACTTCTATACGTTGGGGTTTACTGCTGTGGCTTTATCTGTTGCCTGTGTTTTCGAGGGTGTATCTCACTTCCTTAGGTTGGAATTTTCCTTCTAGTGCTTTCTGTAGGGCTGGATTTGTGGATAAGTATTGTTTAAATCTGGCTTTGTCATGGAATGTCTTGTTCACCCCATCAATGGTGATTGAAAGTTTTACTGGGTATATTAGTCTAGGCTGACATCCGTGGTCTCTTAGTGTCTGCATTACATCTGTCCAGGTCCTTCTGGCTTTCAAAGTCTCCATTGAGAAATCGGGTGTTATTCTGATGGGTTTGCCTTTATATGTCACTTGGCCTTTTTCCTTTGCTGCTCTTAATATTCTTTCTTTATTCTGTACGTTTAGTTGTTTAACTATTATGTGGCGAGGGGACTTTTTTTAGGGTCTAGTGTGTTTGGTGTTCTATAGGCTTCTTGTATCTTCATAGGCATTTCCTTCTTTAAGTTGGGAAAGTTTTCTTCTATGATCTTGTTATTTCTGTGCCCTTGAGTTGGTATTGTTCTCCTTCTTTGACCCCTATTATTCATTGGTTTGGTCTTTTCATGGTGTCCCAAATTTCTTGGACATTTTGGTTCATGACTTTGTTGGCTTTAGTGTTTTCTTTGACTGATGAATCTATTTCTTCTACTGTATCTTCAACGCTAGAGATCCTCTCTTCCATCTCTTGCATTCTGTTGATTATACTTGCATCTGAAGCTCCCAATCGTTTACTCAGATTTTCTATTTCCAGCATTCCCTCTGTTTGTGTCTTCTTCATTTTTTCTATTTCCCTTTTCAAGTCTTGGACTTTTTCCTTCATTTGTTTCATTGATTTTTCTTGATTTTCTCTCAGTACTTTATTGTTTTCTTCCAGGATTTTATTGATTTTTTTCTAATTTGTTTGCCCTTTCCTCTAGTTGTTTACAGCGTTCTTCACATTTTTTTCTCTTTTCCTCTACACAAGCCTCTAGCTTCTTCATGATGTCATTCATAAGGCTGTTTTCTTCTGCTTCTTCCAATTTCTGATGTTCAGGTCTAGGTGTTGGAGGAGGGCTAGGGCCTGGTGATGCTGTATTGCTATTCATTTTGTTGTATATGTTTCAACCTTGACGTCTGCCCATCTCCTTGTGGTTCGTTCTTGGCCTTATCTGCACACTTGGTTCAGACAGAGCTGACAGATTCAGGAAGTCTCTCTCTCTTGTCCAGATGGGAGCTCTCTTGTCCAAGTTGGAAGTCAGGGGCAGGATGGGAGCTCCTCTCTCTCTCTCTCTCTCTCTCTCTCTCTCTCTCTCTCTCTCCCCAGAAGTGAAGTCCAGGGCAAGATGGGAGCTGGGGTCCGGCCTCTAAGTCTCAGGAAGAGGCTTGGGGCTCAGGCGGATGGTCGTGGGGGCAGGGCGCGGAGACTGCAGGGTCTGCCAGGGGTCTTGGAGAAGGGGATCCTTCCAGGTGGGGCTAGAAGGGAACCTGCCCGGTGGCCAGAACCTGGGGCCAAGTTGGGCAGGTCTTCCCCGGAGTGGCTGGTGCCCAGGGATGGGGTCCGGGGAAGCAAGGGCTCTCACCTGTGAAATGACATTTTTTAATATTTTGACACCAAGAAGAAAATTTCTCTAGAAATTTTGACAAAGTAAGTTCTGAATTTGATCCCTGTTTCTTGTATCACAGTATAACAAAAATGACAATTATAATTGTTCTTGGTGTAATAAAATCTTCCTATTCCTTCAGAGATTTGAAAGAAAATGATAGCGCTGTTTCATTTCTTCTGCCTCATGTCAGAATGATGTTTAAGTGATTCTTTCCCTTCACATTGCTAAAGTTTATTCCTTCTCATTAAGCTACTGGTAGCCTCAGTGAATGACTGAACTGTGTATAGATGAAAAATAAATATCTTAAAATGAAACAATCCTATACCATGTTCCTACTACTAATATTCAGAATTGGAAGTCTGAAAACTCAGTAAAAGAGAATAGGAAGGCATCATTGTAGCACAGTGGGACTATGCTCCAAAATCTGGTCCTGAGTCATGTAACAGAAGTACAAAGACCCCATCTGATTCTTCTGAACTCCAGAGAGCTACAGCCCAAGGCACTAGTGCATCCTAGTTAAAGGAATCTAGTTTGAGATTTAGGAACTGAGAAATGGTATAAGGACAGTGACATATAGTACGAAAGCTGAGGATGCTGGATTCAGGATAGGGGTATATCAGAGACTATGTGGGCATATGACAACCTTGGACAAAGTCACTTATATGAGATCTAAGTTTTTGGAGTAAATCACACTGAGGAAACTTGTATCAATGTAAATATAAGTATGTCTGTCCTGGGGGTCAGAAGCTTCTCCTGCAACTTTTACTTCCAGATATTTAGATTTCTCAGGGAATTTTAATAAAATTGAAAGCTTTATGCATCTGAAAAATTAAATTGCTCCATCAGGTTAGCTGTGATCATCCAGTTCTTAGCTATTTCTATGGAGTATTTCCAAACAGGAGCTGTATTAGTTACTTTTCTATTGCTGTCATAAAACACCATGACTGAGGTGAGTTATAGAAGAAAGGGCTTACTCATGGTTCCAGAGGGATGAGAGTACATCATGCCATACAAGTGGCAGCATGGTAGATGGTGCAGGATGATCAGGATCCACATCATGAATTGCAAACCTGAGGAAGAGAAAGCGACTTATAAATGGCACAAGTATTTAAACTCTTAAAGACCACCTCCAGTGACATACCTCCTCCAGTAAGGCCACACATTCTAAACCTACCCAAATTGTACTGTCAACTGGGGACCATGAATTCAAACATCTGAGCCTATGGGGGATATTCTCAAACAACCATAGGTGCCAACACAGCAATGTGAACAATTTATTTATTTTAATTATTTGCTCTGGTTTTGAATCCTTTGTTTTTTGTTTATTTGTTTGCTTGTTTAATTTATTTCATTTGACTTTTCTTTAAGAAGGTACTAGGTCTAGAAAGATGGCTCAGAAGTTAAAAGCTATTGTTCTTCTTACAGAAGACCCAAATTTGGTTCTCATTACCAACAAGGAAATGCCTGAACATCTGTAATTCCAGTTCTTGGGGATCTGATGCCATTTGCTGATCTCTGTGGGCACAGCAAATGGAGAGCACATAAATACCTACATTCAGACAGCATATTCATACATACAAAATAATAAACCTTTCTGAAATATTTTTAAAAGAACAAACTGAAAGTTATATAGTTCTCAATTCACGAAATGCTTATACACCCTACTGTGGTACACAGGTTGGCAGATGGAAGCAGAAAAAAATCAAGAACTCAGGTCCAGCTTTGTCTATATAGAGTTTTTGGTTTCTTTCTTTCTTTTTTTTTTTTTGGTTTTTCGAGACAGGGTTTCTCTGTGAAGCTTTGCGCCTTTCCTGCATCTTGCGCTGTAGCCCAGGCTGGCTTCGAACTCACAGAGATCCGCCTGCCTCTGCCTCCCGAGTGCTGGGATTAAAGGCGTGCATCGCCACCACTGCCCGGCTTGGCTTCTTTCTTTATTAGTTTGTTTATTTTATGCACAACAGTTCTGGAAAAGAAGGAGGAAGTTGTAATGAATGCATTGAAGCTGTCCCCTCTAGTGATATCTGTGCATTGTGTTCTCTATATTGTGGGCTAGGTTATGTAACTTTATAAATATCACTGCTTAAATCATTATGGTAAATTTTCATATATTATATTATCAACTGACAATTGAAATAACTCCAACCTTCTCAGTCCAAAGCCATTGATTTTTCTTTGGAGACAATGAATACAATATCTAGAGCAGGATACTAGACCTAGATGACTATCTACATGTACTCTCTCACCTGTAGTTCCTAGCTTCAAATACTCAGATGAAAGTATAAAACATGGAATGGTCACAAAAACTAGTAAAATATAAAGTTATCATGGAGATCCAGGCTTGATAAAGGAATAGTAAAATGTGGTGGTATGAAGAGGAAATGATGAAAAGAGGGAAGGGATTCCTAAATGAGGATGGGGTGTGCATAAAGAAGGAAAAGGAGGGAGAGGGGACAAACAGCACCAAGGTTGCTGGATAAAGTCTCAAGGAATAATTTTATTTTATATTTATTTAAATCTATATACAATACATAAAAATGGATGCACACACACACACACACACACACACACACACACACACACACACACAGCTTAAATGAAGTTACAGTACTTGGGCTAACAATGTTCCTCACAACAACAATAGGCTAGCAAAAATCTCAGTATCAACAGTCATAAGAACCCTTCTTTTGAGGTGCCCAGGGATATCTTTCATATACATCCCCTTTATTGTATATATATATATATATATATATATATATATATATATATATATATAATAAAAAAGGGATTTATTAGAGTGGCTTACAAGCTGTGGTTCAATAGTGAGTCTAATAATAGCTGTTTCTTGATGGAAAGTCCAAGAATCTGATAGCTGTTTAGTCCACAAAGCTTGATGTCAAGCTGGTCTTGAATTATATGTTGGAATCCTGAAAAAGTAGGTACTAATAGCAATGAAGGAATGTCTTATCAACAGGATAGATGAACTTATCAGTGAGAGTGAGGGCAACCAGGCAAAAAACAAAGGCTTTCTTCTTCCATTCCCTTTATATAGTTTGCCACAAAAAGGTGTGGTCCAGATTTAGGGTGAGTTATCTACCCTCAAATGATTCAAAGAAAAAGAAATCCCTCACAGGTGTATCCAGATGATTGAATTTTAGTGGATTACAGATGTGGTCAAGTTGACAATGAAGATTAGCCATTGCACTGCCTCTCTTTAATAGGGCTCCATAAACAACAACTGAATGATGGCAATAACAATAAGCATGCTAAAGTGCAAGGGGGAAAACCTATGGGGCTCATACCTATCCAAAGAACTATAAGAAGCTAATGACTGCTTAGGAGGGGCCTCCTTATTGGTTATTTAATACAATGTAGTCAGCCCTGATACTATGTACAAATAAAAAATTAACTCCATAGGATGCATTGATATTTTTGTTTATAATATATATATTACATATATGATATATATCAAAGCAAAAGACGCTATCGATATGAGAGTGGAGGGAACTTTGGAGGAGTTGAAGAGAAGAACAGTGAAAGGAAAATGATGTAAGTATATTTTAATTGAAATATAAAATACATGAAAGGAATAAGAAAGCAGAGTTATAAATAGGATTTATGTGTTTCATCTTAGGAAATAAACTGTTTTTCAGAGCGGTTCTAATGCAACAGTGGAGATGTTTTATTGGATGTTTGTCACAGTGAGACCAGGATTTAGAAAAATAGTACCACTGTAAGAAGATGAGCAGAAGTGATGGGCACCTTTAATCTCTGCACTTTGGAGGCTTAGCCAGGGAATTTCAAGGACAAATTAGTTAACTAGACTAGTTGTAATCTTTGAGCTCCATGTTCATTAATAGAACCTACCCTAATAAAATGGAAAGCAATTGGTGAAATAGCCAATATTGACTTGGTATTCAACTTCAGGCCTCCATATGCATCTATACCCATGTGCACAAACACCTATACTCTCTTCTTGAAAGTCTGCACAGATGTAAATATGCATACATACTTGCACATATAACACACACACACACACACACACACACACACACACACACACACACCTGAAACATTTAGAACTAATATATTGACTATAACTTTCATTTAAAAAACACAGGGCTCCGCCGGGCGGTGGTGGCGCACGCCTTTAATCCCAGCACTCGGGAGGCAGAGGCAGGCGGATCTCTGTGAGTTCGAGGCCAGCCTGGTCTCCAAAGCGAGTTCCAGGAAAGGCGCAAAGCTACACAGAGAAACCCTGTCTCGAAAAACCAAAAAAAAAAAAAACAAAAAAAAAACAAAAAAAAAAAAACACAGGGCTCTTCTTGGTTTGACACTATGGGGCTTAAGCTGAAAAGACTTTTTGGTGTTTTGATGAAGTTTTACAATTTCTGATGTTAGTATCCTTGTTATTTCTTCTGAGGTATTTAAAGTATAAAAGCAGGAGAAGGAAATGATGTTCCTTACCTTCACTAAAATTTTAATGCCACTTTATTTAATAAGGTTTGAAGAATTGTCCTCTTTTATATTTTACTAGTATTGAATTGTACTCCTGTGGAGCATTCCAAAGTACAAATTCTTTTTATAAGACCTATTTTTTTTTTATTCACTAACATTAAAATACTGGTTTTATATTATGAAAACTCATCCAAGACTTGAGAATCTCCTAAAGAAAGCTCTATGAATGCACAGTAAGCTCCTTTGAAGTTGAAGTTTGCCTTTGAAGACTTTCGTATCTTTGAACTCAGCCCTTACTAATATATTTGTAATCAAAAGCGTTGAAAGTGTTAGTTGTATTTTACCACTGAAGAGTACCCATTAAATATTAGTCATATTGGCTCATCCACAGTCTTGTTAATAATTTAGATTTCTTTTTAAAGCCATTGTTCTGTGAATAATGCAAGCTATTTTTTTGTTCTCTCCTTTCTTCTATTTTTTTAACAAATGCTAATGATCATTCTATCTTCTGTAGCTCACCCTTAAATATATACTAGGGCTACTTTATGTCAGGACATATCCTGAAAACAAGTGACATAGACATGATGTTGGTAAGCATATTTCAATATGGTTTACCAGAGTTACTAGATTCAGATATGTGTGTATGTAATTCTTATTAATAGTAAAGAAATGGTAAGGTTATATTTTCTTGATTAGAGAATAGATGTTCAGAGATCATATTTTGTACCTTGAGTTTCACTTTGGGAGCAGAGGCACTAATTTTCTTTCTTCTGTACAAAAATTTCAGTCATAGCTGGGAGGTGGTGGCACATGCCTTTAATCTCAGCACTTGGGAGGCAGAGGCAGGCAGATTATTGTGAGGTTGAGGCCAGCCTGGTCTAAAAAGCGAGTTCCAGGATAGCTAAAACTTACACAGAGAAAAGTAAAAAAATAATTCAATCATATCTATATAACAAACAGCCTTGGAAATTAGAATGATTCTCTAACTTATATACTATCCAGTATAATAAAATTATTTTTTATTTATTCCCATGGCATATTTATTATCGATTAGAAGACATTTAGATTCCTTAAGTCCTTTTGTTCTTGTACTATAATTCAGATAAACTGCATAGGGCCAGCCTCATGGGATACCATTGGTTCAGTATGGAAGAACTGAAACTCAACTAAATAGGGAATATGTAGCTATAATGGCAAATACTATTGCTATGAGCATCAGAATGGCTTTTATTAGTGATCTTCTGCAATCTTGTCTACTGTCAGCACTTATGAAACAATAGCAGGTTTACTTCCCAAGTAGGGTAACACATAATGCCATTCCTGTATTTTTTATTTTGTTTTATTTTAATCTTATTATTTGAGACAGTGTCTCACTATGTGTCCCCAACTTTCCTAGCTGTCACTGTGCAGACAAGGCTGTCCTCAAACTCACAGAGACCCACCTACCTCTGCTCCTGAATACTGAAATTAAAGATGTATACTACCATTTAATTCACCAATTTTGATGGTGGAGCACTCTATTCATTACATTTGTCATCCTATAACCAAACTATCTAAAATTGTCTACTTAAGGAAGGAAGGAAGGAAGGAGTTGTTTTGATGCAAGGTTTCAGTCCACCATGGTTGGGTAGGTGAGACATAGAGCAGAAGGCTTCACATTCTGATGGAAATGAAATGTAGATTAAAAAAGGAAGTCTGCCATGATTTTCTTTATTTCAGTGTGAATGTCAGTCTAATCTCATCTATTATTTTGAGGACTGTGCTATTTTGTTATTATTTTTAACCAAAGTGAGGTGAATAGTTTTCTCTCATTTTCTAATTGTTGAACATTTATATCAACAATGAAACAATCTTTAGAAGAATCATGATTAAACATTAATAGTTACTTTTTCAAGCTTAGGATGTGGCCATTTTAAAGGTTTTTGTTACTTAGGAAAGATGTTACAAAGCTGTAAGCATTGTACTTAGTTATACAGCTGTTAGTTTTGATTTTTCCATTCCCACCTTATTTAACACTTTAGATGTTTTTTCATGATTTGTTTTTCACATTGTGTTTACTTTTGGAAGAAATGCTTATTAAGATGTCTTTCTGAAATTCATATTGTCTGAACTAAATTTTCAGGAAATACCTCCATGGCTCTATACCTGCTTATGTGAGACACTACTCCTAGGTGTATACAAGGGAGAGAAGAAAAGAAACTGTCAACATTACTGCTCCATGATATGGTTCGGTTTTTTATTAGAAAGGGAGAAAATAGCCAAAGTCATCTGAAGAGTCCAGAATAAACAGATAGACAGACTAATAGATAGATAGATAGATAGATAGATAGATAGATAGATAGATGTTAGATTGATAGGCAGATTGATGGTCAGCAGACCAAACATGGCCAGCTTTAACTGTGAAAAAACGGAGAATAACCAGTGATTGAGAATAGCCAGAGAGAGAGAGTAAGCGAATAAGAGAGTAAGAGGGAGCAAAATCTCTCTCTCTCTCCATATATATATATATATATATATATATATATATATATATATATGGAGAGAGGGAGGGATCTAGTGAATCTAGTCATCTAGTCAGTTTCAGGGACTGCGTGAAGCTCTTTTGAGTTGCTACTTACTTCCTAAGTTTAAAGAGTTTCTTTACAGGATTGAATGTTTCACATCTTGTTAGAACATCCTGCTTCACCTTCCCTTTAACATCCTGTGTCTTAATGAGCTTCCCTTCAAACCAGACCTCTTTTGTCTGGGAAGAAATTTCTACATTTCACCTGCTTCTGTCTTTTTTCTTTTAGTATTAATTTAGATAACATTTCCCAAGACAAGAGCTTTTCACTCCTATGGTTTATTATTAGCATGTTTATTTCCTTTGTGATATTATGGATTATTAAGCATTTTGCTATTGAAAAATAATGCTTTATACACACACATACAAACACACACACACTGAAATAAGCTTTAAGTCAATCATTCTTACCTTGTTATTTCCTTAGGAAATTCACGTATATATGTTTTTAAAATAATTATCTTCGAAACAGTTTTCTTTAAAACTTTTCTTTGTGAATTTTGTGTGTTTTAATCATAGTCACTGAAGGGACTCAAGAAAGCTCAAGCATGGCAAACATGGCTCCAGCAAGCCTTGCTCTTCTTCCTTATTCTCTCTGCCTTGCTAAAAATCCATTATATAACCTTCCTAAAACTATCCATCAAGGTCTATTCCTTTATTTGGCCACATCCTCCTCCCAAGGCTGACTACTAAGGTCCAGCTATAAAGGTATTGAAGTCTAACATGCTGTGGGATGTTCTGTATGGCAAATGTGTTGCTGATTAGTCAATAATAAAACACTGATTGGCCATTGGCTAGGCAGGAAGTGTAGGCGGGACAAGGAGGAGAATAAAGCTGGGAAGGGGAAGGCTGAGTCAGAGAGACACTGCCAGCTGCCATGATGAGAAACAGCATGTGAAGATGCCAGTAAGCCACGAGCCATGTGGTAAGGTATAGATTAATAGAAATGGATTAATTTAAGCTGTAAGAACAGTTAGCAAGAAGCCTGCCATGGCCATATAGTTTGTAAGCAATATAAGTCTCTGTGTTTACTTGGTCGGGTCTGAGTGGCTGTGGGACTGGCAGGTGATAGAGATTTGTCCTGACTGTGGGCCAGGCAGGAAAACTCTAGCTACACTAACAATCAAAAGTCCCCTTAGGCTCACCTAGTTAACATGCCAACTAAAATTATACACCTCATCCTAACAGGGTTTCCACTTTTATCTTTGTAAACCACTGGTTTTTTATAGGTCATGTTTGTCTCCTCTCTGTCCAGAGGCAGCCCTTTGTCCCCTGGGATAAATACCCCTTCCCATTCTCCTGTGTTTTCTATCTCCTGTCTTTGTCCCTTATCCCTTCCCTCTCTCCCTCTGGGGCAAATAAAATTCCTTTTTGCTGAGAACTTGTTCTTGAGGGTCCTGAGTCGATACTGTCCCTTTCAGTTATCCCTCTTACAACTCTTCCCAGATCCATTCCAATGTTAACTACTCATTCAACTGTGTGTGTTTTTCCCCTAAACCCATTATGCCAAATTTATACTGCCCAAATATTCTTGGATATGCATCCTTCCATTAGAAAGTGTTGGCATTATCAGAGGCTATACTTTCAGAGAAAAAACAATTCTCCTGTTGCCAATAATTTGTCAGCTAGGTGTGGGATATTTGTTACCAATTTCCCTCTCTAGACCAGGCTTTGATCTTCTTTGGACTTGTATATATCTTGTAAACACTGTCACGGACACCATGAGTTTATGTATGCGGCTGCACTGATGTGTCTGGAAAACTGTTTCCTATAGCCACCCACTATATCTGGATCTTGTATTCTTTCCACACCTCTTCCACAATTATTTCCACTTAGGTTTCAGCATTCTTCAGTTTCTTATATTCTGTACATTAGCCAGTTGTGGTTATCTGTATTAATCATCATCTAATGAAATATAAATTTATCTGATAAGAGTTTGGTTGTTTATTAGTCTATGGGTCTAATGGTAAGTCATTAAGAATTGGTTTCATACTATGTCCATTTAACTGAATAATAATAGTAACGTGATGGTGAACATTATATTTAAAGGATAAATTTACTGTGTTGGGCTTGTAAAAACAAAAACAATTTTTTAGTTTGTACAAGCCATGAGGATGCTGTTCCTACCTTGAATGTACTTTGTCAGCTGGCCTGAAATAGACCACTTACTGGTACAGTTGGGATATTCTTAAAAAACAAGTGGCTGATTGTTGTGAAATATTTCACTGCCTCAGCTATTCCTTCGAGGTAATGGATCACAAGATTGAACATGCTAATTGCTAAGTTCTGCTTTTATTTTTATGAAAGGATTACTTGCTTGGGTGGCTGAGACACTTGTTAGATGTTTACTATGAAATTAAGTCTTGCCCACACCCAGGTGGGATATGAGTTAATTTGGCTTCCCCAAGTTATAATTTTGTGGGTTTGCTTTAATAATCCTTTGACTAACAGTAACCAGGGCCTTACCTAGAGATCTCTTTTTGGTTTGGTCCTGGTCCATCTCTTTAAATAAACAAAGCTTCAGTCAGATGGCTGATTCTCTGAATGACCTCAGATCCATAACAGCAGATTCTTTCCTAGGGCCTCTGACTCACTACTATGTCAGCATCAATTAGTATATAAAGTAATCTAGTATTATGGTCCTCAAGATTGCTAATTTAGCTCCTCCTATAATCAAACTATTTTAAGATGAGATTTTAATTTTCATAAATGAGATTTTTTTAAATTTTTCTCAAAATTTCTATTCAGTACTCTCAGTCATGATTGTACTGCTGTGTGGAATTGTACAATGAAGAGGTTCTGGGTAAGAGACATAGGCTGTAATAATTGTTCTAGGATTTTCCCCATTCGTGCTTCAAGAAAAAAAGGATACCATGTCTTGTCTAAATCTAATTATATCTTTAAGCTGTATTGTGCAGTATGTGAATATTAATAGATACTTACTATGTCATTACTGTTGATATTACTAATTATTTGCTCAAAAATACCATTAATGCTTAAAATAGTATGCATGCAAAAATGCATCCTATATCTTTTTCTATCACCTTGGAAACAGGCTTCCAAAGTAAAAATTGTTTGGGTGGGAGCTCCACCTCAACCCCTGGCACCCTAGCATCTCTATATCCAAAGAGTCTCGAATATTTGGATGGAGTCTTGTGGAAGATCAGCCACGGCTCCCCTCCCCATCTCTTTCCCTAAACCTGACTCTTCAGAGCCTGCCAAACACAGCTCCTCCCCAAGCCCACCCCTTCAAAGCCCACCATACTCAGCTCCTCCCCTAGAGAGGCTCAGGACGACTCCCATAGGAGATATATAAGTGGCATCACAGAAAACAGACTCATGGTTCTTCTGATCTCATATCCCTGTCTCCAATCTCCTCTCTGTGGGCCTGGGAATTGCCCAGCAGCACTTCACGCATTAAACCTGGGCTTTCCAATTCGGCCTGGTTCTGTTTGCTGCATTGGAGGAGAGACCTTCAGGAGGCCTAAAACTTATCAAAAATAAATCACAAAAGTAAATCACATTCAGAAATAAATTCTTATTCCTTCTCCACAAATTTTCTTTCAATGTGGAGGCTGCTGAAATCTATTAGAATCACCAATGGTGTCAATGAGTATGAAACTATGCTATAAATTCTAGATTTCATTCCACATAGTAGTCAACAGACAAACTTTTAAATTCAGTGACTTAGGAAGTCCAACCAAGAACACACACACACACACACACACACACACACACACACACATACACACACACAGAAAGAGACAGAGACAGAGACAGAGACAGAGAGGAGGGGAGGGGAGGGAGGATGAGAAGGAGAGAGAGATAGAGAGGGAGAGTAAGAGAGAACAAGGGAGAGAGAATGTGTGTTTTAGGGAGGTGATTGATCCACTTATGCTTAATTTAATAAGTTTGAAGTATTATATTTAAAAAAGTGATAAAATAAAACCACTTGTCAAGTAACACAAACCCTTTCTTTTCTTTATTTAGTTTTAACAATTACATTAGAAACTTTTTGAACAATAATAGCTGTGAAGTTCAGTTTTCCAGAGCATGGAGTGGTGAGTCAATGAACAATAAAATTGAAATCTGACATTGCTGACTTTCAAGATTACTGATAGTCAGCTAGAAGGAAAAAAGCAATATATAACATGCTTTTCTCTGTGTCGTATGCTTCTTGTTCATGTAAAATGTTAAATTGAAGGTGACAAGGAGCAAACCTCTGATTTCAAAATATAACAAGAAAAGACTCAGTCATGTGGCCTGCCAAGGCCCCAGAAAGTCATGCTACCGACAGCAGCAGACATTTGTTTTTCCCATAGAGATAAACTCAAACAAACATATTGAATTTTTATTGCATTGCCTTAAAAAAAGCAAGGCTTATTGTTAATGTTTATTGGAGATGTAGCTGTTATTTTGACTAACATATGTGTGAGATATTTGTTTCTATATAAAAGCCCAACCAACAGTGATCTAACAGACTGTAAAGAAAAAATATCAACTGCTTTACCAAAACATATTCTCAAAGTAGTGTAGAATGCATTCCTTTAAATTTATTTGTTAATTTATATTTTCATCTATAAAGTCTTATCATCTATAAAGTTTTATCATTTTTAAAGTCTTTTGCTCTGTTTAATAGTAACTTGATGAGTATTTGTTAATGAGCAAATGCTAGGCTTTGAAGTTGGACCAGTATATAAAATATTTACTCTGTATGTCCAAGCATCTGAGGTTAGAATCCTTCAAATCCTCAGTCATGTCTGTGATCCCAGTGCTGAGGGCTATCAAAAGGCAGATCTTAGGGGCTCATTGGTTTGCCCATCTAACTAATAGACGATCTCCCGGTTTAGTAAGATCCTGTTTCAAAAAAGAAGGTGGAGAGTGATAGAGAAAGACATACAATGTTGACTCCGACTTCTCTTACATGCACGTTCAGTACACCTGCACACATTTTCATAGAGCATGCGTGTACTCCTACTTCTCCCTAAAAAGAAGAAATGGTGCAACAATGGAGATAAATACCTCAACATTAACACATGAGATCATGAAACAAAGACAGGTAATTAACTTCTATGATTCCAAAGGGCATCTCACTTTAGTGAGTGGTGTCAAAGCTAATGAAGGATCAGGAACTCAGCCAGAAGAAAAACAGCTAAGAAGGGTGAAATTAACTATTAGACTTGACCTCCTTTTTTATCATTTTGTCATAGTATTTAATAACTTACCAGTTATATTTTAACAACATAATCAGCTATATTATCAACTCACAGAATTTGAAGAACACTTTTTGCAAGACATAAGATTGCCTTTTGATTTAGTTTAGAAAAGATATATTTAGCAACTTCAAAACAGAGAAAGTCTTCTAATTAATAAGCTTATTAAGTTAAGTTGACTTTTATTTCTTTGGTTGCTATATTGAAATTTTGTTGGATTGAAGAGCATATGTACATTTCTCTTTGAAGTAAACTACAATGTTCTAAGGAATGACTTAGATTAACATGATATAATGATTTATAGGGAACAATTTTTCTTTTTACTTTTAGCTAGAGAAATATCATATGTTTAATCATTTTAAAGATGCATTTAAATACAAAAGCAAAAATAGGACCTTGAATCAGCCTAAAGATTGATCTATGTACTCATTTGGCTCTCTTTCCCATTGATCAACATACATGGTTGCAGATTTCAGTACACAGAGGCATCTCCAAGTTGTGCAGGGTAGTGTATGGTGGATTTAGACTTTGCTAGTACAGACCAAAAAAAAAAGGTTTCTGGGCTACACACTGCTACTTAGCTCATGGTGGCTGGTGGCCAGCTCCATCTCACAGGCAGCTGTCAGGAGCTATATAGTTACAGAAAGATCATCTCTGGCTTTAAATAGGTATGTGCATGCAGATATGAACAAACTTTAAAAATACAAACCTTTGGCTAGCAAGGGGCCTATGGGAACCCCCGATCCTTCCCCTCACCCAAGGGTACAGGGCCTAAGTCTGCTTTTTTAAAAATTAATTAGTCTGAATGGGACTAACCTAGACCCTCTATATATGTGCGGCAGTTGTATAGCTTTGTCTACTTGTGGGACTCCTAGCAGTTGGAGCAGGGGCTATACCTAATGCTTTGACTGGCTTTTGGAAATCTATTCCTCAGATTGGGTTGTATTGCCCATACTGAATACAAGGGAAGAAGATTAGTCTTACTGCAATTTGATATGCCCTATTTTGTTGATCCATGGGAGCACTGCCTCTTTCTGAACAAAAAAATATGAGGAGTGGATGCTGGGTGTGGGGTCATGTAGCTGGAGTTTTCCTGCCTGGCCCACAGTCAGGATAAATCTCTCTCACCTGCCAGTCCCAAGCTGCTCAGACCCGACCAAGTAAACACAGAGACTTATATTGGTTACAAACTGTATGGCTGTGGCAGGCTTCTTGCAAACTGTTCTTACAGCTTAAATTAATCCATTTCCATTAATCTATACCTTGCCACATGGCTCGTGGCTTACCGGCATCTTCACATGCTGTTTCTCATCGTAGTGGCTGGCAGTGTCTCTCTGACTCAGCCTTCCACGTCCCAGCTTTTTTTTCCTCCTTGTCCCGCCTACACTTCCTGCCTAGCCAATGGCCAATCAGTGTTTTATTTATTGACTAATCAGCAACACATTTGCCATACAGAACATCCCACAGCAGGGTCATAGGTGAAGTGGGGGAGGGAATGAGAGTAGAGGAGGGAGGGAAACTGCAGTTAGGATGTAAAAGAAATGAATGCATTTCAATTTAAAAATTAATTAATATTAGCCATCCTTGAAGCAACAAGTGAAAGTCAGAGGAAAAATCGTTTCCCTTCTGATTTCTGTATCTCCAAAATTAGTGCTACATGTTTTTCTTTCAGTTAGTACATCAGTATAAACAGGGGTGACCCCTGAAATGGGTTAAAAAATAAGATACACTCAATTAAAAAAGGATGTGTTTCATTTGTACTGAGAGCAAGTAATGAGATAAAGGCATACAGACCCCAGAGAAATCCTTAGTTCTCACACCTCAGAAATATATTGAGTGGACTAAATTCAGACTGTGAATTCTTTGCTCTAGCCACCTCTAATTTCTTTGGTATTGTCGGAAGGCAATGTTCAGGTCCTGGATGTTGAGGAGAGGGAGAATAGTTCATGGGCTTCCTCTATGTACTGAATGAACAATTTAAATTTTTCCCTTTTTAAAAATAAACAAATCATTTCCTGCCATCTACTCCTCTTGGGTGTACTTCCTTCTCCTTGTTACAGAGTTTTCAGGTGTGCTGTTAAATTGCATTTATGAGATTTCTCCAATTTCTTTATTCAGATACTTAGTGTTATGAACTTTCCCCTCAGCACAGCTTTCATTGTGTCTCATAAGTTTGGGTATGTTATGCATTCATTTTCATTGAATTCTAGGAAGTCTTTAATTTCTTTTTTTTTTATTTCTGCCTTGACTTGTTAGTCATCGAGTAGAGAGTTGTTCAGTTTCCATGAATTTGTTGTCTTTATGTTGTTAAAATACAGCATTAATCCATGATGATCTGATAGGATGCAGGGGGTTTATTTCAATTTTCTTATATCAGTTGAGACTTGCTTTGTGAATGAGTATGTGGTCACTTTTGGAGAAAGTTCCCTAAGGTACTGAGGTTGAAGTGGCCATAAATCCAGGGTGAGTCATTGCAAAGAAGTTTCCATTGAATATCAGCCCTGGGGGTACTTGAAAATCCCTGCAATAAAGTTCCCATTGAATATCAACTCTGTGGGTACGCAAAAGCTCTAGCTCAAGAAATCCTGCAGATCAGCAGGAGGGGCCTCTGGAGTGGCCCTCTGCTGACCACTGGTGTCAAATGAGATGTGATAAGTGAAGGGATTCACTCACAGAGTGGCTTGAGAGTCTCCTTCATTAAGGAACTCTGTGAGTATCTGGGGAGATTCTCACAAGCTAGCATCCAGTCTATTCTGTGACAGCATAGACTTTAACATCCATCAGTGCAAAGTATGTGATCTTGATGCCCAACATGCTTGACTCTGTCCAAAAATATCCTTTTTCATCAGGATGCAGTCTATTACACTCAGTGCAGTATCTAGCACTCTTTACTTTCCTGTCCATTTCAAACCCGTCTATGCTTTCCATGGCATCAGCTACACATCATGATAATCATTGCCTCTTTGAGGTCATCTTGTAAGCTTGGACAGAACCTCATTCACTGAGTTTTAATAGTTTCACAATTGCATTTACTAGAAACTTTTGAAGATAATTTATATTTGGAAAGTGAACAATGGTAGAATGGTTAAGACTGAGACATTCATACTAAATGGGTTTTATATTGTGTTTTGGGCATGAGACTGAGTATTCAACCTTTTGACTAAATGAATCTGTTACAAGGTTTACATGTCAAATATGTAGTCCCTTGGAAGACATTACTGGAAAGTGATGAAAACTCAGAATGGAATCTCGAGAAGGACGTGAACAATTAGACCATGACACTTTCTTCTCCCTGCCTTCTAGCTATTATGTCAATAGTTTGATCCATCATGCACTCCCTGTCACTCAGTTCTCTATTCTGAGGCCATAAGTAATTAATCTGTCTGATCTTGAAATAGAACCTCTCAAATTTTGAATCAGACTAAGTCTTTCCATTTTAAAGTTTAGTTTATAAATGTTGTTATAGTGGTGGGAAATTGTCTACCACATTAGCCTTCTATTGGACAAAAAGAGTTTTGTCATATTGTTAACCCTAAATCTATAAGTATTCTTCATAATTTATAAATGTATTTAGCTATGAACTGTTAGGAAAACCATACCCCATATTTACTTTTTAATAATAGAAAAGTAAACTGGAACATTTACAAGGAGTATTTCAAAATAGTAAGTTAAACATACTGACTAGAAGGGAAGAAATTTTCTCCTTTTGTATAAATTTATAGCGTGGTGAGTGAATAGACCCAAGGTAGAAGTTAGGAAGTACATTAACACTGAAGTTATTTTATAGACATAGTTTTTTTTTATTCATCTAGAAGTAGGTATTCCTGAAAGGATCAGAATGGAGCTCTCCATGGCCACCATAAGACATACTGCAAGATTTGTTACCTTGGCCTGTTAATTCTTAGAACTAAGCCTCCTTGGTGCTACACTCTGACCTCAAATCTGGCTGAATTCCCATCCTTTAGAAGCATCATTTGCTAGTATTTCTAAATAGTTTATAGAAAATACCTTAGAAAGTAAAAAAACAAGCCATTGAATTCAGCTATCTGAATTCTTTCTGTATTATAGTTGGTTGAAAATAAAGTACATTACATAAACATGTGAGGAAACATGTTTGGATTGAATCTAAAGATCAACAGAAGGAAGGACATAACGTAACTCTCTCTTTCTTGTCTCCATTTCTACAGGCTAGTGTGCGATGTCGTTATTCCTTAACTGTTGTCATACCAATTTAGACAGAGACTGGCTGCTTTTGAGTATCCTTTTTAATTGTTTGCTAATTATCATGAAGAACGTAAGTTTAATTTTCAAAATCACCAATTTCAGGTTACATAGAGCCAGCTATGTACCTTTTGGTCTCAGAGGTTAATCTGTGATTTGTTGTTTCTGGAGAGGAGATAATGGGATGAGGAGTATTATGTGAAAGAATTATTGGAAGCATTGCCTGTGATAGAGTGGCGAGGGGAAAACCTTAGTTCACCTTTCATTGCAAATAAAAGAAGGAAAATTTCTGTTTGAAATAGCCACATTTTGCTTTGCCTTTGTGAACTATCTGAGTGGAGGCTGGCTGCTGGGAAAGTCCCTTATTTGGGGGTGTGGGTTCCAGAAATAGCCTTCCTCCTGTGCTGTCATTGACTAAAGGAGGGTTTTGTTGTTGTTCTGTTTTGTTTTCAGAATTTCTCTATGTAGCCCTGGCTATCCTGGAACCTACTCTATAGAACAGGTTGGCCTCAAACTCAGATACCCACTTGCCTCTGCCTCAGAAGTGATGGGATTAAAGGCATGCATCACCACACCTGGCTTACCTAGAGGAGTCTTGCCAGAAAACATGTACTATTTTATTCATCTAGAAATAGGTGTTCCTAATGGATCAGAATAGAGCTCTCCCTGGCCACCATAAGACATACTGCAAGATTTGCTACCCTGGACTGTTAATTCTTAGAACTAAGCCTCCTTGGTGCTACACTCTGACCTCCTCTCTTTAGTGGTTTGTGGGAAAGTCTTTTCTTTATGTTTAGCTGTGGCTACCCAATATGAAGCTCAGTTGTTAGTCAATTTTAAAAAATGCTAGAAAAAAATAACTTGCATAAATATTTTGAGAATTTACAGACTTAATGAATCATTTTATTTGTTTAAAACCTCTGCAACAATTAATTTGTAAGTATCATCCATGACTCATGGTCAGTATTCCTCTTTCAAATTTCCTAAACAAACACAAATGTAAAGAACCCCAGTCAAAATTATGTAACAAATAGCACTCCACCACAAAAGTGTGTAAAATTACAAGAACACTATTTTAAAATATTGGTACTTTAAAAGAATGATAATCTTAAAAACAAACAACAACCAAAATTGCCAAATTATTCCCTAAACTGCTAAGCAGATTGAACATGACTAATGAATGAGTTTGGGTTTTATAAAGAAAAAACAAATGGATTGTACAGCTGGTACTAATATGCAAAATTTATCATCTTTCCTTGCATCTGATTTATAAAGGGGCAAATATACCTTTACTTTAGTTTTAAATGTGGCACAATTTTAAGAAAACCTGTCTAAACTAATTAAAAGTACTTTTTAAACAGTCAAGTTTCCTGAGCAATCCATATTTAGAGATATGGACAAAGGCATTATAGCCAGCGTTCTCATCATAGTCTTTGCTAGGACTGATGTCAACAAGAAGTTTTATATGGCAGTCTTATATTTTAAGCTCATGCTTTGGGTATACATTCTCAGGTCTTTAGTAGGGGAAGCGCAGAATGTAACTCCATTACGCAGTAATGGAAGTTAAGAAGAGTCCTCATGTAAGAATTAGAACATACTTTTCTAGTAGTTGTTCAAGGACAGACTTTCAGGTTGATTCTAACAATCCTATGATGTCACAGCATTGATCATTCTCAACTTTGCTCATTGGTTATGTACTATCTCTTATTCAATTGATTGCTATTTCTGAGTTTCAACTATGGCTGAAAATGTTACTCCCATAACAATATGCAGGATGTGTAGGCAAATTTTTTTTCTTCAGCTAGTTACATAAAAAGATAAACATTGCAATAATTCATGTGACCCAAAGTGGGCAAAGACAAAAGACTAGCTTCCTCTTGAGAAAAAAATTTAAGACCATGAGGACAACTCTACTCATAAAAGATTGTATTTACTTAGAACATTCAGAATGTCAACAAAACAGCTGCAATTATCATCATCATCATCATTATTATTATTATTGCAATTACAGAGAGGTATTCAGTTAACAGAACAACAATTATCTTCATATAAGCTGCATCAGAGAAAACTGAAGATGAAAATAAAACAAAAAATACCCTCTCCATATATAACTAATTTGTGCTACACACCAAGAACCTGCTTTAAATTTCCATGCCAGGCAAGGTTAATGGTTATTGAAAATACCACAAAGACAGGCCTATCTAAAAGCACATTCAGTATTGTGTTAACTATACAAAAAAGACATCTTGTACAGTTTAAAACCAAATCTTACACAGCCCTACATTTCAATATTTTTCTTTGAAAGGACTGAGTTGTGCAGAGGGAGGTTAATTGCTTTATAGACAAGAAAAAAACTGTGCTAGAACCAACTTATTCATCATCATCATCATCATCTTCTTCCTTCTTCTCCTCCTCATCTTCCTCTTATTCCTTTTTCTTGTTATTTTCAGCCTTTACTATTCCTTTTTACCACTTTAGGTTCTCCTTTAACCCTATAGGCAGCAATATCCTTTTCGTGTTTTTCCTTCAGCTTGGCAGTGGTCTTTTCACAGGGTTGCTTGTAACCTGCAGCAGTGCTGTTCTACATTGCTCCCTGTTTCTTTGCAACATCACCAATGGATAAGCCAGGATGTTCTCCTGTGAATTTTGAGCAATATTTAGAACAGAACAAGAAGGCCGAAAGGGCCCTCTTGGGTGCATTGAGGTCCTTGAACTTCTTTTTGGTCTCCTCTTTTGGGGAGATTGTAGGTTTTCATTTCTTTTTCTTAATGAGCCCTGTCAGCTTTTGCCATGTCTTTAAATTTCCTCTTTTCGGTAGCAGACATTGGCTTCTACCTTTCTGAGCACTTCTTAGAAAACACTGAGAAGTTAACAGAAGCATCCAGGTGCTTCTTCTTGTGCTCCTCATAGCAAGTTTATATTCAGAAAGAATATAAATGAAGATGCTTTGCTTCTTGGCTCCTTAGGATCTCCTTTGCCCATGTTTAGTTTATTTTCCTCGGCGAGGCACAGAGTCACCCAGTGCCGGACTGGCTCTCGCTTGCTTGGATACTGTCTCTATATACTCAGTGTACTGCAAAGACTGTAAGAGATGGAACCGGATGCAGCCTCCTCACTCTCTCAATTCTGTGACATAATGAAACATTTAATTGCCTTGAAAGTTCACATGTCTCAGTGGTAAGTGGAGGCCTATCTCCACACTGCCATGAGAATTATCTACACTCCCCTCAGGTTGTTCTTCCATAGCCTCCCAACTCAATTATCCATATAACCCTCTTCCAGAGGCACGAACCACAGAAGAATATGTAGTAATGCCCAAATTCCATTCAAGCCATTCCTAAATTTTGCTTGCCAGAAAACATTGCTCCTTAAGTCTTGTATTTTTATTCTGTTAATTTCTTATATTATCATTCTCAACCAGAGACTTGTGAGTGAAGAATGCCCATTATACCAATAGTTTTTAGTTTGTACAATTTGTTCAATAGCATGGCTAATTCAAATTCTTGCTTAGATTCTGGATAGTTTCAGGTTCCAAGATGACATGAGAGTATACTTGAGTGACCCCAAAGATTCCACCAAGGAACTTATACAGCTTATAAACACCTTCTTCAACATAGCAGGATACAAGATCAACTCAAAAAAATCAGTAGCCCTCCTATATACAATGGACAAAGAAGCGGAGAAGGAAATCAGAGATACATCATCCTTTACAATAGCCACAAATGACATAAAATACTTTGGGGTAACGCTAACCAAGCAAGTGAAGGACCTATATGACAAGAACTTTAAGTCCCTGAAAAAAGAAATTGAAGAAGATCTCAGAAAGTGGCAAGATCTCCCATGCTCATGGATAGGCAGGACTAACATAGTAAAAATGGCACTCTTACTAAAAGCAATCTACAGATTCAATGCAATCCCCATCAAAATACCAACACAATTCTTCACAGACCTGAAAAGAATAATACTCAACTTCATATGGAAAAACAAAAAAACCAGGATATCCAAAAGAATCCGGTACAATAAAACAACCTCTGGAGGCATCACGATCCCTGACTTCAAGCTCTACTATAGAGCTACAGTAATAAAAACAGCTTGGTACTGGCATAAAAACCGACATGTGGACCAATGAAATCAAAGTGAAGACCCTGATATTAATCCACACACCTATGAACATATAATTTTTGACAAAGAAGCCAAAAGTGCACAATGGAAAAAAGAAAGCATCTTCAACAAATGGTGCTGGCATAACTGGATATCAACATGTAGAAGGCTGCAAATAGATCCATATCTATCACCGTGCACAAACTTAAGTACAAGTGGACAGCCTACAGAATGGGAAAAGATCTTCACCAACCACACATCTGACAGAGGACTGATATCCAGAATATATAAGGAACTCAAGAAATTAGACATCAAAATGCCCAACAGTCCAATTAAGAAATGGGCTATAGAACTAAACAGAGAATTCTCAACAGAGGAAACTCAAATGGCCGAAAGACATTTAAGGAATTGCTCAACATCCCTAATCATCAGGGAAATGCAAATCAAAACAACTCTGAGATACCACCTTACGCCTGTCAGAATGGCTAAGATCAAAAACACTGAAGACACCTTATGCTGGAGAGGATGTGGAGCTAGGGGAACTCTCCTCCACTGTTGGTGGGAATGCAAGCTTGTACAACCACTTTGGAAATCAATTTGGTGCTTTCTTAGAAAATTGGGAATCCATCTCCCCCAAGATCCAGCTATACCACTCTGGGGCATATACCCAAGGAATGCTCAACCACACCACAAGAGCACTTGTTCAGCTATGTTCATATCAGCATTGTTTGTAATAGCCAGAACATGGAAACAACCTAGATGCTCTTCAACTGAAGAATGGATAAACAAAATGTGGTACATATACACAATAGAATACTACTCAGCAGAGAAAAACAACATCATGAGGTTTGCAGACAAATGGATGGATCTAGAAAAAATCATCCTGAGTGAGGTAACCCAGACACAAAAAGACAAACATGGTATGTACTCACTCATAGGAGGATACTAGATGTGGAACAAGGATGACTGGACTGCTACTCACATCACCAGGGAGGCTACCTGGAAAACAGGACCCCAAGAAAGACACAGGGATCGCCCAATGACAGAGAAATGGAATGAGATCTATATGAACAGCCTGGACATGAGTGTGGGTAGTGAAGGGTGAGGGTCAAGGGAAAGAGAGCTCGGGGGAGCGGGAGATCCCAGCTGGATCAAGAACAGAGAGGGAGAACAAGGTATAGGAGACCATGGTAAATGAAGACCACATGAGAATAGGAAGAAGCAAAGTGCTAGAGAGGCCCACAGAAATCCACAAAGATACCCCCACAATAGACTGCTGGCAATGGTCAAGAGACAGCCCGAACTGACCTACTCTGGTGATGGGATGGCCAAACACCCTAATTGTCGTGCTAGAAACCTCATCCAACTACTGAGGGATCTGGATGCAGAGATCCATGGCTAGGCCCCGGGTGGATCTCTGGGAGTCCAATTAGAGAGAATGAGGAGGGTTTATATGAGCGAGAATTGTTGAGACCAAGGTTGGATAAAGCACAGGGACAAATAGCCAAACGAATGGAAACACATGAACTATGAACCAATGGCTGAGGGGTCACCAACTGGATCAGGCCCTCTGAATGGGTGAGACAGTTGATTGGCTTGATCTGTTTGGGAGGCATCCAGGCAGTGGACCGGGTTGCATGAGTTGGCTGTTTGAAACCTGGGGCCTATGCAGGATCCCTTGGCTCGGCCTGGGAGGAGGGGACTGAACCTACCTGGACTGAGTCTACCAGGTTGATCTCAGTCTGTGGGGGAGGCTTTGCCCTGGAGGAGGTGGGAATGGGGGTTGGGCTGGGGGGAAGGTGAGGGGGTGGGAGGGGGGAGAACAAGGGAATCTGTGGCTGATATGTAGAACTGAAATATATTGCAAAATAAAAATAAAAAAAATAAAAAAAATTACACCTGTGTTTGGTATGTAAAGTGAATAGAAAATTTCTTAATAATAAAAAAAGAAAAAAATACAATTATTTATCAAAAAAATGTTTTAAAGATTTAGATGTTCTGGACAGTGAGACATGTCTGCTCCTGGCAGCACTGGATTTACTTCGGAGAGGAGGATGAACATCGAAGACACTCCATATAGAGTTTATCTTCACGTTGGCAAAGGTAGCCATTCGGGCAAGAAACTGGCCTTGCCTGGACTGCTTGATCAACTGGACATGCAAGACCCATGGAAGGATGACCACTGAACTTTGCTTGACAAGATGGTCCTTCAGGTTCCTGCTTCACAGAGAAAACTGCCATACATACTACAGGACACTAAAAAAATGATGGAGAGACTCTAGCCCTGTGAGCTGAAGACAGATGCCCCAACTTCACAAAGGAACATTAGATGACTGTCCAGGCTGTCAGCTGTCTCTGTCTACCATGCAGGACTCCCGAAAGTTGCTTACATCCTTCTCCCATTTCTCAGGTAATATTATATCCTTCTGAGGTCTTTGATGTGGTTGAAGAATAGATAGTTGTAATTTCCTCGGTTATAATAAAAGATAAGTTAGATATAAAACCTTAAACTCACAAAGATAAGATAGATAGGATATCTTCTTTAATATTGTAACTGTAATTCTTGCTCAATAATTGTTTTGTTATATGTAATTTTACTATGTTAAAAGTTAAAACCTTCCTTTTTAAAAAAGAAGGAAAGGGGAAGTGCTGTGAATAATGCTCTATATAAATAAAACACTGATTGGCCAATGACCAGGCAGGAAGTATAGGTGGGACAAGGAGAGAGGAGAATTGAGGGAACAGGAAGAAGGAGAGGGAGACACTGCCAGCCACCGCCAGGACAAGCAGCATGTAAAGATGCCAGTAAGTGCCGGGCGGTGGTGGTGCACGCCTTTATTCCCAGCACTCGGGAGGCAGAGCCAGGCAGATCTCTGTGAGTTCGAGGCCAGCCTGGGCTACCAAGTGAGTTCCAGGACAGGCGCAAAGCTACACAGAGAAACCCTGTCTCGAAAAAAAAAACAAAAAAAATAAAAAAAATAAAAAAAAAAAAGATGCCGGTAAGCCACAAGACAGGTGGCAAGGTATAGATTTATAGAAATGGGTTAATTTAAGATATAAGAACAGTTAGCAAAAAGCCTGCCACTGCCATACAGTGTTGAAGATTAGTTAGTTACAGTTGAAGGTTAGTTAGTTATAGTTGAAGATTAATTAGGATAGAAAGTGAATTAGATACATTTTGGACTTAACAAAATAGGATAGATAATGAAATTATTTTCTCTGAATTTGTCAAATACAAATGGACTAGACATTGTTTAGACATTTATTACTTGTATATATTGTATATAGTCATTGTACTTTTGTATATAGTTTTTCTTTTGTTAGTTATAACCTTTTTCTTTTTTTTCCTTTTTATTAAAATAGAAAAGGGGAAAAAAAAAAAAAAAAAAAAAAAAAAAAAGAAACAACACAAATGGGGGGGGGCGTTGGGGGGAAGGTGAGGGGGACGGGAGGGGGGAGAACAAGGGAATCCGTGACCAATATGTAGAACTGAATTGTATTGAAAAATAAATTAAAATAAATTAAAAAAAAAAAAAAAAAAAATAAGTAAAAAACAAAAACAAAACAAAAAAAAAACAAAACTAAGTGCCTTGGAAGTTGTCCATTGGTTGGCAACCATCTTGATACTGAAATGCTATGGGTGGCATATTTGTGGTTCAGTTTTTACATGATACAGGGAATCTGTGCTGAATGAAGCTGTAGACATCCATTGTTAGTAAATTGAGTAAACTGTGAAAGAATTTTTTTCTTGTTCTTTAAACATTTTTCTTGTTCTTTAAACAATTGTTTTCTTAAACTGGGAATGTTAATCAAGAAACGGGATGGGAAGTGGAAACAACGCACCTCATGTTTGGCATGGTTTCTCTGCTGAACAGTAGTTATGGCAGGTTGGGATTGTGCCAGGCAGAAAAGATGACAGTGTCAAAGTTCTCAGGTTCAATAATGAATAATGAATAGGTCTCCTAATATTCTTGCTTGTTGGTTTCAGATGGGAATTGGCATGAGCTGGAGAGGTGGTTGGATAGTTAACAACACTTGGTGCTTTTGCAGAGGAAACAGTTTAAATTCCTCGCCCCTACATCATGTCTCAAAAACACCTATAATTCTAGTTCCAGTTGATCTAGCACTGTATTCTAACCTCCATGCCAGCCATGTACATATATCCATGCAGGCAGAACACTTATACATGTAAATTAGTAAACTAAATCTAAAGGATTTTTTTCAGGGAGAAAGGATTTATTTTGGCTCACAATTTGAGGATACAATCCATCATAGTGAATAAGGCATAATGGTGAAAAGGGCTTGTAGTTATGGTGGTATAAGGCTGCTCACTTACATCTCCTAGTGTGTGGGTGTATGAGGAAGGGAAGGAGGGGTTCAATAGGGCCAGGCTGTAATCTTCAAGGATTTTCCCCAAGAAACTCTTTTCCTTCAAAGAGGCTCCACTTTCTAAAGTTTCCACAACCTCCTAAAACATCACCACCAGTTGGGGACCAAGTATTCAAACACATGAACTTATGGATAACTTCCCACATTGAAACCACAGCAGCAGGAAATGCCAGAGAAGAGGCCATACAGAGTGTATGAGACAATGAAAACTATTACACTTGAAGGGAAGGTGGAGAGCACATACCAAGGTTGTGAGATGAAAAGAAGAATCTCATCTTTGTTAGAAATCAGAAAGATGGGAGCGTGAAGAGCTGTGGATGGAAGAAATCTCCGTATTTCAGTGCAGAAGACTCTATGACAGCTTATTCTCCTTGTCTCAAAGAGAATACAATAAGAACACATAACAGTTTAAGCATTGTATTGGGTATCTTTAACCTGTTTATACCACAGGGATTTTAGAAAATCCATCATGTCTCAAAAAGTGGTTACTATTACAATGCCATAGCTAATAAGGTTTAACACAAGTGGTGATAGTTTATTCGGGTTTTCACATCCTGTATCAGTGTAGTTTTATCTTCAATGCCTGTGTTAGAATCTCCTATGGGGAAATTTGCTGGTAAAGCAGTATCTCTTTAGCTATTTCCTCTGTATTTGGCTCTGTGTTTCTTATTTATTAAGACTGTTTAGAACTTTGTCTACATGTAGTTACACAAATAAAGTTTGATTTTTAAATCAGGCTTCAACTGTGAAATAATTGTCCATTGTACTGAGCTTTCTTTTAAAGTCATGGCAAATTTTCCCATAGGAGATTCTAACCCAAATAAACTGTTGCCACTTGTGTTAAACCTTATTAGCTGGAGTTGCAGGCCTTGGACCCACATGATAGAAATAGTGAACTGACTTCCAATAAGTTGTCCTCTGACCTCCATATGTGCATCATGTACATCCTTACATTGTGTGTGTGTGTGTGTGTGTGTGTGTGTGTGTGTGTGTGTGTGTGTGTGTGTGTTATTAAAAGTGTGAACAGATGAGAAAACAACAATATTTGGGATTCAATGTACTCTGAGTGATAATATTATTGAGCAGCAAGAAGCATCAGCAACCTTAACTCCTCTGTTTTTCAGCTACTCCCCTTCCATCTTCCCTTAGAAAAGAGCAGGTCAGTCAAGGACATCTACCAAACACAGCATGGCATGTTACAATGAGACCAGGCACATACCATCATATCAAGGCTGGATGAGACAACCCAGTAGGAGAAATATGGTTCCATAAGTAGGTAAAAGAGTCAGAGACAGCCCCTACTCCCACTGTTAGGATTCCCACAAGAAAATCAAGCTACTCAGCCATAATATATATGCAGAGGAACTAGGTTAGACCCCCTAAAAGCTTCCTGATCTGTGTGAGCTCTCATAAGCTTCAGTCAGTTGATTCTGTGTTCTTGTGGTGTCACTGACCTATCTGGTTCTTCCATTCATTCCTCCTCCTGCTCCACAGGACGCCCCAAGCTCTGCTTGATGTTTGGCTGTGGGAATCTGCATCTGCTCCCATCTGTTACTACATAAAGTCTCTCTGGTGTCTTTGATAATGATTCTGGTAGGCTCTAGTCCCAGAATACCCTGTAGACAGGATAAACTGTAGGTCAAAGGTTTTGTGGTTGGATTGGTGTCCCAATACCACCACTTGAGGCCTTGTCTGATTATAGAAGATGTCAATTTCAGGCTCTGTGTATCCTATTACTAGGAGTCTTAGCTAGGGTTAAGATTTTAAACTATGACCTAATGATGATACTTTGGGTTTCTTCAATGTCTGTTGTTGTGTCCGCCTTTGCTTTCTGATTTTTTTTTAATTTGGATATTTTTTCTCTGTGTTTTATTTAGTTAGGATAGTGTTTTTCTATCTTATTATTCAGGGTGCCCTTGGGTTGAGAGCATAGATATTAAAAATTGAGATGTCCTCTTGGTAGATTTTTCCTTTTATGAGTTTGAAGTGTCCTTTCCTGTTTCTTTCAATTAATTTTGGTTTAAAGTATATTTTGTTAGATATTAGATTGGCTACACCAGCTTATTTATTAGGTCCATTTGCTTGAAATATCTTTTTCCAACCCATTACTCTGAGGTAATACCTATTTTTTTTTTAGTATTTCTTGTTTTTATTTGGGGTGGCAGAGACAGCTGGGAAATACAGGACCCAGAGAAAGGACTGATCACAGACAACCTCCTAATTTCTCTTCTCAAACATTTTGTCAGAGGTTCATCTAAAGGGCACATTTTGAGTTTGTCACAGTGTCCTGGAGTGTGAAATTCTGAAGGAGAAAACACTGTTTCTTTTGACACATAAGTCCACCAGTACTAGGTGAGGTGGGTCTGGCCTCATTTCTAAGGGCAGGTAGAGGTGATTGTGTGGCTCTTACTGAGACTTGGCAGTGGGGCAAGTAACCAGACACTCAATCTCTGGCACAGTAACCAGATACTTCCAGGGTGGAACAGCAGATGAGGCATGCAGGCAGATCTGTGCCAAGGACTCTCTAAGAGGGCAGTGCCTCTGAGGATGGAGACGAGAAGAGATGGGACAGAGGCAAGTGAATACAGTTTGGAAGGCAGAGGCAGGAATGGATGAAGAACTGACTGCCACAGATGCAATGAAGCTTTTCATAAGACACCCTGTCCAGGTAACCTTAGGGACAGTGTGACACTACCTGCTGGGGGAAGCTAACTTTTACTTCCTTCTAACAATTAACAAGGCAGCACGAAGCTATTGTAGATCTCCTAAGATGCTTCTCTGCTCTCACAGCCATAGTGACACAGGGTAGACAGGCTTGTCCCTGCCCTGCCACCAAAGGCATGTGGTGTTTAACTGAGGATCCTGAAGAGCTGAGCATCTTGAAATTCTCCCTTCACTTCCTTTCAGCAACAGAAAGATTTCTTTGTTCTTAGTGAAAATAAGAAGCCCAGCATACAGGAGCTTACACAAAACCTGCATGAGGTGGTCCTAAGAAACCACCCTGAGACCTTGACCCTGTCCAGATGTCTAAGGATAGGTAACTTGGCAACCACCCCCAACACCCTGCTCTGTTGTAAGAGTGAGGGACACAAGGAATGTCACACAGCCTTTCCTGCTGCAAACTCTAACAGGTGTCCATCTATGTCCTTGTACTGATTTTGGTGATGGCAATATCTATTTTTAATGTTGAGGTGTGTTTCTTGTGTACAGCAGAAGGATACATCCTGTTTTTGTATCCATTCTGTTAGTCTGTGTCTTTTTATTGGGAAACTGAGTCCTTGATATTGAGAGACATCAATGACTAATGATTATTGATTCCTGTTATTTTAATGTTGCTTTTGGTGTGTGTGTGTGTGTGTATGTGTGTGTGTGTGTGTGTGTGTGTGTTTCCCTTCTTTTGGTTTTGCTGGTGTGATATTATTTTTTCTGTGTTTTCAGGGGCATAGTTGACCTCCTTGTGTTGTAGTTTACCTTCTAGTACATAGTATATTTTGTAGAGTTAGATTTGTAGATAGATATTATTTAAATTTGACTTGACATGGAATATCTTGCTTTCTCTATCTACGATGATTGAAAGTTTTACAGGGTATAGCAGTGTAGACTGTCATCTGTGTTCTCTTAGAGTCTACAAGACATCTGTCGAAGCCCTCTGACTTTTACATTCATTGAGAAATGGGGTATAATTCTAATAGGCCAAACTTTCTATGTTATTTGACCTTTTTTCCTAGCAGCTTTAAATATTCCCTCATAAATATAGATGCAAAAATACTCAATAAAATACTTGCAAACCAAAACCAAGAATATATCCAAAAGGCATCCACCACAATCAATTAGACTTTATCCCAGAGATGCAGGAATGGTCCTTTAGACAAAAATCAGTCAATGTAATCTACCATATACACAAACTGAAGAAAAGGCCTTTGACAAAATCTAACACCCCTTCATGATAATAGCTCTGGAGTGATTAGGGATACAAGGGATATACCTAAATGTAATAAAGGCAATTTACAGAAAGCCTACAGACAACATCAAATTAAATGGACAGACACTCAAATAATTTTTCTTAAACCAGGAACAAGACAAAGCCATTCACTCTCTCCATATGTATTCAATATACAACTTGAAGTTCTTATTGGAGTAATAAGTGAAGAAAATCAAGGGAATACAAATTGGAAAGGGAAAAATCAAAGTATCATTATTTGCAGATGATATGATAGCATAAGCAACTCCCAAAATTCTGGCAAGGAACTCCTACAGATGATCAAAACCTTTAGTGAAGTGGATAGATACAAGATTAACCAGAAAAGTATCAGTGGCCTTCCTATTCATAAATGACAGGCAGCCTGAGAAAGAAATCTGGGAAACAACACCCTTCTCATTAGCCATAAATATTACAAAATATTTTGAGGTAACTCCAAGAAAACAAGTGAAAGACTTATATGACAAAAACTTTAAGTCTTTGAAGAAAGAAATTGCAGATTTCAGAATGTAGAAAGATTTCTCATGCTCCTGGACAAGTAGGATTAACATAGTCAAATTTGACATCATACCAAAATCTATCTACAGATTAAACGCAATCTCCATCAAAATTTCAACACAATTCTTTACAGACCTTGAAAGGACAATATTAAATTTTATACAGAAAAAGAAAAATCCAAAAGTGGCTATAAAAATCCTATACAATAAAAGAACTTACATAGGATAAACATTCCTGATTTCAAGTTATAATACCGAGATATAGTAATAAAATCAGACACGTTCATTAATGACATTGAATCAAAGACCCACATATAAATCCATATACCTGTGGATACCTGGTTTTCTATAAAGAAGCCAAAAATGAAAAAAAAAAAAGAACTCATCTTCAACAAATGGTCTAACTGGATGTTGAAGAATGCAAATAGATCCACATCTAACACAGCACAAAACAAGACAAGTAGATCAAAGACCTCAGCATAAAACTAAACCTGATAGTGGGGAACGAGTGTAATTATTTGAATTCATTGACACAGGAGACGGGTTCCTGAACAGAACACCAATAGTATGAACACTAAGATCAGCAATTAATAAATGCGACCTCATAAAACTGGAAAGCTTTTGTAAAGGCAAAGGACACCATCAATAGGACGAAACAGAAGCCTACAGAATGGCAAAAGGTTTTTACCTACTCCAATTCTAAGAAGAAAGCTAATATCCAAAATATATAAATAAATTAAGGGAAAAAAACAAACCAAATAATCCAATTTAAAAATGGAGTACAGATCCAAACAGGATTCTCAACAGAAGAATCTCAAATGGTTGAGAAATGTTTAAAAAAAAAGAGTTAACACCTTAGCTATTAGGGAAATGCAGCTCAAAATGACTCTTGCACCTGTCAGAACAGCTAAGATCAAAACCACAGGTAACAGTTCATGTTGGTGAGGATGTGGAGCGAGGGGAACACTCCTCCATTGCTAGTGGGAGTACAAACTAATACAGCTATCATGAAAATCAATGTAGCAGTTACTCAGATAATTGGAAATTGGTCTACTGCAAGACCCAGCTATACCATTCATGAGCATATACCCAAAGTACTATCCATTCAACCACAAGGACACTTGCTCAATTACTTACATACCAACTTTATTCATAGTAGCCAGAAAATAGATACAACCTAGATGTCCCTTACCCAAAGAATGGAAAAATAAAATGTGGTACATTTACATAATGAAGTTATTACTTGGTGGTTAAAAACAATGACATCATGAAATTTGCAGGCAAATAGATGGAACTAGAAAAAAAAAATCATCCCGAGTGAGGTAACCCAGAGACAGAAAAATAGTCATGGTGTGTATTCACTTGTAATTGTATATTTATTAGCTGTAAAGTAAAGGATAATCATGTCACAATTCAAAGATCCAGAGAGGCTAAGCAACAACAAGGGCTCAAGCTAGGATTCATGGATCTCCCTGGGAAGAGGAAATAGAACAGATTTGTTGGTGGACTGGTGGTAAATGGGGATGGGAACAGAAAGGATCCAGCTGGGTGAGGGAAGGATATATCGAGAGAGTACTTGGAGAGATGACTGGAATTCAGGTCATTTGGGGGGCTAGTGCAGTGGAAACTCCCTTTAATGTATAAGAGTGAGCCTCACAAAGGTTCCTGTTAAGAGGGTATATGGATCCTGAACTGGCCATCTCTTATAATCAGGTAATATTTTCAGCAGTGTGACAGAGACATCAACCTAGCCACTAAACCTTTAATTTACAATCTGTCATAACTGCAATTTGTGCTGTGGTAATGGTGGTACAGAACTTATGGGAGTGCTCAACTAATGGCTCATCCAATTTGAGGCTCACATCACAAGGAGGAGCCCATGCCTGACCATGCCTGGATGTCCAGCAACCAGAGGCTGGAGAGCTCACAGGTACAAGGATAGAACCAAACAAACAAAAATACAAATACAAAAGTCAATGATATTATTCCTAATAACATTTTGCTACATTCATAGATTTGTGCCAAATCCAATTGTCATCAGAGAGGCCTCATTCAGCAACTGAGTGGAGCAGATGAAGAGACCCATAGCCAAACTTTAAGTGGAGTTTGTTTAATACTGCAGAAAAGAGAGAGGAAGAATTGTATGAACCAGAGGAGTAGAGGATACCACAAGATCATAGCCAACAGAATCAAGTAAGCAGATCTCATATGGGCTCACAGACACTGAAGCAACAATCCCAAACACTGTATGCATATCTGAACTTGGTCCTGTGCATATACATTAGGGATGTATAGCTTGGTATACTTGTATATACTTGGTATAGCTTGTGGGACTTCTAACAGCTGTAGTGGGGCATGTCTTTGACTCTTTTGCCTGCTCTTGGGACCCTTTTCCTCCTACTGGGTTGCCTTGTCCAGCCTTGAACTTTTATTTCTGTTTAGTCTTATATAACTTATGCCCTGTTTGGTTGATATTCCTGGGATGTCTGGTTTCTTTTTGGAGGGAAATGGAGGAGGATTTGATCTAAGGAAGAGGAGAGGTGGTGAGGATAGAAGAATTGGAGGGAAGTGAAACTGCAGTAAGGATGTAATGTATGTGAGAAGAATAAATTAAAAAAAAAAAACAAAAAATCAAAACAAAATAACACAAACAAGAAAAACAAATCCAAATGGATCAAGGACCTTAATGTAAGAACTGATACTGTAGGTTGTTTCCAGGTTCTGGCTATTACAAACAATGCTGATATGAACATAGCTGAGCAAGTGCCCTTGTGGTATGATTGAGTATTCCTTGGGTATATGCCCAAGAGTGGTATAGCTGGATCTTAAGGGAGATGGATTCCCAATTTTCTAAGAAAGTGCCATATTGATTTCCAAAGTGGTTGTACAAGCTTGCATTGCCACCATCAGTGGAGGAGAGGTCCCCTAGCTCCACATCCTCTCCAGCATAAGGTGTCTTCAGTGTTTTTGGTCTTAGCCATTCTGACAGGCATAAGGTAGTATCTCAGAGTTGTTTTGATTTGCATTTCCCTGATGATTAGGGACGTTGAGCAATTCCTTAAATGTCTTCCAGCCATTTGAGTTTCCTCTGTTGAGAATTCTCTGTTTAGTTCTATAGCCCATTTCTTAATTGGACTGTTGGGCATTTTGATGTCTAATTTCTTGAGTTCCTTATATATTCTGGATATCAGTCCTCTATCAGATGTGGGGTTGGTGAAGACCTTTTCCCATTTTGTAGGCTGTCGTTTTGCCTTCAACTGAAGAACGGATAAATAAAATGTGGTACATATACACAATGGAATACTACTCAGCAGAGAAAACAATGACATCATTAGGTTTGCAGGCAAATGGATGGATCTAGAAAAAATCATCCTGAGTGAGGTAACCCAGACACAAAAAGACAAACATGGTATGTACTCACTCATAGGATACTAGATGTAGAACAAGGATGATTGGACTGCTACTCACATCACCAGGTAGGTTACCTGGAAAACAGGACCCTAAGAAAGACATGGGGATTGCCCAATGATGGAGAAATGGATGGAATCTACATGAACAGCCTGGACATGAGTGGGGATAATGAAGGGCGAGGGTCGAGGGAAAGAGAGCTTAGGGGAGCGGGAGATCCCAGCTGGATCAAGAACAGAGAGGGAGAACAAGGAATAGGAGACCATGGTAAATGAAGACCACATGAGAATAGGAAGGAGCAAAGTGCTAGAGAGGCCTACAGAAATCCACAAAGATACCCCCACAATAGACTGCTGGCAATGGTCAAGAGACAGCCTGAATTGACCTACTCTGGTGATGGGATGGCCAAACACCCTAATTGTCATGCTAGACACCCCATTCAATGACTGAGGGAACCGGATGCAGAGATCCATGACTAGGTCTGGGGTGGAACTCCGGGAGTCCAATTAGCGAGAAAGAGGAGGGCTTATATGAGTGAGAATTGTTGAGACCAAGGTTGGATAAAGCACAGGGACAAATAGCCAAACAATGGAAACACATGAACTATGAACCAATGGCTGAGGGGCCCCCAACTGGATCAGGCCCTCTGAATTGGTGAGACAGTTGATTGGCTTGAACTGTTTGAGAGGCATTCAGGTAGTGGGACCCGGTCCTGTATTCAGTGCATGAGTTGGCTGTTTGAAACCTGGGGCTTATCAGGGACACTTTGCTCAGCCTGGGAGGAGGGGACTGGACCTGTCTGGACTGAGTCTACCAGGTTGATCTCAATCCTCGGGGGAGCCTTTGCCCTGGAGGAAGTGGGAATGAGGGGTAGCTGGGGGGAAGGGGAGGTTGGGCGGAAGGGGAGAGAACAAGGGAATCCGTGGCTGATATGTAGAACTAAATTATATTGTAAAATAAAATAAAAAAATGAACCAATATTCTAAGATCAAGTAGAGGATACATATAAACTTATAGACACAGCAAAGGCCTTTCTTAGTAGACCTCTTAATAGACCATGGTAACTAAATCATTAAACAAATGATTGGCTAATAAAACTTTATAAAGCCACAGAACATCTATACAGCTGGGCAGTGTTGGTACATGCCTTTAATCCAGCACTTGGGAGAAAGAGGCAGTCAGAACTCTGTGAGTTTGAGGCCAGTCTGCTCTAATCAGTGAGCTGTAGGGCAGGCTCCACAGTTACACAGAGAAACCCTATCTCACAAAACAAAACAAACAAAAAATCTGTACAAGAAAGGTCACCACCATTGGAGCAAAAATGTAGCCTACAGAATGAAAAAACAAACAAACAAACAAACCACCAACAAGAAATTTGTCACAGTGAGTGCTTAAAATAAACAAAACCTAAAAAAACTGAACATCAAGAAAATAAAAAACCCAATTAAAAATTGGGGCCTGGAACTGAACAGAGAATTACCACAAGAAGAATAAAAAGAACTGAGAAAAAATTTTTTAATGTTCACTACCCTTAGCCATCATGAAAATGCAAATAAAAACCACTTTGAGATTTTATTCTACAATAGCCAGGATGGCTAAGTTTAGCTAGAGTTTTCCTGGTCCGGCATGGCCCATGATCAGGACAAATCTTTCTCACCCACCAGTCCCGCAGCCGCTCAGACCCATCCAAGTAAACACACAGAGACTTATATTACTTATAATCGGTATGGCTATGGCAGGCTTCTTGCTAACTGTTCTTATATCTTAAATTAACCCATTTCTATTAATCTATAAGTTGCCACATGACTTGTGGCTTACTGATATCTTAACATTTGCTTCTCATCATGGCAGCTGGCAGAGTCTCTCTGTCTCAGCCTTCCACTTTCCAGAATTCTCTCTCCTTGTCCCACCTATACTTCCTGCCTGGCTATTGGCCAATCAGCACTTTATTTATCAATCAATCATCCACAGCAGCTAAGATTTTAAAAGTAAACATCCCCAAATGCCAGTGTTCAAGTGGAAGAAGGAGAAAATTTATTCACTGGAAGTGCAAACTGCTGTACCCACTTAGAAATAGGTGTAGAGACTCCTCAAAAATCAAGAAATAGATCTACTACATGATCTACCTATTAAAGTTTTGGTCATATATCCCAAGAAATCAAAAAATATCCAAATATCCAAATCTAAATCACACTATAGAGGTATAAACCATGCTTATTTTCGCTCTGTTCACAACAGCCTCTAAGGGTAGATAAGCTAGTTGTACATCAACAAATGAAAGAATGATTAAATTGTGGTTCATATAAATAAGGGAACATAATTGAGCTGTAAAGAAAAATGAAATTCATAGTTGGAGAAGTGGAAAAAAAACTCATACTCAGATTGACAAACCCTGAATGTTCTGTTTCATATGCAAATGTTAGTTCTGAGTCTTTACATATGTGCGTTTAAACTGAGTACCTACAATAGTCAATAAATTAGTACCAGGCCATGGTGAGAGAGCAGTAAAGGAAAGGGAGATAGATCATAAATGGCACAGATGATATGGTATGAATTCAGAAAGATAACTAATGGGAGAGGAAGGATTAAATGGAGTGAGGTATGGTAGGTCAGGATAGAAGAGTCCTCAGCTCTAAATGAACTATTTATATCAAACTCTTTCCCCAGAATTGTCTTGGAAGAAGGAATAGAAAGGTCATAAAAGACAGAGGTAGTAGATGCCTGTAATGAAATAATATTTGCCAGCCAAAACAGGGTTGTTGCACACATGAATTTACATCGTCTGGGACTGCATTTATAAAACCTGAACCAAGCCCAAATCCCAGTCTGTATGACAAGCTTATAAAGTCTGTCAACAAACCAAGGAGTTATTGGCAAAAAAGGGGGAAATAGGAAGATAGACAATAAGTTTTCTTCAGGATTGTGGCCCCTGAAAAAAAGCTGATTATTAAGAAAATAAACAACTCAATTTAAAATTGAGTTAGTTCCCAAGGTACTACTCATGCTCCAGTATATGGTCCCACATCCATACACATAAAAGCAGCAATGAGTATACTCATTGGGTTTATAGAGCCCATTAAGGTGGATGGAAAAAATGGTGGATGTGGATAAGTTTGGAAATTGACAGGAGTGAATGTGGAAGAATTTTATCAAAACATGTTATATGTATGCATGAAATTTTCAAACATTCAAAATTCAAACTAAACTTATATATATTTACAGATATTTGCAGTCTGTTTCTGAACTTGAAAAATCAGACAGCAGATTGAGTAAGTACTAACATATGTATATACATTATTGAAAATATATACGCTTGCTGGTTGGTGGTGGCCCATGCCTTTAATCCCAGCACATGGGAGGCAGAGCCAGGTGGATCTCTGTGAGTTTGAGGCCACCCTGGTCTACAGAATATGTTCCAAGACAGCTTCAAAGCTACGTAGAGAAACTCTGTCTAGAAAAACCAAATAAATATATATATATTATATATATACACACATATATAATATGTATATATACCAAATATATATGTGTGTGTGTGTGTGTGTGTGTGTGTGTGTGTGTGTGTGTGTGTGTGTGTGTGCTTGTATAGATAATGGTCCATGAAAACAAAACAAAAAAAACCCCCTTCAATATCATTGCAGCCGGGCGGTGGTGGCGCACGCCTTTCATCCCAGCACTCGGGAGGCAGAGCCAGGTGGATCTCTGTGAGTTCGAGGCCAGCCTGGGCTACCAAGTGAGTCCCAGGAAAGGCACAAAGCTACACAGAGAAACCCTGTCTCAAAAAACCAAAAAAAAATCATTGCAATGTACAAACTATGGAAATATTGATGCAATTAACTTATTAAATTAAAATGACATATTGTCATCAAGAAGCTGGACAAAGTATCAGAAAAAGCATTTTTTTCAGAAAAGTCATGAAAATAATCATTTTGCATATGAAAAAATCAATTTTTTCTCTTCAATCAATTCTAGCTATTTTATTTTAATGGACTCTAACCATTTATATTTTATTTAAATGTAAATTTTGTGACTTCATTTTTGTTTACAGATGTGTAGTATACCATGGCATACACAGTGGACTAAATTTTCATTATCTATTTGTCAGTTGAAGAATATTTAGGTTGTCTCCATTTCCTACCTATTGTAAATAGAGAAGCAATGAATATAATTGAGATAGTATCTGTGGAGTACAATGTTCAGTCATCTGGGCATATGCAGAGGAATGGTATAGCTGGTTTATGTGGTAGATTTATGTTTATCTTTTGAAAAATTTCCAGGCTGATTTCCATAGTGGCTGCATCAGTTTTAAAGCCCACCAAAAATAGACAAGGGTTCTCTTTCCCCAATGTCCTCCAGCATTTTTTTTTTAGTCATTTTGTTGAACTTTCCCATTCTAGTTGCAATAAGATAAATATGTCTGCTGGGCCAGGTGGTGGTGGCACAAGTCTTTAATCCCAGCACTCAGGAAGCAGAGGCAGGCAAATCTGTGTGAGTTCGAGGCCAGCCTGGGCTACAGAGTGAGATCCAGGAAAGGCACAAGAAGCTACACAGAGGAACCCTGTCTTGAAAAAGCAAACAAAACAAACACAATACAAACAAATAAACAAACAAACCAAAAAACAAAAAACAAAAACAAAAGAAAAAGATAAAATCTCAAAGTCATTTTTATTTTCATTTCCCTAATTACTGAGGATAATAATACTTAGCCACTTTCTCTTCATTTTAGAATTTTTTTCTATTCATAGTCACTTTTAAATTGTGTTTATTTTCCTGAGTATTATTCAATTAAAAAACATATAATATATATGTATGTTATACATATATATATATATATATATATATATATATACACATATATATGTGTTCTAGATATTAATCCACAGACACATAGCCTCTAAAATCCTCTCCCACTCTGTGGGCTTCTTCTTTACCTCACTGTTTTTTTCACTATGCAAAAGCTTTTTAGTTTCATGAAATTCAATGATATTTATGTGATATTTTTATAAAGTTTTAGGAAAATCACTAACTAGGAGCATGTAATTACTATCTCTTTTGCTGAAATACTAAACATTGCATTCTTCTCATTTTGAAACTATCAAGTTGGGCTTCCCAACCCACTGTGAAGAATAGGCTGTCTCTGAGCTCAAAAAGACCTGCCTATCTCTTTCTCTTGAATGCTGGGAGTAAATGGGTATACCACCATGACTTGCTAAACCTGTCTTTAATATGAAGATACAAAAGAAATCAAGTTATTTATGACCAAAATAGCATTATTTTCCTTATTTGTTCAGGATTCATATGAGAGAAACTGACAGGAAGTTTTTAGTTAATCAAAGAACTGATATTAAGAAAAGATGTACTCATGACCCATAGTTGATGTTTGGTATTTCATATAAAAACAACCAAACAAAATATATACCCCCAAATGTCTTTGAGGCATGAGGGTGGGGGATGCAAAAAAATGCCAAATCATAATAATTTGGTAAAACCAAAAATATTCATAGAAAGAATTTAATTATTTTCAGTCCTAATGAGCACATTTTAATAAAGTTTGAGATACAAAAGCAACAGTGAACATATAATGTATGCAGACCAAAACCTACTGTTCATAAATAGTCTAACAACTGATGATAGCTCAGGTCAGTAGTAAACAAAACCATAGCTTTGGGTAAATATAATGTCACAATAAGACTAATAAGCTGATACATTGATGGCAGTCAAGTGCATATACTTTATTCATGTGTGCTTGGATCTGACCAAAGAAAACAAACACCAAATAGCAGAGTTCATGAGGGTCTGGGGATTTTTTGTGCTCAGTAGCAGTCTTGTTGTATTTTATCAATGATGTTAATTGAGTGCCAATTAACTTGCCTCATTCCTATTTAAGTTTCACCAAATACTAATACTAATTTATGCCACGAATGTCTTAAATCAAGTAGTTCTCTGACAGCAGTCAAGCTTTTATCTTTTTAATTGGGACCAATTGTTGCTGTATCACAAATAGCTATAGGGTTGCTGTGACCATACAGGTCTTCTATTAACAGAGTTGGGAATGGGGAAGGCCACTGAGGTACTCACCTTTGTTATAGAATTTTAAGAAGTATCAAAAAAACTCAGAAATCAAAATGAATGGTGCTTAACACAACTTACAATGATCTAAATAGGTGCAAGTACTTATACTGAGTATTCTGTCCATATTTTAAATAAACTATTATATGATTTAGTGCAGTGTAACAGATAAAATATCTGCTAATTTAGGATGACTGGCAGGCAAAATTAGTAATTTGATTGCAGTCTTTTTTATAGAATTTCTGAAGGTCTTTGGTGATAGCCTCTCTAAAACAAATATATGAAATGTTAAAAGGGTAGTGTGAGACCAAAATGAACCATCTTAGAAATAAGACCAAAATGCTTTCACCCTAAAATTAAGGCCTAAGATTTCTCCTTTTAGGAATAGGCCATTAGTTACTGAAACCAGTCAGTTCAGATTCCAGAAACCAGGAAGTGTAAAAGTACAGAGTCACAAGGTAGTCACGAGGTAATGACTGCCAGACTATAGAATGTTCCAACCCTGGTTTCCAGGGTAACTGACCATAAAAATGTCCCTACCTGAGGGCAGCCAATGAGAAATGGTGGCGGGCAGCCACCCCCTTAGAAGTAAGAATAAGCCATGATTTCTAGAAAGCCCCTAGAAGCGAGCCAATCAGAATTGTACCCATATTAGCACCCCTAAACGATGTAACCTTGTGATTTTTCCCTTTAAAAACTGAGCTTGCAGACAGGCGGGCACTTCCTCCAGCCTCCACTGCATTGGATGCATTGGACAAGGTCCCTGCCTAGGCTTGTATTGAATATCCAGAATTAAACCTTGCTTTTGCATGCTGGCATGCTCGTCTTTGGTGGTCTCTCTGGGGGTTGCGATCTGGGCACAACAGTAGTACTTCGAAGACTTGTTCAAATAAATCATTTAACAAATTAATTCTTTGATAAGGAAGACTAAGTGTTGAAATACACTATAAACAATAATGACCCAATGTTACTTTATCAAGTAATTTACCAAGTGTAATAAAATATGACTAATCTAGTAAATGATTTGAAATATTAGAAACTATGTAAAGAGTAAGAAAATAAATATGAGGCACACAGCTTGATAACTATGAGACCCATTGTCAGAACTGTCCTCATGCTACCAGAAGTTCCAAGACTTGATTATAACTCAGGGTTTGAACTGAATCTGGTCAGACATGATTTCACTGGCTGTTGCTGGGAACAGACACATGAATGTACTTAGCTTAGTCCCATTTATTTTGTTTGCTCCTGTAAGAGCAAACATCACAAAATTAAATAAAAACTACAGTTGAAAGTGAATGAGTGGAAATAGCTCTTTAACATCTTGAATTCTGAATGTTAATGAAATTTTGGCAAAGTAAAACACTCATTTATTCAGAATAGTCTATAGCAGAGCATTTGTTCCCTTTAAAGTGCTGAGAAAGTAAACAAAACTCCCTCTATCTGTGCACATGCTAATATATATGGGATTTTTTTCTTTATGATTAGACATAAGATAGGCTTCAATGTGCTTCTTATTATTATTCTTCAATGTGCTATATATTCTGTAGAAAATTGTTAAGCACACAAAAGAAATTCTTCTGTTCATGAAAAAATTTTCAGGATTTGCTTACCCACATATTAATGTTATCTACAATATTTATACTGTAATAACATAGGAAACATGCAATGATCTCACTCAAACTGAAAATTTATCAAATAACTATAAGAAATAAATGAGGGTTAAAAACCAGGTAGACCACTTGTAGTTCTCTTCTCTTTCTGTTTCCCAAAATCCAATTCCGCAGGCTCAGCCCCAGCTCATCATCAGAACACTTGTGGCAGCCAGCCCTCCATGCTCCCATTTGTGGATTCCACAGATCTTTCTCTTCTAACAACTCCCACACACACAAACACACACACACACACACACACACACACACACACACACACACACACACACACTCATTGCTTTATCACAGCTCCCAACTCCAGGTGTGTGTGTGTGGCAGGGTGCAAAACAGCTTGACCACACAGCTGCCATGACAGGCTTAGAGGCCCAGACACAGCTTCTGGGAGACAACACCTAGACTGAGGAAAAGCCATAAGCTGACCCCTCCCAGTGGGGCCTGCATCTAAGAGGAAATACTTGACATTCCAAACATTTCCAAACTCCTAGACAAATGTCAGCTAATCAGGGTCCTAAACCCTGGAAATCTCCTCACCCCTGTAGACAAATTTTAAATGGTTTTATTAATAAAAAAAAACATGGGAGCCAGATATTGGGGTGAACGCTGAAAGATCAGAGAAACAGAACATGCCACAGCTAACCTCACCTCACCAATTCCTCAGCTAATCTTGTTTCCTCAAACTGGAAGCCTCTGTGTCCTCACCAAATGGATCTCAGCTGAACTGCTGCTAAAAGCTAAAAGCTTAAAAAGGCTCTAGTTCCTGGTCCTCATGCTTTATATACCTTTCTGCTTCCTACTATCACTTCCTGGGATTAAAGGTGTGTGTCACCATGCCTGGCTGTTTCCAGTGTGGCTTTGAACTCACAGAGATCTAAACAGATATCTGCCTCCAGAATGCTACAATTAAAGGCATGTGCTACCACTGCCTAAACCTATGTTTAATATAGTGGCTGTTCTGTTCTCTGACTCCAGATAAGTTTATTGGGGTGCAAAATATATTAACCACACACCCCAACCTCTGCTATGATAAAAACCCCACTCTGCCTGGGCTCTAGGCTCTTTGCTCTCACTGCTGGGTTGGCCAGAAAGCTCAAGCTCTGAGCTTGAAAATAAAGGCTCTTTGCTTTTACATACAGGATTTGGTCTCCTTGGTGGTCTTTAGGGGGTCCTTGTGATCTGGGTTCAGCATATGTAAATTGATAAATGTAATCTACCATGTAAAGAAACTGAAAGAAAAAAAACAAAACAAAACAGGTGATCACATTAGATTCAGAAAAAAAAAACTTTAAAGAAGTCCTACACCTCTTTACAATAAAAGATCTAGAGAGATTAGAATATCAATGGACATATGTAAACATAATAAAGGCAGTTTAAAACAAGTCTATAGCCAACATCAAATTACATGGAGCAAAACTCAAAGCAATTCCACTAATCAGGTACAAGACAAGGCTGTCCTCTTTCCAAAAGTATTCAATACAGTACTTGAAGTTTAAACTAGAGGAACAAGGCAACTGAAGGAGATCAAGGACATTCAAATTCAAATGGACTGAGAAAGAAATGAGGGAAACAACATTTTTCAAGATAGTCTGTAATAATATAAAATATCTTGGGGTAACTTTAACCAAGCAAGTAAAGGCTTCCCTGATGAAAACTTCAAGTCTTTGAAAAAATAATTTGAAGAAGATATAAGAAGGTGGAATTGGTACAATTAACAGTAAAAATGGCCATGCTACCAAAGAAATCCCCAGATTCAATGCAGTTCCCCTACAAATTCCAACAGAATTCTTTACAGACCTTTATACAGAACAAATCTCAACTTCCTAAGGACCAGCAAATCCAAGATAACTAAAACAATCCTGAAAAATAAAAGAACTATGGAAAGTCTCACCATTCTGAATTTAAAGTTCTACTACAGAGCTACAGTAAGAAAAACCGGGGCTGGAGAGATGGCTCAGAGGTTAAGAGCACTGACTGCTCTTCCAGAGGTCCTGAGTTCAATTCCCAGCAACCACATGGTGGCTCACAACCATCTGTAATGAGATCTGGTGCCCTCTTCTGGCCTGCAGTCATACATGCTGTATACATAATAAATAAATAAATCTTTAAAAAAAAAAAAGAAAAAAAAGAAAAACCACAGAGTATTGGCATAAAAATAGACATGTTGTTCAAGCAATTAAATTGAAGATGAGAGATAAATTTACACATACATGGACAGGTGATGTTTTATAAAGAAGTCAGAAATTCATTTTGGAAAAAAAATACCTACAACAAATGGTGCTGGGCAAACTGGATGTCTGCATGTTGAAAAATGGAAATATATCCATACTTATCAACCTGCACAAAACTCAAGTCTAAGTGGATCAAAGACCTTAACATAAACTAGACACACTGAATATGATTGAAGAGAAAATAAGAGATAGACTTTACATCATTAACACAGAAGACTCCTTGACCAGAATAACGATAGAACAGGTAGATCCACAACTAATAAATGGGACCTCATGAAATTGAAAGGCTTCCCTAAGGCAAGGGACACTATCAGTTAGACAAATAGGCAATCAAAGAATAGAAAAAAAATTATCAACTTCATATCTGATAGAGGACATTAGAGTACTCAGGAAACTAGATATCAAAACCCCTGTTAATCTAATTAAAAATTGGATATAGATCTAAAGAAAGTATTCTCTATAGTAGAAACTGAAATGGAGGAGAAATACTTAGAAAAACAATCAAAATCTTTATCCATCAGGAAAATGCAAATTAAACTTCTTTGAGATTCTATCTTACAACTGTCAGAAGGTAATATCTTCAATATAAGTGAGAGCTCATACTGACAAGGATGTGAAATAAGGGGAAGTCTTATCCATTGCTGGCAGTTCAGCAGTTAAGAACATTATTTGCTGTTCCAGAGGATCTGGTTTAATTCCTAGTACCACATGATGACTATCATCCATATATAACTTCAATTCCAGGGAACTTGTATCCTTCTTATGTTCATCACAGGAACTACATGGGCATGGTATACAGACATACATTCAGGAAAAACATGCATACACATAATAGAAAATTATGTGAAAAATTATGTGCATGTATACACATAACCAGGCATATATTGATATGTGTTTATGACAATGCAGTCATAGAGTTTCAGGCACATATAACACGGGCAGAATATATATATCCAGCAATGTTAGTGATATATTACTGTCTGTGTTTAGAAAGTTTTATATGTATACATAAATGCATATATATATATAAATCTGAACTCAAATATGATAAACTATTAGTTGATATACATGCCATTTTCACATTTTTTTGAATTTTTAAAAAGTTTTCCACTTAATATGGTTGTAAAGATAATGTTATAACATATGGGATTTTACCAATTTTATAACAGAAATATTGGTAAAGTTGGCGTCTGTATAGATTTCATATGGGGTACTATTTTTAAAACAGACACCTGTAATGTTTGTATAGGGAATTCCACAGCTCACAGTACAAGCTGCAAAACCAACAAAGAGTCCTGTGCTGACCCAGGATAGTACCTGTCTCTGCAAAAACTATAAATATTGCTTATGCCCTCAAATACCAATCCCATAGAGTAAAATGACACCTCAACCTCACATGAGTTTGCAACCTCTTTATATTATAAATACATTCACTGACAGTAGAAGGGACATTTTAATTTTAAAAGAAAGAACAAGAGAGAAAGGAAAATTTTACAGTTAATTAATTCTAGATGAGTAAAACCTGTTGCAGAAACAAAAAACAACATGGAAAACCCAAATTTTCCCACGTTCTAATTCCATAGTAGTTGATGCCAATAGTAATGTTTTGGAGCAACTTGCAAAAAAAAAAAAAAAACATTTAAAGGAACTCAAAAAAGACAATGCATTCCAAGAATACAATATCAAAGAGCTTAATGAAGTAAAATCAATACAAGATATGAAAACAAAACTCATTGACTAGAGAATTGTTGAAGAAGTGCCAAACTAAAATGCTGCTGGAAAAAGAAACTCCCATAACTTAAATTAAAAGCTAAGTACAAAGGCTCACCAAAAGAACTGATCATGTAGAAAATACAGTGACAGGGATGGAAGACAAGGCATAAGGTAAGGCATTCAATAAGGTCAATGATATATATATAGAGAGAACATGGGTGACATGGGAAGGCACTTGAGTAATACAAAAAGATCTAAATGGGAAAAGATCTTCACCAACCCCACATCTGACATAGGGCTGATATCCAGAATATATAAAAAACTCAAGAAATTAGACATCAAAATGCCCAACAGTCCAATTAAGAAAAGGGCTATAAAGCTAAACAGAGAATTCTCAACAGAGAAAACTCAAATGGCTGAAAGACATTTAAGGAATTGCTCAGCATCCTTAGTAATCAGGGAACTGCAAATCAAAACGACTCTGAGATACCACCTTACGCCTCTCAGAATGGCTAAGATCAAAAAAACTGAAGACACCTTATGCTGGAGAGGATGTGGAGCTAGAGGAACTCTCCTCCACGGTTGTTGTGAATGCAAGCTTGTACAGCCACTTTGGAAATCAAAATGGTGCTTTCTTAGAAAATTGGGAATCGGCCGGGCGGTGGTGGCGCACGCCTTTAATCCCAGCACTCGGGAGGCAGAGCCAGGCGGATCTCTGTGAGTTCGAGGCCAGCCTGGGCTACCAAGTGAGTCCCAGGAAAGGCGCAAAGCTACACAGAGAAACCCTGTCTCGAAAAACCAAAAAAAAAAAAAAAAAAAAAGAAAATTGGGAATCAATCCTCCCAAGACCCAGCTATACCATTCTTGGGCATATACCCAAGGAATGCTCAATCATACCACAAGGGCACATGCTCAGCTATGTTCACAGCAACATTGTTCGTAATAGCCAGAACCTGAAAACAACCTAGATGCCCTTCAACTAAGGAATGGGTAAATAAAATGTGCTACATATCCACAATGGAGTAATACTCAGCAGAGAAAAACAATGACATCATGAGGTTTGCAGACAAATGGATGGATCTAGAAAAAATCATCCTGAGCGAGGTGACCCAGACTCAGAAAGACAAACATGGTATGCACTCACTCACAGGAGGATGTTAGATGTAAAACAAAGAATGATTAGACTGCTACTCACTTCAGGGAGGTTACCTAGAAAACAGGACCCTAAGAAAGACACAGGGAGTGCCCAATGACAGAAAAATGGATGAGATCTACATGAGCAAACAGGACATGAGGGGGCAGGTAATGAAGGGCAAGAGTTGAGGGAAAGAGAGCTTAGGGGAGTGGGAGATCCCAGCTGAATCAAGTACAGGGAGGGAGAACAAGGAAAAAGAGACCATGATAAATGAAGACCCCATGGGAATAGGAAGAAACAAAGTGCTAGAGAGGTCCCCAGAAACCCACAAAGATACCTCCACAATAGACTACAGGCAATGGTTGAGAGAAAGCCTGAACTGATCTACTCTGGTAACAGGATGGCCAAACACCCTAATTGTCATTCTAGAAATCTCATCCAATGACTGATGGAAGCAGATGCAGAGATCCACAGCCTGGCCCCAGGTGGAGCTCCAGGAATCCAATCAGCGAGAAAGAGGAGGGTTTTTATGAGTGAGAATTTTTGAGACCAAGCTTGGAAAAAGCACAGGGACAAATAGCCCAACTGGTGGAAACACATGAACTATGAACCAATAGCTGAGGAACCCCAACTGGATCAGGTCCTCTGGATAAGTGAGACAGTTGATTAGCTTGAACTGTTTGGGAGGCACCCAGGCAGTGGGACTGGGACCTGTCCTTAGTGCATGAGATGGCTCTTTGGAACCTGGGGCCTATGCAAGGACACTTTGCTCAGTCTGGGAGGAGGGGACTGGATCTGTCTGGATTGAATCTACCAGGCTGAGCTGAATCCCCAGGGGAATGAATCCTTTCCCTGGAGGAGATGGGAATGGGTGGTGGGCTAGGGGGTGGGCAGGGGGGCTGGAGGAGGGAGGACAGGGGAACCTGTGGCTGATATGTAAAATTAAATCAAATTATAAAATTAAAAAAAATAATAAAAAAGAAAAGAAAAGAATACCATATCAAAGTCATAGAACAAATTGTGAATAAAATCATAATATCTAAAAACAGTGACTTCAAAACTATTTAGAAGTAATAAAAACATTCATTTCATAATAAAAAATAGATGAGCCAATCAAGAAGATATAAAAATTTAAAACACATATGGACTATATAAGGCACACCTAATCTTAAAAAAATAGATATTATTAGATGTAAAGCTTCAAATTATTCCAATACAGTGACAGTTCATTAATTCATGACTATATTCTTACTACTAAATAGATCATCCAAATAAGAAAATAAACAGAGAAACGTTGGAGTTAAATGACATTGTAAATCAAATGAACCACATAGACATATAAAGAACATTTGACCAGATTACTGAAGAATACAGATTCTTCTCAGTAGCCCATGGATCTTTCTCCATAAATAATCATACTGAAACGTCTCTCTTTGTGGATACATAGTTTAAATATAAATGATCCTAAATTAGTTCCCACAACTTACTTTCAAATCAAAAAATATGATGTTATTAAGAGTAAAATGATCCATGTGTCCTTCTTTGGGTCCTGCTTTTTAGCTAATGTCTCTGGAACTGTGGGTTGTATTCTGGTTATCCTTTACTTTATATCTAGTATCCACTTATGAGTGAATACATACCATGCTTGTCCTTCTGAGTCTGGGTTACCTCACTCAGGATGATATTTTCTAGTTCCATCCATTTGCCTGAAAATTTCATGATTTTATTGTTTTTTACTGCTGAGTAGTACTCTGTTGTGTATATATGAGATCTCCATGAGTAAACTGGTGAAGAAGGGTGGGCAATTGAGGGTAAGAGATGGGGGATGAGAACACAAGGGAATGAGATGGTCAAGCTGGAACAGGATAGAGTGGGAAAGCAATGAAAGAGACACCATGATAGAGGGAGACATTATGGGGATAGGGAGAAACTGAATGTAAGGGAATTTCCCAAGAATCTACAAGGATGACTGTAGCAAGAATCTTGCCAATTCCTCAGAAATAAAATATGTTTTGTGAACTGCAATCTATTTTGTATGTTGCAATGATGATATGCATTTATTAAGTTTTTTTTAAGATTTATTTGTTATGTATACAGTGTTCATTCTGCCTTTATGTATGCCTGCACAGCAGAAGAAGATACCAGATCTCATTATAGACTGTTATGAGCCACCAGGTGGTTGCTGGGAATTGAACTTAGGACTTCTGGAAGAGCAGTCAGTGCTCTTAACCTCTTAAGCCATCTCTCCAGGCCCCCATTTATTAAATTTTTGTAATAGATTTTCACTGATTTTTGTGTGACATAAATTAGAGTCAGAAAATAGTCACTAAAGCATATATTTCTTACATAAAAGGTATTCAAGATGATATTATGTGTTGACTTGGTATGTTATATAATGTCTTCTTCCTATTATGGGTGAGATTTCATGACAATTTATACAACCAACATAGTTAAAGACACTCCTAAATCTTTTTTGAAATATCCATCAAGGAGAAAGGAGACACAGACTAGAAGACACAGCAGGTCTAGCAGAACCAGGACGCACAAGCACAGATGTACTATGTCTATCTTCATAGAGGCCTGAACTATGCATTTGTTTTTCTTCAAGAAAATAAAATACATGAGGACATCCTAAAGAGTTGTCTTTAATCAAGTTTAATGCATGTGGATGCTGGGCTGTGGGGTTTGAAGCAGGTCATTATTTTAAATCTGGAAAGGAAGGAAGGAAGGAGGGAAAGAAGGAAGGAAGGAAGAAAAAGAAAGAAGTAGAGGAAAGAAAGAAATTGAAAGAAAAAAGATAACATTACTTCAATTGAGAGAATACAGGCAAATTGTAGAGATTTTCAGGAGAGCTGGTGTATCAATGATAGGCAGAGCCCTTTGGTACAGTAAGGACTCCAAAGTGTATAGAAGGAAAGCTTGTAGCTAATGAAGATCTCTTACTATATGCCATTATCGAATAAGGCAGATATTCTATGCATGGGCTACTTCTTGTAATATTTCTAACAAATTATATATCTAGTAGACATAAAATTGTAAGAATACATTCAAGTAGAGTGCACATACTGAAACTGTGCTATTTATTTAATAGCAAGTTTTCAAATATTTTCATTAAATAGTTGACTTGTGAAAGTTTAAAAAATACTCATATTAAAAGTATATGAGCTTGTAAACAGAATGTGTTACTGTAAATTAAGTAAAAGAGACAAGTCTTAAACATTATTTTATGGTAAATTCATCACTTTTGGCTTTTGTTTCATTGTTGAGTAAATGGTTCTTTCAAGCAATAAATACTTTTATGAAGTCAAGAGTTGAAGATTTATTATTCACTGTGAATGCTCTTTCTCCAATGGCACTTTAGATTTCACAATTTGCCCCAAAGAACTGATCTTGCTTTGTCTCAAGGGGGTTTTCTGACATTAAAAGATGCTGACATACTTTTATCAATTTCTGTGTCATTTTTCCAAAATAGCTGTTTCAAAGAATACTGACTGAGTTCACATGAAATCTTTTGTTTGTAGCTCAGAAGGCACCAGGGGGAATGCTGTCAGTGTGCTAGACTGTGAAAGTATGACCTGAAGCCAGTTGTCAAAGAGTAAGAGTGAATGGCAGCCTAGAAATCAGAGCCAATAGCCCCATCCAACTATATTACATGTGATAAAACTACTTTGAAGCAGAGACTAGTGTGTCATTCAATAATTGCCCTATATACACTGCATTTTATCACTATCAGCAATAGAATCAGCCACTAATATGCCTCTTGACTCTTGCAAACTCTGACATTGGACACAGCTTTGGATTCTTTATTCTTGGTAGTGTTTTATTGCCAAGAAGACTGAACATGTACCAACAAGTCAACAGAAAAAAGCTGTTTTCCAGGACTGTAAAACACAAGGAAAGAAAGGAATTTTACAGACAATGAGATCAAAAGATTTTCTTGCAACACTGTAGAAAATTGGTCATTTTACTTGAGCCATGTGTTTTTGAATACATAGTACAATGGGGTATAACATCTTCAGGTTTATATAATTACGATAAGTCCTTCAGAAAAGCATTGTTACCATCTTCTCAGAAGCCAAAATTGAAAGTAATTTTGGACATCAGTTCAAATAATTCTAAAGCTTATGTGATTTCAGATGGGAGAAACGAGAAATTTGGGGCTCTTTCTGATCATTATTTTTTTAACTTTTTTTCCCTTTTTTTAAACAATGAAAATACATCTTCTCTCATATAATACATTCCAATCACAGTTTCTCCCCGCTCCACTGCTGTTAGCTCCCTTATCATTCTTAAAGTACAAAATAAATGTAACAGTCTTCAAATTACTTCAAATGAAACATTCTGCCTTTAACATAAGCAAAACATGCTAGTGTGATACTTATCTATTCACCAGATGAAACAGTAACCCATTTTTCCTATATAAGCTGAATATTTTATTTCAGTTAAATATGGTTAATTATAGTCTATGTATGTGTGACTTTGTGGCAGATTTTTAGTCTTTATGTTTTAAAATCATTAAATAAGAATGTCAAAATTCTATTTTATGTATTTACTTTAACAGAGGAATAAAACACAATAGACTGACCTTTTAGAATTGTCATTTCTGATTATCTGATATTCAAGATTCTGAGTGTTGTTCTTTTAGACTTATGTCTCCTACTAGGATAAGAGCTTAAGATATAATAGCCTAAGATGCATACTGTCAAAAGATTAATTCTTACCCCATCTTTAATAACTGTAGCAGGGTGGCTAAACATCTTGGTAGGATTACTACATTGTCAGACATTTTCTAGAAATTTTTAGAGGAGAATGAATTGGCCAGTCATGGCAGTACTCTTTACTAAAAATAATGCATATTTATATATAGAAACACAAGTGTATCACATAGGCAAAGGAGAATCAAATATTGGGGACTGGTTGTCCTCTTAAAATAAGTAAAGTTATTTTGACAGTGTTATTTCACCATTAAAATTTCTTATGGAGCTAGGTGTGGTGCCACATGATTCTAATCCCATCAATTGGGAGGGACAAGCAGAAGGAGCTCTGTAATTTTTGAGGCTAGCCTGGTCTACACTGTAAGCTCCTGAATAGCCAGGACTATCTAAAGAGACCTTATATCGAAAAACAGAACAAAACAAAACAAAAATCAACCAACCAAACAAACAAACAAAATTCATATGATCTTGTTGAAATAAAATTTAGAATAGTCAGTTTTACAAATATTAAGATCTAAATGACATTCATTTGGATGAGGGAATGTTGCCAAAGTAAACATTTGCAGAATTGGGGATAGCTATGTTTAAGAGGGTTTTAATTTGACCTATTTAAAAATATATTACTCAGAAAATAGGTGATGACTTAATTTTAACTCCTAGGGGCATAATTTGCATATATCTTAATTTCCACCTCCCCTATACTACTGAAGTAGCATACCAGAAACCTCTTGTCAATTTGCCTTAACTTAAAACAAGTTGTGAGTAGTGACAATTTAATAGAATTATTTCTATCCATGTTTTGAGAGTACACTCATTTATTCATATGTACATATCTCCATAGTCCCACTCATATTGTTTCATTAAATGTTAAATGTGACTTTGTTATATATAAACATGGACTTAAACATCTCCAATTTACATTCCTAGTTATATGAAATCACAGAATATATGGGTGGGAAGCCATTGAACTAGTACATTGAACCCTAAGCATTGAGAATATATTTCCATACACAGAGATAAAGATTCAAGCACTATGGTGATATTTTATTTGTGCTGAAATGTGATTTTATTAGTATGTTAATAAATAAAGTTGCCTGGGGATCAGAGCTAAAAGCAAGCCATTTAGCAGAAGTCTGGCAGTGGTGGCACACACCCTTAATCTGATCACATGGCAGGCAGAGTCTCTCTGTGTTCAAGGACACAGCCAAGCGGTGATCTGAACCTTTAATGTCAGCACGAATCATAGAGACCTGGAGGTCTGTGTAGACAGGCAGTGATGAGGAAATCATGTGGTTGGGTTTAGAGCCAATGAGAAAGTAGAACAGAAGGCAATAAAAAGACAGGACACGCCGGGTGGTGGTGGCGCACACCTTTCATCCCAGCACTCAGGAGGCAGAGCCAGGCGTATCTCTGTGAGTTCGAGGCCAGCCTGGACTACCAAGTGAGTTCCAGGAAAGGCGCAAAGCTACACAGAGAAACCCTGTCTCGAAAAACGAAAAAAAAAAAAAAAAAAAGACAGGACACACAGGAGAAGGTCTCTCAGGGGAAGGACAGCAGGGAGTGGTAAGCTAAAGGCTAGTCCTTTGATCTCTTGGGCTTTTAACTCTGTATTTGGCTTTGTGTTTCTTATTTAATAAGACCATTTAGAATTTCATCTACAAAGCACACATTTGCTGTCATGTATGTGGCATGAACATGAGTGTATCATTGCAATACACATTTTTCAAAAAGGTTATTCTAAGAATTATTATTGTCTTACTACATTTATTTATATATTTTTGTGTATATGTCTGGGAGAGCGTGTCACAATATCAGTGTGGAAGTGAGGAAACAACTTATGAAATTTAGGTCTTGTGGGTCCTCAGGAATTGAACTCAAGTCATTAGGCTTGGTGTCACATATCTTTATCCACTAAGTCTTCTTCATAGCCCTTAAAAATTATTTTTGTTTGATCTTGCATGTTTGAAGCTTTGAATTTTGAAATGTACTCAGTATTCCCATACTACAGCTTCCCCAATGAATGTTCTCCTTCTTTTTATTCTCTCCCTCTCTCCCCCTCCTCTCTCCCTTTTTACCTTTCTCTGGCTCTCTCTGTAGAGCTCCACACCTTGCCATGCATGTTTTCAATGTTAATGTACTATATACACGCAAAAATGTTAACACATATTGTAAGAGAAAGAAAAAGGAGAACATTCAAAATTAAGAAAGTTGGTAAAAATATGTTCCAAATTATTTATTTGAAGGAATAGTTAAATGAAACAATTATAAACACATTTTTATTAATAGTTCATATCAACTGCATATGCCATTATTCTGTAAAAGATTTTCCCAGAAGAGATGCAACACATATTTCCTTACCCCAGATAGGGACATCATGACTAACCAAAGCACAGAAATCACCAAACTCCAAAGTAGTGAAGGACTAAGTTTTATTTGGCTTGCTCATAGGAATATAGATGAGGGGTTATTTACAGGAGCAGAAATAACTCAAAGACAACTGCCCCACAGAAGCCCACCCCAGCATAGGTGATAACTCACAACTGCTGAAAGTCTGCAGCATCCTGAACAGCCTGTAGGCACTCACCAGGTTGAAGGGTGTCCTTTCCAGGGGCTCAGTGGCTCCATGCCACTTCCAGTAGCTTTGCGGGTCTCCACTTCAACCTCAGGCTGCTTGGATTGTCTCTGATTCTTCCAGACAGCTTGGAGTTTTTTTTAATGTGCCTTGTCTCAGTCTCCTTTGCAGCTTGGCTTTTCTGGGAGTAACTCTCATCAGTCTTTATTACTTACTCTGGGAGCTGGTTACCTAGTGAATCTGGTCAGTTTGAGGGCCTTCCTCAAGCTATTTTGAGTTGTTTATTTTCTGTATTAAGAAGCTTCTCTACAGGATGAAATGCTTCAGTCTTGGAGGAAACTGCTGCAAGACAGCAATACACATTTAAGAGATTTTACACAGAAACCATTATTAACTGTTAGGAATTATGGCACATAGTGCTGGAGAGGTGATAGTATTAACTTGTTGCTCTTACAGAGGACCTGAGTACTCACCCCAGCATTCATGTCAACCAACTAACAGCCACCTGTAACTGTAGTTCTCTGGAATCCAACTTCCTTTCCTCTTATTATGGCTTCTTCAGGCAACTCCAGACACTTATGCATACCATCACATGGATACAAATAATCACAATAATCAAAAACAAAATCTTTTCTTTTTTTTTTTTTTTTTTTTTGGTTTTTCGAGACAGGGTTTCTCTGTGTAGCTTTGCGCCTTTCGTGGAACTCACTTGGTAGCCCAGGCTGGCCTCGAACTCACAGAGATCTGCCTGGCTCTGCCTCCTGAGTGCTGGGATTAAAGGCGTGCGCCACCACTGCCCGGCTCCAAAATCTTTTTTTTTTTTTTCGTTTTTCGAGACAGGGTTTCTCTGTGTAGCTTTGCGCCTTTCCTGGGACTCGCTTGGTAGCCCAGGCTGGCCTCGAACTCACAGAGATCCACCTGGCTCTGCCTCCCGAGTGCTAGGATTAAAGGCGTGCGCCACCACAGCCCGGCCCAAAATCTTTTTAAAATAGCATAGTAGAGCAAGTAAAACTCACTCTTAAATTTTCCATAGGGGAAGAACACCTCAACAGTTTGTCTAATAGCACTGACTAACTCTTTACATTATATTTACATTACTGTGTGATGTCTGTAATACAAAAAATACTCATGAATAGTCTTCAAATCTCATATTTTCTAGGATACAGAAGCAATGATTTATGCTGAGAAAAGTGACAGGAATTAAAATGGTAGATTCAGAAACATGACATGGTTGGAGTAATATTCAGTAAGAACTGAATAAAATTTGCCATGGGCTAACAAAATTGTTAAGAAATGGGATATGTATAAAACTGTAAATAAGACTTGAATGATGAGGGGGAAGAGGGAAGTTGCACATTCTCTTCATATTAACTGTAGTATTTTATACAGATTCATGTTTACAGAGGAGATCTGCATAGTAATCTCATTTCTACACTTTCGGAATTATTAATAATATTTAATCATATATTAGTAGAATATATAAAATATATACAATATAGTAGAATATATACAATTAATAGAATATATACAATTTACATATCTACATAAATTTTAAGGAAAAAAATGAACCTGACCAAGTGTAGTAAGTAAGTAAAACCAAGCATTTTCAAAATATTGTCAAATATTTACTCCTCACAGTTTTTCCTTTATAATGACATATTTCAGCTGTATGAAAGAGCAACATTAACAGCACAAACCAGAATTACCTATCAGAGGATGAAATTTAATATTCTGGAAGCATAAACCATTATTTACAATAATGAGTCATATTACATATTTTTACAACAATGAATAATATTTTGGTGTGGTGGTTTTAATAAGAATGACCCCCATAATGAATACTTAGTCACCAGGGAGTGACGCTATTTGAGAATTATCACTAAGGATTAGGAAGCATGGCCTGTTGGGGTAGATGTGGCCTTGTTGAAGGAAGTGAATCACTGGGGGGGTGAGCTTGGAGATTTCACAAAGCTCACACCAGGCCCAGACTTTCAGCCAGGACCATGTCTGCCCACATGCCACAGTGTTCCCCACTATGATGACAATGGTCTAACCCTCTGAAAGTGTAATTATAAACCCCAAATTAAATTCTTTCTTTTATAAAATTTGTTGTGGTCATGGTGTCTCTTCACAGTAAGAGGACAGTGATTAAGACATTTAGGAGATATTATAGCTTGGAGCCTAGCATTAGCCTTCTCTGTCACTTAGGACTCTGCAGACCTTTAATCATTAGAAAAATGTTGGAATATGCACTGTTCATGTTTGCATCAATGTGATGAGTTTAACTTACCAGTTCTACCTGTAAGTTGGTACTGAAGGGTCATTTCCTAATTAACTTGGCCTTCATGTATCATTATCTCTGTTTTGATGCTATTATATTTTTACTAGCTGACACATTTTTATTAGTTGAAAGCTTACTGGCTATAGTTTCTTCAAGGTAGTAGAACAAGATTAATGGTTTTAAGTTATAACAATGGGATAACAGCATGCTTTTATACTTCTAACTTGCTAATTTCTTCTATAAGTTGAGTACCTTCTATAGTCTCAGATCAAGTTGTCTCAGTTTACAAATGATGACAATTTTATATATTGAAAATAATTTGCTATAATTTACCATTGGTGTTAAAAAAACATGTATAATATATGACAGATGGGATATAATAGTGAACAAAGGCTATAAATCACTCTCTGTTTACTAACCTTCAAAAGACAGTCATAGCCTCCACACACTGTTCTTAGATCAAGTTCTAAAACCCTTGATCTTGACTTTTCTCCTGAAACCAAGAGGATAAATACCTTGGTTATTTATTTATTTATTCATTCATTCATTTATTTATTTTGTCAATTAGACACAAGTTAAAAAAGTCATTTCAGAAGAGAAAACCACAGTTGATGAAATGCATCCACTAGATTGGCCTTTGGGCAAGACTTTAGGTCATTCTCTTGTTTAATGATTAGTGTGGGAGGGCTCAGCCACTGGGAGGTTGCTAATCCTGGATTCTATAAGAAAGAAGGCTGAGCAAGCTATGACAAGCAAGCCAGTAAACAGTATTACTCTTTGGGCCCTGGTCTAGTTCCAGCCTCCAGGAGACTGTTCTGCTTACGTTTCTGCTATGACTTCCCTCAGCAATGGAAGTATAAGTGAAAAAAAAAAAAAAAACAGTTCTTCCTCAAGTTGCTCTTGGTCACAGTATTTTATTAGAATAATAGAAACTCTAAGATGGTGGTATTCTTAGTGCAAATGCTGAGGATAATAATCAAATAATACAGTCAACATACTTTATAGCACTGAAATTAGATCCAGTGATCAGGTGCACGACACACCTGTCAGAACAATGCCCACCAAAATAGTCAGAAGAACAGAGACCCCTGCTGGACCAAAGGTCATTCTACTTTCCAGAATTCCAGCCCCCTAACAGAGACTCCCTGCTGGACCCACCACCAGAATAAAGACCACAAAGAACAGAAAACAAAAGAGAAAACAGAAACTAAGGGGAAAAAAACAAAACCAAAACCAAAACAAAAAACACCTGTTCCCCACCCCCAAAGAAAACCTAAACAAACTTAGAAATCAGCACATGGGCATATATTGATTCCAAACCAAAATGCCTACACTCCAATTTAAGAACACAATCAACAACAGCCAGGGCACTAGGGCACCAACAGATCCCAGCTATCCTACACAGCAACTGTGGAATATTCCAACACAGCTGAAGCACAAAAGAAAATGACCTTAAAGACAATTTTATAGAGGGGAAAAAAACAAATCCCCAAGAGAAAGCCAGCAAAACACAAACAATTTCAGGAAACAAACAAATCCCTTAAAGAAAGCCAAGGAAATAAACAAACAAATAACAACAAAAGAAGTGAAGGAAATTAATAAAACAGTTTAAGACCTGAAAATGGAATTGAAGCAATAAAGGAAACAAAAAGTTCAGGAATCCTGGAGATGGAAAATGCAGGTAGGTGAATTATAGAGGCAATCATCACCAAGAGAATACAAAAGATGGAAGGGAGAATCTCAGGCATAGAAAATAGGACAGAAAAAATTGGTACATTGGTCAAAACTGTTAAATTTAAAATGTTCCTCACACAAAACATCCATGAAACTAAGGACACTATAAACATGCAAAACCTAAGAATAATGGGAATAGGAGGAAAAAATTCCCAGCTCAAAGGCCCAGAGTACATTTCCACAAAATCATAGGAGGAAATTTCTTTAACCTAAAGAAGGAGATGCTTTTAAAAGTACAAGAAGCTGAGTCTGGACAAGAGTGCATGGGTCATACCCAGAGAGGCCAGTCCCTAGGTCCCATACCTGGGCACCAGCCATTCAGGGGAATACCTACCCAACTTGGCCTCAGGTTCTGGCCATTGGGCAGGACACCCCACACCGGGAAGGTTCCCCTTCTACAAGACCCCCTGCAGACCCTGCCATCTCTACTCCCTGCCCCCACACCCATCCGCTGGAGACCCCAGCCACTTCCTGAGATTTAGAGACCAGCCCCCAGCTCCCATCCTGCCCTGGAGCTCCCATCTGTACAAGAGATGAGTGCCTGGGGTCATTCCCAGAGAGGCTTGCCCATAGATCCCAACCCTGGGCACCAGCCAATCCAGGGAAGAACTGCCTAACTTGGCCCCAGGTTCTGGCCATCAGACAGGACTCCCCACAAGGTTCCCCTTCTCCAAGGCCACCCCACACACATCCCCACATCCCCTCTTCCGGCAGACCCTGCAATCTCCACGCCCTGCCCCTTTACCCATCTGACCAAGATCCCAGCCACTGCCTGAGACTCAGAGACCAGCCCCCAGCTCCCATCTGGCCCAGAGCTTCCATCTGGACCAGAGAGAGGCTTCCTAAATCTGTTAGCTCTGTCTGGACAAAGAGCGCTGATAAGACCAAGAACGAATCCACAAGGAGATGGGCAGATATCAAGGTAGAAGTACATACAACTAGAGGAAAGGAAAAATAAAGAAGAAGAAAACAATAAATCCTTGAAAGAAAATCATGAAAAAACAATGAAACAGATGAAGGAAACAGTCCAAGACCTGAAAAGGGAAATAGAAAACATGAAGAAGACACAAACAGAGGGAATGCTGAAATAGAAAATCTGAGTAAACTAATGGGAACTTCAGATGCAAATATAACCAACAGAATGCAAGAGATGGAAGAGAGGAGCTCTGGCATTGAAGATACAGTAGAAGAAATAGATTCATCAGTCAAAGAAAACACTAAAACCAGCAAAGTCATGAATCAAAATGTCCAAGAAATTTGGGACACCATGAAAAGACCAAACCTACGAATAATAGGGATAGAAGAAGGAGAAGAAAACCAACTCAAAGGCACAGAAAATATATTCAACAAGATCATAGAAGAAAACTTTCCAAACTTAAAGAAGGAAATGCCTATGAAGATACAAGAAGCTTACAGAACACCAAACACACTAGACCCTAAAAAAAGTCCCCTTGCCACATAATAATTAAACAACTAAACATACAGAATAAAGAAAGAATATTAAGAGCAGCAAAGGAAAAAGGCCAAGTGACTTATAAAGGCAAAACCATCAGAATAACACCCGATTCTCAATGGAGACTTTGAAAGCCAGAAGGACCTGGACAGATGTAATGCAGACACTAAGAGACCATAGATGCCAGCCCTGACTAATATACCCAGTAAAACTTTCAATCATCATAGACAGAGTGAACAAGACATTCCAAGACAAAGCCAGATTTAAACAATACTTATTCACAAACCCAGCCCTACAGAAAGCACTAGAAGGAAAATTCCAACCTAAGGAAGTCAGATACACCCTTGAAAATACAGGGAATAGATAAAGCCACCGCAGTAAACACCAAAGAAGAGAAGTACAAACACACTACCACCAAAAAAATAACAGGAATGAACAATCACTGATCATTAATATCCCTTAATATCAATGGACTTAACTCACCTATAAAAAGACATAGGCTTACAGAATGGATACGAAAGCAGGACCCATCTTTCTGCTGCATACAAGAAACACATCTCAAACTCAAAGATAGACACTACCTAAGAATAAAAGGCTGGGAAAAGACTTTCCATTCAAACGGTCTTAAGAAACAAGTGGGTGTAGCCATCCTGATATCCAGCAAAATAGACTTCAAATGAAAATCAATCAAAAGAGATCAAGAAGGGCATTACATATTCATTACAGGAAAGATCCACCAAGATGAAGTCTCAATTCTGAACATTTATGCCCCAAACACAAGGGCACCCACATATGTAAAAGAAACATTACTAAAGCTTAAATCACATATAAAACCCCACACATTAATAGTGGGAGAGTTCAACACCCCACTTTCACCACTGGACAGATCTCAAAATCAAAACTTAACAGAGAAATAAAAGACTTAACTGATGTTATGAGTCAAATGGACTTAATCAATATCTACAGAACATTCCATCCTAACAAAAGGAATATACCTTCTTCTCAGCACCCCATGGAACCTTCTCTAAAATCGACCATATTCTTGGCCACAAAGCAAATCTCAACAGATACAAAACAATTGGAATAACCTCCTGAGCTCTATCAGACCACCATGGTTTAAAGTTAGATTTCAACAACAACCAAAACTACAGAAAACCTACAATCTCATGAAAACTGAATAATGCTCAACTGATTCACCAATGGGTTAAGGAAGAAATAAAGAAAGAAATTAAAGACTTCCTAGAGATCAACGAAAATGAAAACACCACATACCGAAACATATGGGACACTATGAAAGCAGTACTAAGAGGGAAATTCATAGCACTAAATGCTCACATAAAGAATTTGGAGAAATCTCACATTAGAGACTTAACAGCACACCTGAAAGCTCTAGAACAAGAAGAAGCAAAGTCTCCCAGGAAGAATAGATGCCACAAAATTATCAAATTGAGAGCTGAAATCAATAAAATAGAAACAAAGAGAACAATACAAAAAATTAATGAAACAAAGAGTTGGTTCTTTGAGAAAATCAACAAGATAGACAAGCCCTTATCCAAATTAACCAAAAGGCAGAGAGAGAAAGCATCCAAATGAACAAAATCAGAAATGAAAAGGGGGACATAACAACAAACAATGAGGAAATCCAGAGAATCATCAGGTCATATTTTAAAAACCTGTATTCCACAAAACTGGAAAATCTAAAATAAATGGATAATTTTCTGGATAGATATCACATACCTAAGTTAAATCAAGACCAGATAAACTATTTAAATAGTCCAATAACCCCTAAGGAAATAGAATCAGTCATTAAAAGTCTCCCAACTAAAAAGAAGCCCAGGACCACATGGTTTCAATGCAGAATTCTACCAGATCTTCAAAGAAGAGTTAATACCAATATTCTTTAAATTGTTCCACACAAAGAAACAGAAGGAACATTACCAAACTCCTTCTATGAGGCTACAATTATCCTGATTCCTAAACCAAACAAAGATGCAACAAAGAAAGAGAACTACAGACCGATCTCCCTCATGAACATTGATGCAAAAATACTCAATAAAATACTGGCAAACAGACTCCAAGAACACATCAAAACAATTATCCACCATGATCAAGCAGGCTTCATTCCAGCGATGCAAGGGTGGTTCAACATATGAAAGTCTGTCAATGTAATACACCATATAAACAAATTCAAAGAAAAAAAAAAACATATGATCCTCTCACTAGATGCTGAAAAGGCATTTGACAAAATCCAACACCCCTTCATGATAAAGGTCTTGGAGCGATCAGGAATACAGGGAGCATACCTAAACATAATAAAGGCAATTTACAGCAAGCCAACAGCCCACATCAAATTAAATGAAGAAATACTCAAAGTGATTCCACTAAAATCTCCTGATTTTGGCAAGGCTGTCCACTCTCCCTACTTATTCAATATAGTACTTGAAGTTCTAGCCAGAGCAATAAGACAACATAAGGAGATTAAGGGGATACAAATTGGAGAGGAAGAAGTCAAGCTTTCCCTATTTGCAGATGACATGATAGTATACTTGAGCGACCCCAAAACTTCAACCAAGGAACTGATACAGCTTATAATCACCTTCAGCAACATAGCAGGATACAAGATCAACTCAAAAAAAATCAGTAGCCCTCCTATATACAATTGTCAAACAGTCTGAGAAGGAAATCAGAGATACATCACCCTTTACAATAGCCACAAATGATATAAAATTCCGTGGGGTAACTCTAACTAAGCCAGTGAAGGACCTATATGACAAGAACTTTAAGTCCCTGAAAAAAGAAATTGAAGAAGATGTCAGAAAGTGGAAAGATCTCCCATGCTTATGGATAGGCAGGACTAACATAGTAAAAATGGCAATCTTACCAAAAGCAATATACAGATTCAATGCAATCCCCATCAAAATACCAACACAATTCTTCACAGACCTGAAAAGAATAATACTCAACTTCATATGGAAAAACAAAAAACCCAGGATAGTCAAAAGAATCCTGTACAATAAAACATCTGGAAGCATCATGATCCCTGACCTCAAGCTCTACTATAGAGCTACAGTAATAAAAACAGCTTGGTACTGGCATAAAAACCAACATGTGGACCAATGGAATCAAATTTAAGACCCTGACATTAATCCACACACCTCTGAATATATAATTTTTGACAAAGAAGCCAAAAGTGTACAATGGAAAAAAGAAAGCATCTTCACCAAATGGTGCTGGCATAATTAAATGTCAATGTGTAGATGGCTGCAAAGAGATATCTGTCACCATGCACAAAACTTAAGTGTTAGTTAATTGGTGGCGTGCCCTTACCCTGCAAGTAAATGTCATGAAACATGACAGAATCTGCTAGTAAGAGTTTTATTAAAGATAAAGGGACAGAGAGTGCACAGGCCTGTAGGAAACACGTGTGTGGAGAAGACGAAGAAGAACCGGGATCATGGCACCGGATTTTAAAGGCTGGGCATGGACAGATCGACGTCACTACTCCATGCAAGCACGTAGATCAAATGGCTATGTTGCGCGCCTATGCAGCCATGCCACATCACAGATCCTGGTCACAAGAGACGCCTTGACCCGGAAATAACTGTCTTGACCTGGAACTGGCTTGGCAGAAGTGTCCAGGTCCACTGGGCATCCTGGTCACACAAGATGCCCTGACCCGTAAATAGCTATCCTGATCTGGAATTGGCTAGGCAGAAGTGTCCACCGGGCATATGCAAACACGCCCGACCATGGCGGCTTGTTGTGAACCCTTCATCCCTGACTCTTTTCTTTTAAAAAATAAAAAAATTGTGGTTGACTGGGTATGGGGGCAATGTTTCTCTCAAAGACTGCTTCCAGCTGAATAGTGGGCATTGGTTGGCTCTTGGGTGTGATGAGGGGGTATCTTGTGAAGTCCTGGGATGATGGTGGGGAGGTCCTGGAATGACATTCTGCCGTCCCCTTGTTCTGCAGCTGTGGCTGGGAACCTTCCGTGCTGTGGCTGGGAACCTTTTGTTTGACAAGATACTGTTGACATAGAAAAAGCTTAGAGAGAAAAAAATCATTATTATTTTATTTTGAAGTTGGCATTTGTTTGCCCAGATAGAGACATGTGATATTTACCTGAGGTAGATCTGGCTTTAGTACTCTGCTTAATTTTTATCTGAGACAAGCCTTATTAGAGGTAGTTTATTTAAGGCACTTGTTTCCCTTATTAGGTTAGCATTTAGGAAATGCAGGTGATCAGTTGCTGAGTATTGAACAATGATAGATTATTTTATTACATTATTCCTTACTGCCTGGATATTTTTGATGGTCCTTTTTGCCTCCCGCTCTGTGTGGCCCTGGTTGGGAAATGAAAGGGTGATACCTTATTCCTCTGGAATTGGTGACAAGGCAGTGGATCCTGATGTCCTCTGGAGCTTGAGAGTGAGAGGCCCTGTTTGTTTTACTGTATATGAAGAGAGATTTTTCTGGGATGGAGGTGAGATAAAAGGTTTTAGATGAGACAGGTGGGCCCAGTGAGGAAAGCCCTCCAGTTTAGCAGCTGTGGGGGTTACAAGAATGACCTTGAAGGGTCCCTGCCACTTAGAAGAAAGGGGTGAAGGGTGCTGGCCTGGAGGGAAGAGAAGAACCTGATCCCCAATGTGTACTGGAGGTGGACAATTATTGTCACACGGCTGAGGTAATGAACAGTTTGCATAGCTCCATAGAATAGACATTAGGTGACATAAAAGAGGAGTTAACAGGCTATCTGGAACAGTTGGAGGTTTGGATAAAAGACCTGTTGTTAGAACTGGCCTTCTATACATTAGTTCAAATGGAGAGATTGAAAGAGGCTTTTTAGGGACAGCCCTGAGCCTGAGGAGAGCTAGAGGCAATAATCTTACCCAGTCGAGATGAAGTTCCTGTGACATCTTGGTAAGAATAGTTTTTAAAGACCAGTTGGTATGCTCCACCTTTCCTGAGGATTGAGGGTGGTATGGGATATGGAAATTCCAGGGAATATTTAATGCCTTAGCTAGTGTCTGAGAAATCTGAGAAGTGAACTCTGGGCCATTGTCAGACTGGAGAGAAGCAGGGACTCCAAACCGAGGAATAATTTCTCGGAGAAGGAAGTCTGCAACTGTCTGAGCCCGCTTATTAGAAACCGGATATGCCTCCATCCAATTTGAAAATGAGTCCACCAACACGAGGAGATACTTAACTTTCCTGACAGTGGGCATATGGATAAAATCGAGCTGCCAGTCAGTCCCTGGAAGGAAACCTCTAGCCTGATGGGTGGGAAAAGGCTGACTCCTGTACTTGGTATTGGTATCTGTTTTTTGGCAGATCTCACAAGAGGCAGTAATAGTTCTTAAGAACTGTAAATCCTCAGAGGTGGGCTGCAGGTGAGCTTTTATGAATTGAGACAGAGCAAGATTATTAGGATGAAAAAGCTGGTGTAGAAAGGAAAGAATTTGTCTAGTGTCTGGAGTTCCCTGTGAGGGTGTAGGCTGTACTGTATGGATTGCCTGTGGTGGGTGAGATGAGACTTGGCCCTGGAGGGCTGCTGTTCTGGCTGCCTGGTCAGCCCAGTTGTTTCCCCTAGAGATGATAGAGCTATTGGTCTGATGAGATTGGCAGTGGACAATTCCTATAGCCCTGGGGAGGTGGGAAGCCTCCAGCATGGCCATTATTTGGCCTGAGTTAGATATGGATCCCCCTTTTGTTGTGAGAAGGCCACACTCCCTCCAAATAACAGCATGGGACAGGAGGATATGATAAGCATATTTGGAGTCTGTGTAAACATTTAGAGATTGCCCCTGTGCCAACTGGAAGGCACAGGTGAGAGCTATCAGCTCAGCCTGTTGGTTAGTGGTGTGTGTGGGTAAATGCCTATGTCTCTATTATCTCAGTATCTGACACTATGGCATAACCCACTTTACGGGTCACTTCATATAAGAAGGAGCTGCCATCTGTGTACCAGGTATAAGTAGCCTGAGGCAATGTGCCCTCCTGTATGTGTGAAGGGTGAGGTAACAGCTCTTCTAAGGTTTCAGTGCAGAAATGAGAAGGAGAATAGTCAGCATTAGGTTGAGGGAGGAGGCTTGAAATATTAAGAGGTGGACATGTCTGGAAAGTAAGCGTGGCATCTTCTAGTAATGCCACCTGGAGAGAAAGAACTCTAGAAGGAGGTAAAGTTTGTAAGCCTTTATAAGTTAAAAGATGGGACAGATTATGGTGAGAGAAAACAGTAATGGATGACCCAAAACTTAGCTTCTTTGATTCCCGAATAAGGAGCTCTGCAGCTGCTAAGGCATGGATGTAAGATGCCCATCCCTGACTGGTAATGTCTAGCTTCTTTGACATATAGGCTACAGGTGCAAAGGAGGGTCCCAGCTGATGCCCTAGAGTTCCCAGGGCAAATCCCTCCTTCTCCGCTACAAAGAGGGAGAAGGGACGGGTTAAGTCTGGGAGATGGAGTGCTGGAGCCTGAAGAAGAGCCTGTTGGAGCTTTTGGAAAGGTTTAGTGACAGGATGAAGGAGGGACTCGTGCAGCAAGCCCTGAGCTGCCTCTCATAAGGGGCGAGCAAGGAGAGAAAAAGATGGAACCCAAGACAGTAGAAAGCCAGCTATTCCTAGGAAAGACAGAATCTCCTGTTTAGTAGAAGGGACTGTGAGGGACTGGATTAGATGCTTTCTGTTCACAGTAAGCCTTGTGAGTTGGAGTAATAAATAGACCTAAATAGGTGACCTGGGGAGTTGACAGCTGAACTTTAGAAGGAGATACCCTGTAGCCCCGGCTGGATAAGAAATTTAGGAGAGCAGAGGTGTTAGTTTGGCTAACCTGTAAGGATGGGCTACAGAGTAAAATATCATCTACATACTGTATTAGTTTAAAGCCAGGGAAAGACAAAGAAAGCAGGTCAGAGGCCAGAGCCTGACCAAATAGGTGTGGACTGTCTCTGAATTCCTGTGGCAGAACAGTCCAGGTCAGCTGTGTGGACCGGTGAGTGTCAGGGTCAGTCCAGGTGAAAGCAAAGATATTTTGAGACTGAGGACTGAGAGGAATAGAAAAGAAGGCGTCTTTGAGATCTAGAACTGAGAAGTGAGAGGTTCCCGAAGTGATAGTGCATAGGAGAGTATAAAGGTTAGGCACTACAGGATGGAGAGGGACCACTGCAGAGTTAATGAGCCGGAGGTCTTGAACCAGGTGGTAGGTTCCATTAGACTTTTTAACTGCAAGTATGGGGGTGTTAAAAGGTGAAGAGGTTAGGCGGAGCAACTTTTTCCTTAGAAGGTCAGAAATGATGGGCTTAAGTCCTCTTAGGCTCTGGAGTGAGAGAGGATACTGAGCTTGGGTGATATACCTGGTGGGATCTTGTAGCTAGATAATAACAGGCTGATGGTGTCTAGCAACAGAAGGGTTTTGGGTATCCCAGACTTTTGGGTCTACCGAGAGACTGGTAGGGGAAAAGAATTGCTAGAGTCAGAAGAGTGAGTGGCTAGGAGGAGAAGTAAAGGAGCTGCTGGCACGTCTGGGATGAGGTGAATGTGTGGAGCGAAAGAAATGGGCGCTCTTACCATAGCTAGGAGATCCCTCCCCATTAAAGGTACAGGGCAGCTTGGCACCACTAAGAATGTGTGTGTGAGAGGGATGCCTCTGAAAATGCAATTGAGTGGTGGTGTCTGATGAGGTAGATAAGACTGTCCCCCAATCCCAACTATAGGGAGATGAGGAGGAGAGGTGGGCCCCCAAAACTCTCTCAGGACAGAGTAGGTAGCTCCAGTGTCCAAAAGGAACGAGATGGGGTGCCCATTGACTTTTATAATTACCCTTAGTTCCCTGTGTGAGATGGGAGTGGCCGGGGCAGAAACCGGGCAGCGTCAGTCCTCGCTGTAGGCCAAGCCTAGAAAGTCAGATGGAGGGTGGTCTTCATCTGGCGTTCCTATGTCACTTGGGACATTAGGACAGTCAGCTGACCAGTGACCCTTTTGGTAACATTTTGGACAAGGCTTTGTTGGTGTCCTTTGTAGGCCAGTGGTGCAAGCCCGGGACCAATGGCCTTCTCTCCCACACTTGAAACAGGGACCAGACGATTTTCAGGGAGCTGGTCGGATGGTGCTTGCCAGCATCTGGCAGCTCCTTTTATGGGCCTTTTCCTCTCTCCCATGGTACACCTTAAATGCTATCGACAGCATATCTGCCTGTGGAGTTAGAGAGTTATTCTCCAAACGTTTAAGTTTATCCCTAATGTCAGGGAAGCTCTGTGAGACAAAGTGGGTCATTAGCAGCTGCCTGCCCTCAGGGCTCTCCAGGTCTAAGCTAGTGAACTGAAGTAGAGCTTTGGTGAGCCACTCTAAGAAGTGAGACAGATTTTCGTCCTTATCTTGAATTATCATTTTTAGTTTTCCATAATTTATTGGTTTTAGGGCAGCCTTACGGAGACCTGTCAGGAGACAGGTAATAAACCTATCTCTGGCTAGACAGCCACCCTGGGTGTTATAGTCCCAGCGTGGTTCTCGGTCAGGAACCACCTCAGCTCCTGGAGGGTGTGAAAGGTTAGTTTGATGAATTTCATCTTCATGGGTCCTAGCCTGTTCCCAGACCTGCCTGGGCTCCTCAGGAAGTAAATTATTAGAAAGTATCATGAATATATCATGAAAGGTGAGACTATAAGATTGAGTTATATATTGAAACTATAATAAAGGAAACAGAATTAGAAGTATAAGAACCCAGCTTACTTTCTATCTGAGAGAGTTCTGCTAGAGAGAATGGAACACGAACTTTAATCAGTTCATCTACACCAGCCACCTCTCACAAAGGGAGAACAGTGGAAGGGTTTGGATGGCTGGAATCAGGCAATTTAGCAGTTCCAGTGCGGGTGACGGGGGAGTGAAGTTTGGAGCCAGGGCAGCTGCTGCCGAAGGAAGGTCAGCTTTAGAAGAAGAAGAATCTGGAAGGGGAGCTGAAGGAACAGTAGTTTTAGGGGTAGGAGTTGGAGCTGGAGGTCGAGCAGGTGGAACAGATGGAGGTTCGTTAGCAGGGTCTAAAGTTAGAGATTCTGGAGTCAGAGAATCCTCCAGTTTAGGCATAGCTAAGAGCATATAAGCAGGACAGAAGAGATGGTTTAGCACTGAGAAAGAAAAATGCTATCACATAGGGCAACTCTTTCCATTTGCCTGAATGCTGACAGTAATTAGATAACTCCTGTAAAATATTGGGATCTAAGGAGCCACTCAGCGGCCATTTTTGTTGTTTTCTAAAGCATACTTTGGCCATTTTTTAGAACATAGACGAGTTAGCTTAGGATTCTTTATGTAAGCCATTAAACTGAGAGGTTTTAAAGCTTCAACAAGACAGCCTAACGGAGAGGAAGGACTAACAGGGTTAGAAGCCTTGTTTCCCATGTCTGCAGCAGAGAGGCAGAAAAATTAAAAAAAAATAAAAATAAAAAAACAAACATGATCCGGAGCCAAGGCTCCAGGCGTCCCCAAGGCCAAGGATGGATACTGGGCACAGGCTGCTTCTCAGCTCATCAGCCAGGGAAGCAGGGGCCCCGCCACGTGAGGCAAGGATTCCCCGGGAATCCGGACAGCGTTTGCCGTCAAGACGGATAAACGTGTCGGCCCTCACGTGGCCCCCAGGATGCACCCAATGGCAGTGGTCCCAATTCGAGAAATATCTCAGGCTGCAGACGTGGGAGATGGCTAGAAATTTTGGGCCTGTGATAGGGGCCGACCGTAGCCAATGAAGACCGTGGCCGGGGTTCCCCCAGTCTTAAGAATACTTGTGAGGCACCAGATGCTGTTTATGCTGGCCAAAAAATGGGGGAACTCACCAATTGGAGAAAGCAGTGTTGGATGGAATTTACTTGCGGTCTGGCGAAATGAACAGTGGTCTGTCCCGTACAGAGCAGAGTTTCTGGTTTGTGTAAAGCAGTCCCCGGTTTATGGGTTTCCAGGCACAGGGCACCCAGGAGCGCCCAATCAGTTTTTGGCACCAAATGTTAGTCAATTGGCAGCATTGTGCCCTTACCCTGCAAGGAAATGTCACGAAACATGACAGAATCCACTAGTAAGAGTTTTATTAAAGATAAAGGGACAGAGAGTGCACAGGCCTGTAGGAAACACATGTGTGGAGAAGAAGAACTTGGAACATGGCGATGGATTTTAAAGGCTGGGCATGGACAGATTGACATCACTACTCCACGCAAGCCCATAGATCACATGGCTACGCTGCATGCCTACGTAGCCATGCCATGTCACGGATCCTGGTCACACGAGATGCCTTGACCCGGAAATGGCTATCTTGACCTGGAACTGGCTTGGTGGAAGTGTCCAGGCCCACCGGGCATTTTGGTCACGCGAGATGCCCTGACCCAGAAATAGCTATCCTGATCTGGAACTGGCTAGGCAGAAGTGTCCACCGGGCATATGAAACCACACCTGACCATGGGGGCATGTTGTGAACCCTTCATCAAGTCCAAGTGGATCAAAGACCTCAAAATAAATCCAATTACTCTGACCCTGATAGAAAAGAAAGTAGGAAGTAGTCTTGAACACATTGGCATAGGAGATCACTTCCTAAATATAACACCAGTAGCACAGACACTGAGAGAAACAATCAATCAATGGGACCTCTTGAAACTGAGAAGCTTTTGTAGAGCAAAGGACACAGTCAACAAGGCAAAACGACAGCCTACAGAATGGGAAAAGGTCTTCACCAACCCCACATCTGACAGAAGACTGATATCCAGAATATATAAAGAACTCAAGAAATTAGACATCAAAATGCCCAACAGTCCAATTAAGAAATGGACTATAGAACTAAACAGAGAATTCTCAACAGAAGAAGCTCAAATGGCTGAAAGACATTTAAGGAATTGCTCAACATCCCTAATCATCAGGGAAATGCAAATCAAAACAACTCTGAGATACCACCTTACACCCCTCAGAATGGCTAAGGTCAAAAACACTGAAATCATCTTATGCTGGAGAGGATGTGGAGCTAGGGGAACTCTCCTCCACTGTTGTTGGGAATGCAAGCTTGTACAGCCACTTTGGAAATCAATATGGCGCTTTCTTAGAAAATTGGGAATCAATCCCCCCAAGACCCAGCTATACCACTCTTGGGCATATACCCAAGGAATGCTCAATCATACCACAAAGGCACATGCTCAGCTATGTTCACAGCAGCATTGTTTGTAGTAGCCAGAACCTGGAAACAACCTAGATGCCCTTCAACTGAAGAATGGATAAACAAAATGTGGTATATATCCACAATGGAGTACTACTCAGCAGAGAAAAACAATGACATCATGAGGTTTGCAGACAAATGGATGGATCTAGAAAAAATCATCCTGAGTGAGGTAACCCAGACACAGAAAGACAAACATGGTATGTACTCACTCATAGGAGGATACTAGATGTAAAACAAAGGATGACTAGACTGCTACTCACAACTCCAGGGAGGCTACCTAGAAAATAGGACCCTAAGAAAGACACAGAGATTGCCCAATGACAAAGAAATGGATGAGATCTACATGAACAACCTGGACGTGAATGCGGGTAATGAAGGGCAAGGGCTGAGGGAAAAAGAGCTTAGGGGAGTGGGAGATCCCAGCTGAATCAAGAACAGGGATGGAGAACAAGGAAAAAGAGACCATGATAAATGAAGACCCCATGGGAATAGGAAGAAACAAAGTGCTAGAGAGGTCCCCAGAAACCCACAAAGATACCTCCACAATAGACTACAGGCAATGGTTGAGAGAAAGCCTGAACTGATCTACTCTGGTGACAGAATGGCCAAACACCCTAATTGTCATTCTAGAAATCTCATCCAATGACTGATGGAAGCAGATGCAGAGATCCACAGCCTGGCCCCAGGTGGAGCTCCAGGAATCCAATCAGCGAGAAAGAGGAGGGTTTTTATGAGTGAGAATTGTTGAGACCAAGCTTGGAAAAAGCACAGGGACAAATAGCCCAACTGGTGGAAACACATGAACTATGAACCAATAGCTGAGGAACCCCAACTGGATCAGGTCCTCTGGATAAGTGAGACAGTTGATTAGCTTGAACTGTTTGGGAGGCACCCAGGCAGTGGGACCGGGACCTGTCCTTAGTTCATGAGATGGCTCTTTGGAACCTGGGGTTTATTCAGGGATACTTTACTCAGCCTGAGAGGAGGGGACTGAACCTGCCTGGACTGAATCTACCAGGATGAGCTGAATCCCCAGGGGAGTCTTTGCCCTGGAGGAGATGGGAATGGAGTGTGGGCTGAAGGGAAGGCGCATGGGGGGGTGTGGGAGGGGGGAGCACAGGGGAATCTGAGGCTGATATGTAAAATTAAATTAAATTGTAAAATAAAATAAAAAAAACTCAAAAATAAGTACAAGAAGCTTACAAAACACCAAATAGAGTGGACCATAAAAGAAAGTTCCCTGTCACATAATGTTCAAAACACTAAACACACAGAACAAAGAAAATTATTAAAAGCTGCAAGGGGAAAAAAGCAAGCCACACATAAAGGCATACTCCTTAGAATTACACCTAATTTCTCAATGGAGACTCTAAAATCCAGAAGGGCTTGTTCAGATGTGCTGCAGTCTAAGAAGCCACAGATGCCAGCCCAGATACTATACTCACCAAAACGTTCAATGCCATAGATGGGCAAAACAAAATATTCCATGAGAAAGTCAAATTTAAATGATATCTACCCACAAATCCAGCCCTACAGAAGGTACTATAAGGAAAACGTCAATCCAAGGAGGTTAACCACACCCATGAAAACATAGGAATTAAATGATCACACACCAGTTTGTGTGTAGGGAAACACACAAACACAGACACAGATACAGACATTCAGAAAGACAAACAGACAGACAGACTCACAAACAGACACACACACACACACACACACACACACACACACACTCACTACTACCACCACCACCAACAACAACAAAAATAACAGGAATAAACAGCCATTGGTCGTTATTATATCTCAATATCAGTGGACTAATTTTCCTAATTAAAAAGTACAGACTAACAGAATGGAGATGAAAACAGGATTCTTCTTTTGGCTGCAAAGAAGTAAAACACCTTGACATCAAAGATAGATATTACCTCAGAGTAAAGGATTGCAAAAAGATATTTCAGGCAAATGGACCTCAGAAATAAGCTGGTGAAGCCATTATAATATATCACAAAACATACTCCAAAACAAAATTAACTACATGATATGAGAAGAACTCTTCATTATAAAAGGGAAAAATCCACCAAGACAACATTTAATTCTTAACATTTATGCCCCCAACACAAGTGCATCCAAGTTTGTAAAGGAAATATTACTAAAACTTAAATCACACATTAACTCTCACACATTAATAGTGGGATTCTTTAATACCCCACTCTCACCAACATACAGGTTTTGGGGGATATTGCTTTAACTATATAATGATGTATTACATTTGTTTATGTTGCAGTACATTACTTTAACTTTGTAGAGGTGTGTTGCTTTTGTTTATGCTGCATTTGTTAAATTATGTAACAATGTGTTGGTGTTTCACCTTGCCTGCCTAAGGCACCTGATTGGTCTAATAAAAAGCTGGATGGACAATAGCTAGGTAGTAGATGGATAGGTGGGGCTTGTGGACAGAGAGAATAAGTAGGATAAATCTAGGCTAGAGAGAAGAGTACAAGGGAGAAAGAGAGGGAGAGACCAGGAGCCAGGTTGCCACCAGCCAGCTAGACACAGAGAAGGACATGCAGAATGAAAGAAAGGTAAAAAACTCTATGGCAAAACATAGGTGAAGAGAAATAAGTTAAATTAAGTATAAGAGCTACCAAAAGTGGAGCCTAAGCTAAAGCCAAGCATTCATAACTAATAAGAAGTGTCTGTATTATGATTTCGGAGCTGGTTGGTGGCCCATAAGAAAGCTTGTTACTTTATGAACCAGATGGATCTAACAGATATCTAAAGAACATTTCATACAAACACAAAATAATATTCCTTCTTCTCAGCAATCCATGGAATTTTCTCCAAAATTGACCAGATACTCTATCACAGAGAATGTCTCAACAAATAGAAGAAAATTGAAGTAACACTTTGCATCCTGTCAGACCACCATGGATTAAAGCAGAATTTGAACAACAGAAACAACAGAAAGCCTACAAACTCATGGAAACTGAACAAATCTCTACTGAATGACTACTGGGTCAAGGCAGGGATAGAGACAACAATTAAAGACTTTCTAGAATTCAATGAAAATCAATGTACAACATACCAAAACTTATGTGACACAATGAAAATGGTGCTAAGAGGAAAGTTCATAGCACTAAATGCCTTCATAAAGAAATTAGAGATATCTCATAAAAACTTAGCAGCACACCTGAAAGCTTTATAACAAAAAGAAGCAAGGACACCAAGATGAGTAGAGGACAGGAAATAATCAGACATAGAGCAGAAATCAATAAAATAGAAACAAAGAACAATACAAAGAATCACTTAAAAAGGAATTTTTTCTTTGAGAAAGTCAATAAGATAGACACATCCAAATTAATGAAAAGGCATAGAGAGAATATTAAAATTAGAAACAGAAAAAAGGGGCATGACAACAGATAACAGCAATTCCAAAGAATCATCAGGTCATATTTCAAAAGCCTGTACTCTACAAAATTGGAAAATCTAAAGAAATAGACAGTTTTCTTGATAGCTACTACTTATCAAAGTTAAATCAAGATCAGATAAGCAATATAAATAGGCCTATAACCACTAAGGAAATAGAAGAAGTCATTAAAAGTCTCCCATCTAAAAAAAGCCCAGGGCCAGAATATTTGAGAACAGAATTCTGCCAGTATTCCTCAAATTATTCCACAAAATAGAAATGGAAGAAACATTACCAAATTCATTTTATGAGGCCAAAGTTACCCTGGTGTCCAAACCACACAAAGATTCAACAAAGAAAGAGAATTACAGACTAATTTCCATCATGAACATTGATGCAAAAATACTCACAAACTGAATCCAATAACACATCAAATAGATCATCTACATTGGTCAAGTAGGCTTCAACCAAGAGAAGTAGGGATGGTTGAACTTATAAAATTTGACAATGCAATCCACCATATAAGAAAATGAAAGCAAAAAACCAAAAAACTTCTTGATCACTTCATTAAAGGGTTTAAAAGTCTTTGATGAAACTCAACACCCCTTCATGATAAAAGTATTGGAGAAACTAGTTATAGAAGGGACATAACTAAATGCAATAAAGGCAATTACAGCCAGCCTATAGCCAAAATCAAATTAAACGCAGAGAAACTCAAAGCAATTCCACTAAAACTAGGAACAAGACAAGGCTGTCCAATTTCTCTGTATCTATTCAATATAGTGCTTGAAGTTCTTGTTAGAACAATAAGACAATTAAAGGAGACCAAGGGGATACAAAAATGAAAGTAGAAGTCAAAGTATTGTTATTCACGGATGGTATGATTGTATGAATAAACAACCCCTCAAATTCTACTGGGGACTCCTACAGCTGATAAATATCAATGAATTGGCTGTATCCAAGATTAACTCAAAAAAATCAGTAGCTCTTCTATTCACAAATGACAAACTGTCTCAGAACTAAATCAGGGAAACAACATCCTCCACAATAAGTAAGTAACTTTCACAGTAAGTGAAAGATCTGTATGACAATAGCTTCAAGTCTTTGAAGAAATAAATTGAAGAAGATATCAGAAAATAGAAAGATCTCCCACGTCCATGGATCTGTAGGATTAACAGAGAAAAGATGACTGTCTTACTAATATAAAGACTATAGAGACTCAACGCAATCCTCATTCATACTCTAACACAATTCTTTAAAGGTCTTGAAAGAACAATACTCAATTTCATATGGAAAAACAAAGATAAAACAGCATAGCTAAGATAATTGTATAGAATAAAAAGGGCTTTCAGGTGTATCACCATCATTGATTTCAAGCTACACTAGAGAACTATAGTAATAAAATCCACATGTTATTGGAATAAAAACAGGCAGCTTGATCAGTGGAATCAAATTGCAGAGCAGATGTAAACCTACACACCTATGCACATTTGATATTTGATAAAGAAGCCAGAAATATACAATGGAAAAAAGAAAACATCTTCAACAAATTGTCCTGGTCTAACTAGATGTCTGCATGTAGAGGAATGAAAATAGATCCATATCTACCACCCTGCACAAAACTCAAGTCCATGTAGATCAAAGACCTCAACATGAAACCAAATACACTTAACCTGATAGAAGAGAAAGTGGGGAATATTCTTGAATGCATTGTCACAGCAGACAATTTTCTGAACAGAACACCAGTAACTTGGACATCAAGATCAACAATGGGACCTCAAGAAACTGAAAAGATTCTGTAAGGCAAAGAACACCATCAATAGGACAAAAAGGCAGCCTAAAGAGTAGGAATATATCTTAACCAACTCCATATTTGACAGAGGATTAATATCTAAAATATATAAAGAACTCAAGAAACCAAATAATCCAATTAGAAGTTGGGGTACAGATCTAAACAGAGAATTCTCAACTGACCAATCTCAAATGGCTGAGAAGTGCTTAAAGAAATCTTGTATACTATTAGAAGGACCAGCCTGAAAAATATACTTCCCAGGGGCTCAGAAGGGAAACTACAAGCGATGAGAACTATTTTCAGGAATTGATCTCAGCACACCGAGCTCTTTAGTCCATTTGCCATTTAGTCCATCCTCTGGGATAAAATCCTACCTACTATAGTTCTATACTCAAGCCTAGTTCCTTTCTGGCCTGATTTGTCTCTACCTTTATCTGTTGTTCCCTCTAGGTTCTATCTTAATTCTCTCATCTTAGTTCTGTCTCGTCTAAGTCCTTCTCATCTCATTCTTACCCATCTAGTACTTTCCTGTCTGGCTTTTCCTTCATCTTCCATCCTGACCTCCAGTTCCCTAGTCAAAAATCCTCTCCAGCCAAAATCCTCAATATCCTCTCTTTGTTCTCCTTATACCTCAGTTCTCCCCAAGTCTCTCAGAAATCCAGTTGTAAACCCAAGCAATAGCAATCCTCTGGCAGAACAAGGTCGCCTGGCTTGAATTCTTATGGGATCATAAAGGCAGGTAAGGATTTTCCTCAGGCAGTGGCAGTCAGGCTTTCTTTTACAACCCAAAAGGGGAGTGGTAAAGGAGGAGGTCAAGCTAATGATCCGTTAGTATATCAAGAAGGGGATCTATGTGCACAGTCTACATTCCTAGAAGTAGTTAGGTAAGGAGTTAGGAGTTTATAATGTTAGTAATAGAAAAGGAGTGTCTCAGATTGCACAAGAAATAAAGCTATCTGCCTGACCTAGGGAACAGGCATCTTTTCCAAAAGGATGTTACTTTAGTTCGGGAGATCTTTTGGCCTTGGATGCTTGATAGGTGTTTAGATAAATAAAATGTTAGGAGTTCTTGGAAGCACATATAGCAGTACAAGAAAATCATTGCAGGAACCAGCTAATATATATATATATATATATATATATATATATATATATATATATATATATATATATATATATACAAAAGCTAAAATATCAAAAAGACTTCTTAAGCCGTGGTTTGACCTTTGGAAAAGTCCTTGACTTTTCTAAGTAGTAGCAGATGGGTTCCATTACATTTTCCTGTGGCTTGCAGCAAAGAAATAGTCAACATCCTTGTCCATCAGGTAAATGTAAATCAAAATGACTTTGCGATTCCATCTTAAACTTGTCAGAAATGCTAAGATTAAAATAACAAATTCTCTTGTGAGAATGTTGAGCAAGGAGAACAATCTTCCACTGCTGGTGGGAGTGCAGACTTGCACAGCAATTTTTGAAATTAATATGAGCTTCTCAGAAAATTGGGAATCAGTCTACCTCAAGATTGAACTATACCACTCCTGGGCATATACCCAAAGGATGCTCCACCCCACCACAAGGGCACTTGCTCAACTATGTTCATAGCAGCTTTATTCATAATAGTCCCAAACTAGAAAAAAACTAGATTACCCTCAACTGAAGAATGGATAAAAAAAATGTGGTATATTTATACAATGGAGTATTACTCAGCTGTTAAAAACAATGACATCAAAAAAATTGCCAGCAAATGGATGGAACTGGAAAAAAATCATCCTGATTGAGGCAACCCAGATCCAGAAAGATAAAACATGGTATGCACTCACTTATAGGTGGTTATAAGCTGTGAAGTAAAGGATAATCATGCTACAATTCACAGACCCAAAGAAGGTAGTAACAAGGAGGACTCAAAGGGAAACTCCATGGGAAGGGGCAATATAATAGATTTTACTGGTGGACTGGGGTAGATGGGGAAAGTAATAGGATGGAACAGGTGGGAGCTTTGGGGGTAGAGACGATGGGAATTAGGTGGCATTTCAGGGATAAGGTAGAAAACTAGTGCACTGGAATCTCCTAGGAATGTATGAGGATGACCTCAGGGAAAATTCTTAGTAATGGGGGATGTGGAGTCTGAACCAGGCTTTTGTAACCAGGGAAGGATTTCAGTGGAGGGATTGGGACGCCAAACCTGCCACAACGCCTCCAACCTAAAATTTGTCCTGCCTGCAAATTGTGCTGAGATAAAGGTGACACAGAATTTGTGGGAGTGGCCAACCAATGACTCATACAATTAGAGACCTAGTCAAGGAAAGGGATCCCGCCCCTGACACTGTCTGGAGTAGCAGGAACCAGAGGATGGATAGTCCAGAGACATAGGATAGAACCAAACACGTTCAGAAAAAAAAAAATCAGTGAAATGATTCCTAATGATACTCTGCTATACTTGTAGATAGGAGCCAGGAAACAGATGCAGATACCCATAGCCAAACTTTAGGTGGAGTTTGGGTAATCCTTGGGAGAAAGGATTATAGGAGTCAGAGGGGTCAAGGACACCACAAGAAAACCCACAGAATTAACAAACCTGGGTTCATAGTGGCTCAACAGATAATGAAGAGACAATTAGGGAGCCGGTATGAGTCTGACTTAGGTCCTCTGCATATGTTATGATTGTGCAGCTTGGTGCTCTTGTGGGACACCTAACAGTGGGAGTGAAGGCTGTTTCTAACTCTTTTACCTTCTTTTGGGACCTTTTTCATTCTACTGGGTTGCCTAGTCCAACCCTAATATAAGGGGAGCTGCCAAGTCTCACTGCAACATGGTATGCCATGCTTGGTTGTTAACCTTGGGAGGCCTGCTCTTCTCTGAAGTGAAATGGAGGAGTAGTGGATCTGGGGGATAGGGTAGGTGGGGGGGGACTGGGAGGAAAGGAAGTAGGGATAACTGCAGTCAGGATGCAATATATGAAAGAACAATAAATTTTAAAAAAGGAAAGGAGAAAGGTAGTGTAGATTAATTGTAATAAGTTTTTATGGGTTGTAATTCACAAAGATCTACCTTTCCTTTGTATATTGTTGAAACAGGCATATGATATATTAGAAATTATGGTTCTCATAGATTATAACATAATTACTCATCTGAGCTTATTTATTTTAGTGAAGCCTAATTTCTTGCAATATAGTTCAGTTTCACATCTATATACTGACATTGTAATTAAGTAATCATCAACATATTACAAAAGCCAGTATTTTTTTAAAGATATATTTATTTATTATGTGCACAGAAGAGGGTGCCAGATCTCATTACAGATGGTTGTGAGGCACCATGTGGGTGCTGGGAATTGAACTCAGGACCTCTGGAAGAGCAGTTGGTGCTCTTAAGCTCTGAGCCATCTCTCCAGCCCATTATTTTTAATTTGGAGTGAAAATTACTTTATGCTATTTTTGCTGAAAGCTGATTGAATAAGAATTAATCATGCAGAAGCCATGGGACATTTATGGAGTTGCTGTGGAGGGTTTCATGAGATTTGCATAAGTGATAAATCAGTGTTTTACAACAACTATTTACCAATAAGTTCACTAAGAATACAATATCATATATAAGTATATATAATTTATTTTGCATTTTATATATTGCATGTTTATATACATACATATACATGCATATAAGGAAATCAGATGTCCTTTTTCATTTAAGTATTCTATTCTATTCATTTAAGTATACCTATTTTTAATAGGTATCTATATTAATAAAACTAACATGTGGGATCAATTATGATGGGTTATGAAGGGTAGATATAGATTTAATGTTAGCAACAATATTTTCTAAAAAGTAAGTTGCTTTACTCTGTGTTTTGAGCATGCACTTAACTTAGGCTCATTTTTTATTTTTCTTTTGTTAATATGCCTTTATTTATTTTATTTTAATTTAGAGTTTATTTTTACTTTATGTATATAAGTGTTTTGCTTGTATGTGTACCATTTTTATACCTGGTGCCCACAATAGCCAGAAATGATATTGGATAACCTGGAACTGGAGTTTTAGACTGTTGGGAATCACCATGTGAGGGCTGGGAATTGAAACTGAGTCCTCTGCAAGAGTAACAAGTGTTCTTAACTGATGAGCCATGAATTCCAGCCCTAGGCTAATGTTTCTAATCTGAACTACAACAGAATATAATGATGATAATGCTATTGCTCTGTGCTTAGGATAATATGAAAAGTATGTGAACGATTGGGGTTATTTTTCTTTTTTATTAAAAAAATTTGTTCATTTTACATACCAACCATAGATCCCCCTTGTAGCTGGAAACCTGTCTACATCCCCCTCTCTTCCCTCCTCCCACTCATTCAGCCTCCTCCCCACAAACCGATCCTCCATTCCCTCCTCTGACAAGGTAAGGCCTCTTGTGGGGAGTCAGTAAGGCCTGGTACATTCAGTTGAGGCAGGTCTAAGGCTTTCTCTCTGCATCAAGGCTGTGCCAGGAGTCCTACCATAGGTAGTGGGCTCCAAAAAGAAAGCTCATGGACCAGGGATGGATTCTGATCCTACTACTAGGGTGTTTAATTCCAGTCACACATATAACTGTACAAGTATCAGATTGGCAAAATCTATTCTGAACAAAATTCCTCTACATGTTTTTGCAGAGCTTATTTCTCTATGCCATACCATTTGAGTTGAGGCCCCTCCTTCTGGTACTGTCTCTGAGGTCATATTGTGCACGTATTGCCATCATCACATCATTTCCTTTGATGTTTCATAGCAGAGTATTTTCAGGCAACACTAGTTACAGATAGGGGAATTGCTCCTCATCCCTTTGCAGTGGGCCTTGTTTATTTTAATGTAAGACATCCTGTGCCATTAGCACTAAAGACAAAATGTCTAGGAAGTATCTTGACTCTTACTAGGGTCTTCATCTTTACTCAGATTTAACTGGAGAGAATTTTGTGGACTTTAAGGGTTGATGACACATTTGCCTTAAGAGGGAAAAGGCAAAAGGAATATTAAGGAAGACTCTGGAGAGTGTGGTATACGAGTGGTAAGGATATTGAATAACTTAGGAGAGAGTGAGAGACCTAGGGGAAAGTTTGGCATTCAGAGGTCTTTCTTTTCTTTAGACAGTGAGGTTCACATGATTAATGTATACTTGAATGAGAAAAAAAATTTAAGCAAAGGGGTTTACAGAAAAATCAAATTTGCTTTAGAATTTAGTATGAAAAAAATAATCAACATGAAGGCTCACAGTGATGTTTATAATGGCGTCATCACACTTAAATTAAAGAAAACTTGAGACTTAGGATATGCAGCTTATGAGGATATAGTAGCATCTTAATCCTTAGTATTTATCATTTGCCAAGTTAACTTCATGAAAAATGCTACTTTCTAATGAGCTGATAGCCATTTTTCTTAATCAATGTTTTTTATTTATTTTTTTCCTTGGGGAAAGGTCAAGGTATTTGTTTTGTTTTGAGACATGTTGTTGTTCTTTAGGCCAGTCTGTCATGAAACATAGTATGTAGCCTAGGCTGTCCTTGAACACATCATGGTCCTTCTGCCTCAGCTTTTCAAGTATGGCAAGAGCCTTGATGCCTGGTTTTATTGAATCACTATATTTATCTACATATCTAGGAGCTAACAAACTTGAGCAAGACACATATTGCTCTTGTCTTGATAGTATTCATGTCCTAATTATAAATTTGACAAAAATTAATAGACTATTTTGAAATAAAATGTTGGAAGTAAAATTAAGGGACTGACATAAGAATATGAGGGAAGCTCTTTTTTGTTTGATTTTTCAAGACAGGGTTTCTCTGTGTAGTTTTGGTGCCTGTCCTGGATCTTGCTCTGTAGACCAGGCTGGCCTCGAACTCACAGAGATCTGCCTGGCTCTGCCTCACAAGTGCTGTCTTGTGAATCTGTTTTGTATGTGTATGTTTGTAAGTATTTTTGCATGCCTGTTTGAGTGCATTTGACCCTCACAAAAGTCTCTGTGCTCTTTTATTTAACAGCAGAAAAAGAATCACAAAGGGAATGAGTGTGAGGGATACTGTATAGAAATCATTAGCAGAATTTACAAAGGATTGTAGCTGGAGAATTTCTCTCTAGCTCCCGCCAAGTCCCGCCAGTCCCGGAGCCTGCTTATAAAATAAACATATAGACTCTTATATTATTTAAACTGCTCGGTCATTAGCTCAGGCCTACCATTGTCTAGCTCTTACTCTTATACTAAGCCTATTTCTGTTAATCTATATGTTGCCACATGTTTCGTGGCTTTACCTGTTGCCTCTACATGATGCTCCCTGAACGGCAGCTGGTGTCTTCTCTCAATCTTTCTCTCCTCCTGCTCTCTCCTCTCTGCTAGTCTTGCCTATACTTCCTGTCTGGCTACTGGCCAATCAGTGTTTTATTTATAGAGAGTGATATCCACAGCAAAGGATTAAGTCATAGACTCCAACAGATCCAGATAACAGATAGTACTGATAATATGATTGTTTGTAAAACAACAACTTTACAATATGCTCCACAATTTATGGTGGATATTATTTCATAAGACTGTTGTCAGCCTATGTTTGCTATTTTCAGCAAATTATTGCCATAATACACATGAATTACTCTGTGTCAGGAGCATGGAAGAGTATAGAGATTACAGTTATGTAATAGCCCTGGTTGTAGAAATTTCTTACATGTAAAATTCAAGGCAGGTGAGGTTGGTTGTTACACTGTTCTTGGAAAGGCTTGGTAAACAAACAGGTTGATTTTACATTGTAAGATGTAAAGTCTTTAAAGTCAGTTCATTTGGAAATTTGTTGGCAATATGACCTTAGGAACTTCAGTTTGTGGTTCCTCAATGTGTTAATCTATAAAGTTATAATGTACTTAACTTTCTATGATTGTTATGGAAGTTTAATGATTGTTTAAAAATGAAGGAAATATATCTAGAAATTGCCATATAATGATTCATAGATTCCCATTATCAATCAAAAGTCTCCTGTACTCCATTTACTTAAGAATCTTTATATGCTTGAGAGATGGTTCAGGGAAAAAGTGCTTGCTTCTATGCTTATGGTCTGGTGGAAGGAGAGAACAGACTCCTAGAACTTGTTACATTATTTCCACATGCATACGTGGTCTCACACAAAATAAATAAATATTATTTAAAAATCTATCTGTCCTTAATTGGAAGTTCCTTAGACATTTTTTTGTGTGTTTGTATTTTATGTATTGTGTTAAGGGCATGGGTTTTGCTGATGAGAAAAGTGATTTATCCCAGTATGCTATGACTATGTAGGATAAATATAATGAGAGTAGGTAACATAATTATTCCAAACTTTAATGGGATCTTTTATGTTACTTAATCTTTAAGTATTTTGTTTATAGAAATTTCTGGTAGATGATTTTCAGCAAGTTAAGAAAATATCTTTTCATTTATAGAAAATTAAGATGTTTATTTTTTCTTGTTTTAATTGGTAGTGACTATTCAAATTTTATAAAATGGTCTTAGTCGTAGTTTTCCTGCCTGGCCCACAGTCAGAACAAATCTCTCTCACCTGCCAGTCCCAAAGCCATCAGACCTAACCAAGTAAACACAGAGACTTATATTGGTTACAAACTCTATGGCCATGGCAGGCTAACTTGCTAACTGTTCTTACAGCTTAAATTAATCCATTTCCATTAATCTATACCTTGCCAATGGCTCGTGGCTTACTGGCATCTTCACATGCTGTTTCTCATCATGGCGGCTGACAGTGTCTCTCTGCCTCAGCCTTCCACTTCCCAGCTTTATTCTCCTCCTTGTCCAGCCTATACTTCCTGCCTAGCCAATGGCCAATCAGTGATTTATTTATTGACCAATCAGCAACACACTTGACATACAGACCATCCCACAGTACTTAGTTGTACCATCTTCTTGATTAAGGATTACATTCTTTTTCTATTATCTGTTATTAGTGTATTTCAAGTACTACTCTCCTTTATCTCAATGTAATCTTTATTTACCCTAGAGAATTGCAGCTGCATTGGGTTGTATGACTCTGAAATAATGGTCCATAGCTTTCATCTTGCCTGAGTACATCTGTCACACTTTTATTAGTTCTTAGAATGAAATCTACAATAATCAAGGAGGTTAGAAAAGCAGATTCCATTGTGTCTACTTATATGACATATTACACTTACTAACTTATCTATGTTGAATCATCCCTGCATCTCTGGAATAAAACTACTTTAATCATTGTGGATCCTCATTCTGATACTTTTTTTTCAAGACAGGGTTTCTCTGTGTAACTTTGTGCCTTTCCTGGATCTCACTCTGTAGATCAGGCTGGCCTTGAACTCACAAAGATCCACCTGACTCTGCCTCCTACCACTGTCTGGCCTGATACATTTTTTTAATTCAGTTTGCAAGTATTTTATTGATAAGTTTTGCAATTATGTTCATTAGAGAGGGTGGATGATAATTTTCTTTTTTAGCTGCTTCATATTTTGGTTTGGCATCAGGCTAATACTAGCTTAATATAAAGAATTTAGACTCCTTTACATGGTGCCTTATAGGTGGACAACTGTGTCAAGATGAAGTTTGCTATGTTCTTCCTAGTCAATGGCTGTCTGAAACTCATTGAGGTCAGTCACCCACAGAAGCTTCAAAACTTTCTGTGAGAAAAACATTGCCACAGAAGTAGCTGCTTATGATCTGGATGAAGAATGGAGGATTATGTGCCCTGAATCAGTGTTAGGAATGACAATTATTTTCCGTGTAAAGCAAGGTGTTTTGACCTACAGCAGCATGTGCAGGCTCTTGAGTAAAGGACTTTCTTTTTGTAGATCAGCGAGAACTGGAAAAGGAAGCAACATTTGTTCATATATGCCAATCTGAATATTTTTAACTTGCTTATTGATAAAAATAATAAATCAATAAATAGATAAATAAACAGATAATCCAATACAAATAAATAAATGTAGAGAAGGATACAACTATGCCTTTACCATTGGGGTCCAAAAAAGCTAGTACAATTTGAAAACTTTTTGATCTCTTTAAGGAAGATGATGTCCACCAATATATTGTCATTAAACAAAGACAGTCTTAATTCAGTCTGCGTAGCAAGTCAGGTCATTTTCTAAAATGTCAACCAGATGATGTCTGCTAACTTTATCATTTCTTGACACATTATAAATGAAACTACAACTTGTTTAACCTGATTTTTACATAAATCTTCGACTTCATCCCTCTATTATTCATTCTCTTCCAGTCAGAATGTATCATTCTCCCTCTTTAAATTCCATGCACAAAATGGTCTTGTCATAATTCTTAATTCTTACTTATGGATAAACATAATTGCTGTTGACTACAGGTCTCTACTTCTTAAATTTTAAGTTATATTTTGTTTCTTTTCCTGGATTGATGCACTTCATCTAACTCTAATATTCTCCCTATCTTATCTCCTTATATGTTGTGCTTTATTCTGATATTTTTGCTTTTTTAAAAATCTTTTGCTACTCATTATATAACTAAAGTCACTTTAAATTATATTAGAATATTGAATTTCTTACATTTTCAATTGTGCAATATTCTATCATTTGCACGTTAAATTTCTAGCAAAATATGCCTTTTATACTGCTGTCTGTTGCAGTTCTTTTTCTGATTTCTTAAATGTATTTTTAAAATATATTAGTTATACATAAAAGCTTCATTATAATATTTAGATACATTACTTAATGCATTATGTTCATATTTACCCCATTACCCTCTTTATTCTCCCTCATTCCGCTGATCCTCTTTCTCTTCAGAATTGAACTGATTTCTAAATTCATGATGTTTTATTTTGTTTTGTTTTTAATGGTCAAATATGCTTCTCCATCAGGCCATTCTTTTCTTACTCGATATTCATGTTTCTCTTATATTTCATTGAACTCATGCTTATTCAGACAGATAATGGTTAAAAGACACAAAGTTGATCCATCATCTACCCATTAAATATACTCAGATAAAATGCAAGACTAAAAGTTCAAAATAGCAGAATCAATGAGTATTTAGAACAGTTAAGTGTGTCAATGTTCAGGAATGGTGTTAATTAGATTCTAGAGTTATCTTTGAAATGCTTTCAATTATGCAAATATTAACACTAAACATTTCAGAGTCTTTGACAAGATAGATTGCTATGTGCATGTTCCTAAGATTGCTGTTACTGCTGTACAAAAGGACGTGCTGTCCTTAGCCATGAATAAAGTCAAGAATAAAGTCACCAACGAAGTATCACAGCAGTCTCCAAAGAAGACCTTATGTATCCTAGGAACAAATTAAAGCCATATTGTACACATATGGTCAAGAATGACCTGTAAGATATGAATTTTATTTCATAAGTTCTTTCTATAGTTAAAATTTGACCCAAAAGAAGACAGATATTTATAAAATATATGATCATTAGTATATTAACATAAAACCTGATGTCAGATACAATATTTAACCCTAAGTTTCATATGGTCACTGAAAACAAAATATCAATCAGGAAGTATTTTATTTCATTTTATAAGCACATACTCTGCCAATGGTATGTTTTTTTTAATAGCTTATTAAGAAGTGTAAAGTTTTTCTTCACTTTCCTTTTAAAATACAGGAAAAAAGGTTAATAACAGAAATAAATATTCTCCTCCTCCTCCTCTCCCTCCTCTTCCTCCTCTTCCTCCTCCTCTCCCACCTCCTCTTCCTCCTCCTCCTCCTCCTCCTCCTCCTCCTCCTCCTCCTCCTCCTCTTTCTCCTCCAGTTCTCTTCTTACTTTCAGTTCAATGACAGGTAGGGAAGAATAACTTGAAGCAAAGGAGCTGAAGCACATGAGAGATAGGCCTAGACTTTAGGATATGGCTGAAGAAAAAGAGACAGCAACAAACTCCTGAGCAAAGAGATTAGCCTTTCATGGGAAGAATAACTCCAGTGCTTTATCAATTGGAAAGAAAAGAGATTTCTATACCTGGTATTAGAAAGCAATAACATTTTTTCTGAACCCATGACTTTTTTTCCCATGAAATGAAAGTTAAAGAAATTTTCTGTGAAAAAACAAATGAGAAGTTTTAAAAGTTTAAGGGAGAAGAGTGATGAAAGATCAAAATGATCTCTGTAGCAGCTGGATAAGTAAACTGAATAAATAGATATCAGGAAAAAAACATGGATGAGTCTAGGAAGTAAATGGTTTCTGAGACTTCTGAGATAATAAAATATGAAATACCGATAGACTAAATGCCTGCATCTCCTAGAAAGAGTATATGCTGGAAAAATAAGTCAATTTAAATCTATGATGTGTATTCAAAGTAAAATTTTTAATCAAGGACAAATTAGAAATGCTAAAAATTACATGAAACCACAGAAAGACAGTCTTCAGAAAATGAACAAATTCAGCCTTTTTTCTATGAAAAGATTAATAAATTTAAAAAGTCTTTAAACTAATTGAAAGTCTTATTTTACAAAGGAAAATATCAACTTTAGGAAAAATAATTTGACATCATTAAATATTCCAAAGTCATTAAAGGCACAATAAGGTAAAGTTAGTAACTATTTTTTAGCAATAAATTCTGAAGCCTCTGAAAATGGAAGAAATGCTTTAGACAAAATTCCTAAGTTAAAAGGAAGAAATAGAAACTCAGAATACTTATTTGACTTCAAGAAAATAAATTTTTAACAACTATCATCCAACAAAGAAAGTTATAAACCCAATATCCTTGACAGTGAAGTATGCAGAGTTCTTAGACATGCTAAGCTTGACCAAATTCATTACAAGTATAGCGGATGCCTAGGGAAATGGCTCAGTAGGTAAAAATGTTTGTTACACAAGTTCAAGGAGCTGATTTCAAATCCCTGAACCTTTATAAACCCTGGTATTACAGCAAACATCTGTAATACAAGTGCTCCTACGGTAATATGAAAGGTAGAGACAGGAGAAACTCAGAAACTTAAAAAGGTAGCTGCCTGAATCCATAGAGTAGTGACCAACAAAAGATACAGCCTGTGTCTCAAACAATATAGAAGATGGAAAGTGTCACCTGAGTTTGACTTTTGCCTCCACATGCATGTCATTACATTTTGTTGCCTACACTCTAACACAGGAACCCACACACACATAGTAATTTATTTTTAATTAAAGTAAAAAGGATAAAAGAAAGGGAATAAACATCTATCTTCAGTTATGATGCTTCATGATGCAGACATGAGTCTAGGGCAAGATCATAAAATAGGGAAAGACTTCTCCAGATATGATGCCCTAATGTCACAAAGGAAGAATTCTTATGTAAGTGTCAACAAAGATCAAAGAGATCTTTCCTTTTAATAGGATGTGAAATAATGGTCATGTAATGTTGATTTATATTTGAAAATTAATGAATTCTATTCACAATTTCCTGAAGAAATGAAAAGAGCATTATTATTGTAATACATTAAAAAATATTTTCCAAATCTCTACTTTTTTAAGAAAAATAAGTGATATCATTCAATATAATTCGATATTATAACATGTTTAATGAGTGGGAAATGTTTGCAAATATTATTTTAAGGCAAAATGTCATTTAAAAACATATTTAAATGTTCAAATATGCAGTGGAAAATAAAAACTTTCCTTTCCAAGAAGTGAAGGGGATGTGAGGAAGTCACTAATAAGTAATCTATGTTGTGGTGGCCCAGGGATTTTATATTCAAAAGATCTGTACAATTCAATTTCAAGACATTTTTGTGTTATTCCTTTTTGACTTATTTTTTTCAAATTTTAATTAAATCTTCCAAAATACCTGTAAGTTTGAAAGGAGAAATGTCTTAGTCAGTGTTCTATTGCTGTAAAGAGACATATAACCATGGCAACAATAAAGCATTTAATTGGAGCTTGTTTACAGTTTCAGAGACAGTCTATTTTCATCATGGTGGGAAGCATGACAGCATACAGGCAGACATGGTGGTGGAGAAGTAGCTGAGAGTTCTACATCTGGATCTGCAGGTAGCAGGAACAGAGAAAGCCACTGGACCTGGCTTGGGCTTTTGACACCTCAAAACCCACCCTCAGTGACACACTTCCTCCAACAAGCCCACAACGACCAAAAAAGGTCACATATCCTAATCTCTTCCAACTAGTGGCACTCCTATAATGACTAAGCACTTAAACATATGAGCCTATGTGGGCTATTCTTACTCAAATTACACACACACACACACACACACACACACACACACACACACACACAGATACAAACACACATATCTATATTCAATATAGATATATAGGAAGATAAATCAATGTTTTAAACTAATCTATGTAAAGGAGTGTGTGTGTTTGTGTGTGTGTGTGTGTGTGTGTGTGTGTGTGTGTGTGTGTGTGTACTCTTTCAACATATCAATACTCATTTTAAAATTTATTATGTAAGGTAATAGTTTTGTCCAGTGCAGATATGCCATAACTGTTTTTTTTTTGGTTATGTCCTTATAACTCCAGTGTAAATATAAAATGATATGAGTAAAATTACATTAAGTATATCTAATATGCTGAACATCTCAGCTCAGCAACATGTGCAGTTGTTTGCCTTGGTGATGCTGTGGCTGATGGAGAGCTGCCCTCACAGCTGCATGAAATAATAAAAGACATCATATGACCACATTTTCCCATGTCTATAGAGACCAAAGTTCAAAGTTATGATTTATATCTACATGATTTATAATTGTATATGACTTAAATAGAATGGAGGTTGATTTTATGCCATTGAAAAGTCATAAGACAAAGACCAACTATACTTGAAAGAATGATTTTAAAATTAATTTTTTTCTTCAAAAAATTTCTGTGTGTGTGTGTGTGTGTGTGTGTGTGTGTGTGTGTGTTTTCCTCTTTCTTACATTTTTTTGTTATTTTAAAGTTTTTCTCTTTTGGAATTTTATTACAAATTCTTAGTTTCTGGGAAGATTTGGGTTCTCATTTCAGTTCTCATTTTCTGAGCTCTCGCCTGAATTGTTGCTAAGTCCAGTTATTATAATCTTTTTGCTTTTTTTTTTTCTTGGCTTTTTTTTTTTTTGGTTTTTCGAGACAGGGTTTCTCTGTGTAGCTTTGCGCCCTTCCTGGAACTCGCTTTGGAGACCAGGGTGGCCTCGAACTCACAGAGATCCGCCTGGCTCTGCCTCCCGAGTGCTGGGATTAAAGGCGTGCGCCACCACCGCCCAGCTAATCTTTTTGCTTTTTGAGACAAGGTTTCTCTCTGTGTAGCCCTGGCTGTCCGGAAACTCACTCTGTGAACCAGACTGGCCTTGAACTCAGATCCACCTGCCTCTGCCTCCCAAGTACTGGGATTAAAGATGTGCGCCACCATGGCACAGCTATAAGCTTGAATTGTTTCTTATCTGCTAACTTGCATTTTTTGAGTATTTCACCACTATTTGGGACAAAAGCTGCTTCCACATTTTAAAATACTTGTGTTCCTGTGAACTTAAGTTCTGTTGGCCTAGAATATTTGATTCTAGATTAAGGTGCACTCCTGCCAGTATGTAAGATAAAAATTACACTGAACTGAAGCTCAGACTTCCCCTGACCATTTTGGGCTTTTTATGCTCTTAAGTCAACAGGCAGAGAAAGAGTCAACAATGTTAGCAATGATGATTGACTCAGGAAATTGGATTGTTTCTTCACAATGGAGGTAGGGAAGATTATATCTGAAGTGCAGGGGAATTTTTGGGAGCATTTCTTGGTGTTACTATGTCCTGTAATTAAATTTAATGGGAAACTATAACATCCCAATCCATGCAGAATGACAAAGGGCCCAGACTCTTCAGAATTAAGGTATGTGTCACTTCTTGAGGAAAAGAGGCAGAGATACTGAGGTGCTTGCTGAAGATGTAGGAAAAACAAAAAGGGTATTTATTGTGATTTGAATAGGGATGGTCCCCATAGATTCATGTGTTTGAATGCTTAGCCCATAGGGAATGGCACTATTAGGAGGTGTGGCCTTGTTGGAGGATGTGTCACTCAGGGTGGGTGGGCTTTGAGGTCTCAAAATTTATGCTCAAGTTATGCCTTACTGTGGCTCACAGTCTCTTTCTACTGCCTGAGGATCAAGATTTAAACTCTCAGCTACCTCTCTAGCACCATGTCTGCGTATGTGTTTCTCATCATGATGATAATGGATTAAACACTGGAACCATAAACCAGCCCCAATTAAATGTTTTCCTTTTTAAGAGTTGTTTATGAGACATTTCTTTAATAATATTATGTATTTCTTCTATGGGATTCCATCAATAGACAACCACTATTGAGCTACTCAGACCACAGGCTGTAAGCTAGCATGTTATACACACATATATATGTGTGTGTGTGTGATTTATATATATATATGATCATGTATATCCTACAATCCTATATGTTATTACATTATATATATATACTATAATAGAATCTTATATATGATATATACACATAAATACACACATATTTATTTATTTTACATCCAGACTTCAGTTTCCCCTCCTCCCTCTCTTCCAAGTCCATTCTACCCACCTCTCCTCTGCTCAATTTGTTCTTGATTTCTATTCAGAAAATGGCAAGTCTCCCTTGGATATCATAATAATATGGCATATCAAGTTGCAGTAAGACTAATCACCTCCTCTTATACTAAGGCTGGACAAGGTAACCTGATATGAAGAAGCCAAAGACAGTCACTGCCCCCATCATTAAGAGTCCCACAAGAAGACCAAGCTATACAACTGTCACATACATGCAGCAGGCCTACGTCAGTCCCATGCAGATTCCTAGGTTATTGGTTCAGTCTCTGTAAGCTTCTATGAGCCTAGGTTTTAGTTGACACTGTGAGGTTTCTTGTCATTTCCTTGACCCCTCTGGCTCCTTTAATACTTCATCCCTTTCTTCAGTCTGATTCCCTGAGCTTGGATTAATGTTTGACTGAAGGTCTCTGCATCTGTTTACATCAGTTGCTGGATGATGCCTCTCTGAATATTAGTTATAACTATGAATTATTTTTATTTTAGACAAAAAAGGGGAAATGTGGCAACGTATTATGTCCCTAAAATATTGTGCACTCTAATAAAGTTTATCTGAGGATCAAAGGAAAAAGCCAGCCACTATAGTAAACATAGATATCAGATAATGGTAGCTCATGCCTTTAATCCTATCATTTGGGTGGCAGAGATCCATCTGAATTTCTGTGAGTTCAAGACCACATTGGAAACAGAGCCAGGCGTGATGTTATATACCTTTAAAAGTCTGGAAGTCTGTGCAGACAGACAGGAAGTGACAGAGCTGGGCAGGAAGAGGAAGTGATATCGCTGGGTGGAAAGAGGAAATGAGATGGCAGAACAGAAAGGCATATGGATGTGAGTATACAGGAAGTATGTCCCTTTGGAGACTGAGGTGTTGGTGAGGTGAAGTTTTCTGTGACTTGTCCTATTTCTCTGATCTCTCAGATTTTCACCCCAATATCTGGCTCTAGGTTTTTACTAATAAGACCATTCAGCAATTCATTTTGCATCACTATGGGACTAGGCACAAATTTATGAGTTTAGCAATTTATTGTTAGGCATCATTGTATTGACATTTTTCTTCTCTAATCATATTTTTATATCCTAGGTCTCTGTGCCATCCAGACTCTGATTCCTAGTGCTCAAGGCAGTGTCCAGGATGAACTCATTCTCATGGCATGGGCCTCAGGCTGGAGCAGTCATTGGTTGACCACTCCCACAATCTCTGTGCCATTATGCCAGCATATCTCATAGGCAGTACAGACTGAAGATCAAAGGTTATGTCACTGGGTCTATGTCCCAATCTATCCACTGGAAGTCTTGCCTGGTGACAGGAGGTGGCCAGTTTATACTAAGTATCCCTATTTGTTTGGAGTCTGAGCTGGGGTCATCCTTGTGTATTACTGGGAGTTTCCTTTGCACCGAATTTATACCTTACCCGAACCCCCACCCCTTTTAGTCATCTCTTTCAGTACTCTGCCCCCTCTAAGCCTTCCTCACCTTCTCCCTCATGTTCCTCCCACATCTTCCCCCAGGCCAGTAAAAACAATTTAGTTCCCAGGGAGACCCAAGCTTCCCACCTTGATTTGAGCCTTTCTTGTTACCTGGCCTTTCTAGATCTGTGGTTAGCAGTTACCTTTACTCCATAGCTATTGTCTATTTATAAGTGAGTACATACAATGTTTGTCTTTCTGAGTATGGGTTACCTCACTCAGGATGATGTTTTTCTATTTCTGTCCATTTTCTTGCAAATTTTATGATGCCATTGTTTTTAACAGCTGAGTAATACTCTATTGTGTAAATATATCACATTTTCTTTATCCATTCTTCAGTTGAGGGACCTCTAAGTTCTAGGTTGTTTCTAGGTTCTGGCTATTAAGAATAAAGCTGTTATGAACATAGTTGAGCAAATATCCTTGTTGTAAGAGGGAGCATACTTTGGGTATATGCCCAAGAGTGGTATACCAGAGTCTTGAGGTAGATTGATTCTCAATTTTCTGAAAAAGTGCCATATTGATTTCCAAAGTGGCTGTACAAGTTTGTACAACTTGAACTTATCATCATACAATTAATCAACCATTATCCTAAGTATTTTGGAGACCTGCACTTGTATTTTTTTTTATCTAAAAGAAAAAGCAGAGGACTGAGTCAGAGTAAGAATTTTTATAGGTGTTGCCTTAATTGGTTTATACCATGTGATCATATTAAGATGGTAGTGAAATCACATGGCATGTACTCTCCTTTACCTTAGTAAATATGGCTGTCAGCCACATGGTAGTTATTTAAAATCATCTATTTTTCCTAAACAAGAGTTGAATCCAAGTTACATGTACAGTATATTCTGAACAAGAGTTGAACCACATATATAGTATGTTGTAGCAAATTAAGATTAACTATGTATAGATTTTTAAGCATTAGCCTATTGCTGTGAGTTTTAATCTAACTTTTGTTACAGATTTTATACATTTTAAGCCATATCCAATGAACTTAAAAGTTTTGAAGTGACTTTCAGCATAGTTTTAGGAGATTTTATTTTGAGAGCAGAGAGCAGAGAATTCATAGAGATAAAAGATTTTTAAGAGTAGTAAATAGAAAAACCAGAGATAAGAGATACTTGGGAGTGTAGAACAGAGCATATTTAGATATAAGAGATTTGAGGATCATTTGTTTATACAGTGGCATGTAAATGAAGCCGAGTTTCTGTCCTGCCAGCAACTTCCAAATACCCAGCAGCCACTTCCCAAATTATCACAGAGAGACTTATATCAATTATATATGCTTGGCTGATAGCTCAGCCTTATTATTAAGTAGCTATTTAAATTAACCCATTCCTATTAATCTATTTATTGCCATGTGGTCCATCGCTTACTGGTCCTACAGCATCCTGCTTCTTGAGCAGCTTGAGGCCTCTGTCTTGACTCTCCCTCTCTACCTCAGAGTCCTATTTGATTCTTCCACCTAACCTTAACCTGTCTTGCCATAGATCGAAACAACTTTATTGACAATCAATGAGAGAAATACATATTCACAGTATACAGAAGGACCATCCCATAGCAGTTGGCAGAAGTTCTTACTATATGAGAGAATTTGGAAATCAAAAGTGATAATCTTTGGCCACTGAGCTGTACTGAAGCTAAGCTATTAGTAGTAAAATAGGGAGCAAAATTTCTGAGTCTATGGTGGAAGAAAGAAAGGGTCATGAAACTCCACAGGAGGGACTTGTTGTAATATCTAAGAGGAAACTAAGAGGGAGAAAGAAGCCCAGGACTGCTTAAGGAAGTTGGGAGACTGCAGAAAGGAACTTAGAGGATGGCTTAAGGAAGAGACAGAGCAAGTAGATCCAAAGGGAACAGGAAACTTGGAAAAGGGAGGGCTTCAATAGAAGGAGAGGAAAGTGTGTTAGGATGTAAAGGTGCTCAGATGGGCATGGTAGGCTCCAGGAGCCATGGAAATGCTAAGTAGTCAAGTAGAGTCAAATGGTTAGATCAAGTGGGGGGCAGCTGAAGAGTCAGATTCTAGAATTTCTAATCAAATTCAGTGGGGAGCAGAAGCCAGAATAAACAACTAATTTGTGCATACCCTAGGATAGTCAAATCAGTATTGCTCTAATTGTGATAGTTGTTGGTGATCATGAACTTGACAAGATGTAGAATCACCTAGAAAATAAATTTCTGGGCAAATATATGAGAGAATATACAGACTGGGTTAAGTGAGGAAGACTAAGTCCACCCATGAATGGCAACATTCTGTCGTTGGCAAAGCTTGTCATCTACTCTTCCCCTTCTCTCTTTTGCTCAGAACACCAGGACACTTCCTTCCTTGGATGTAGTCACTAAGAAACCCACTATTCCTGGTTTGACATTTGTCTATATAGACCATAACTTTTTCAAAGGAGGACAGATTTCACTGGGTTATGGCATTAGAAACAAGTTGAAAACAGGCTAACATACTTCATTATTACCATCATTGAACTTTTATGACCTTTATCTACCATAAATATTAAAATGTATTACTCCTCCTGAAATATAGGAAGAAACTGTTGAGCTATTAGAATTAATTTAGTCTTCATACTCAGGATCTGTTAGTGCCAGTCCTTTACACTAAGTCCCATTCTTACCTGTGCCATTTCTATCATTTCAAGACCAGATGGTGTGCTAAGTCTGAATTTGCTGAGAGGTTGCATGGATGTAATCACCATTTTAGCACTAGAGGGTGATGCAAGTCCAAATCAATCTAAATTCCAACCTTTTTATATTTCCATACCTAAAACCTTTACATCTTAGACCCTACATAAATTTTACTTATATTTAAATCTTATAACTTAAACTTTAAAGTTAGAGTTTAAAGTTCTATATTTTCATATCTTAAACTACTTATTCAGACCCAAAATATCATATATTCAAACCCTCATGACATGCTTAAGCCTTTAAATTTTTATATCTTAAACTGCTTTCTCAAACCAGAAAATCATTTATTTAAATTTTTATCTTTATATCTTAAGCCTTTATATTTTTATAAAAACATTATATCCTAAAACATTTTTTTATTTTAACCAACAATAATTTGAAACCAATTTTCTTAAATGATGGCAAGTATTTGTAACCCATTGAATTCAAATGACCAAAACCCATGTAAATTTTTATTTTTCCTGTGGAAACAAAAGCATAATTTTCCCAGTATCTTGAACTGGTAATTTAACATTTCTTTTTTAAGCAATATCAGGACAGAGAAGGGTTAACAAGAGAAGTTGCTGACTGGCAGAAGAGACCTTGAAGTTATCACAGTAAAGGAAGGGAGGGGGAGCAGTGGGCATAGAGTATGTCCTTGGCTGCCAGTGTTCCTGAAAAAAAGTTTTTGTTAACTCCTCTGACTAAAGTCAGAATCTCTGTTCAGTGTTCACACAGTTTTTGTCAATTGCAGGCAGTCCCCATTGCCCTGTCCAGAGCTCTCATCTTTGCCCGCTTGTACCGAGAGCACGCACCTCCATCCTCATGAGAGCAGCCAGCTGGCTGCAGTCCTGCTATTGAGAGAGCTACGGAGAGAGGGAGGTGGCCTTTGCTATGCCTCTCTCTCTTCCTCTTCCAGGAAAATAAGGGAGGTTAGTAGACAGAAACAAATAACATTTACACAGACAATCCAAGTACCGGTACATCAGCACTGAGATGACGGCCTCATTCACAGCTAGCAAGCCCCTCTATTGTGGCTCACACATCCTTCCAGTGGGCTAGGCAAAGGTCTAGTGGAGAAGAAGGGAACTGTCCCATACCATCCGTCACAGTCAAGTCAACAATGAGAACAGTTAACACATTGCACACAAGACCAAGGGCACACGAAAAAACTTTGCCCCAATGAGACAACCAACAAAGTTCCAAGAAAAATGACAGCCTAATGTGCTCTGGGGGGAGTGACCCTCCAGGCTCAATCACACCAAAAACAATCCAGACTCGAGGATCCCTGTCCTTGATCATACAGACATCAGAGGGTTTCCACATCCCTGTCAGTCAGACATGCACCTTTTTTCTTGGAAGAGAAGGAGAGAGTAAAGTAACAATGATTGCAATAAAAGATACAAAAAATAACCCCACAAAATGGCTCTGACAATTTCCTGGGACAAAATACAAAGTGGCACTTCCTCCCACCATGGGGGAAGATACCCAAAGATGCTCCTAAACCAAATGGTCACCTCTGAGGTGGCCCCAAATGGCTCGGGATCAGGGGGTCCCTTGCCTAAATCAGGGAATGAGATGTCTCTCTTTCCCTCCAGGTTCACTGTCCGGACACGTCTGCCCCAATGAGAGCCTGCAAAGTACAAATCGATCAATGGGTACAAAACAAAAGTAACATGACAGACACAGACAAGACAGAGAGCACACTTACCAGTAGATGACAATGAACCTCTGGACCCTTGAGGTTCCCGGTGGGGGTCTCTGGGGTTCCCGGTCAGGGAACCAAATGTTATGCCCAGATTATGACCCCAAAGAGACCACCAAAGTCCATAAGTATCCAGAATGCAACAGCAAGGTTTATTCTGTAGATACGAGTCTAGACAGGGAACTCATTCCTACACCCAATACAGTAAGGCAGGGAGGAGTCGCTCTTTCTTTGTGTGGCTAGGTATTTAAAGGCAAAAACCACAAGCCCTTCAGGGGGGTGGGGGGTGGGGGGTTGCACAGGTGCAACTCAGATTGGTATATTTTTATCTCTGTTCCCTTTTAATTGGGTGAGGGTATGTAACCTTTGCAATTACTGGTTGGTGGTTACAATGATCACTTTGGGGGCAGTCTAGCACAAGTCCCAGGCTTTGTCCTTGAGCTGCCATGGGGGCTGGCTGGCCTAGCACATACTGACTGTGGGGGCTGGCTCAGTGGTCTAGGCTCTGTCCTTGACTCATGCACATAATTCTAAGTTGGTGAGGGGTCCCAGACAGTAAACATCTGGCTGAACTTTGAACAGTCAGAGTACATGCAGAAAGTGAGCTACTGCAAGGACTATGTCTTTTGTTCATGGCCCTCCCAGAGGAGACTGCTTGCTCAGTCTCAGGAAACTGAAATTGAGGCCTGATCTCTGAGAGAAGACTGAGCAGCCTGTTATGGTATCTGCTTGGCCCTTTCAACCATGGATTCCCCAGAGTCTGGGGAAAATGCTATGTTCTGTCTCTTCTCCCCCTGGCCACACAGTTCTCTGTCTCTACACTACCTTCCACCTTGATGTGTAAAAACTTCTTTTGTTCTCAGTCAATTGCTCTGGAGAGCCACTAGAACTCAAGGCAAGAGGATGGTCTGAACTTCATTTGCACAAGAAATAAAGCTATGCATCTACTGCCTTCTTGGCTTTGTCTAGGTGATCTTATCTAAGTACTGGCCTGAGCAGGAAGGTCACACACACACACACATTCTATGGGAATTATGAGCACAAGAAATTCATAACAAGGCACAGCTGAATATTAAGCTAGATGGCTTCCCACTTGACTGACCTTTGGCCTGGTCAAGGTATAGCTGTAATACACATCTAGACTCCATATAACATATTCTTGTGGCTTGCCACAGTAAACCCCTCCTACCTTAAACTGTTTTTATTTTTAAAGGTATTTTATGATGGCAAAAAGAAAAGTAACCAATATATATCCATCATTATATCACAGTTTCTCAGACGAGACAAATATATACATATGAGCTGACATTTTTCTTTAATAAAATATAATCATATACTCTAAGCATAAAATTTTAAAGAAAAATATGATTTTGACTGAGTATAGTTCTTCCCTTTTTGTATAACTCTAAGCATAGATGCTTGCAACACTAACACATCATTCTAAGTGGTGTTGGATAAAAACAATTGGGAGAATATTTGCATATGCATGTTTACTAAACATAGAGTAAACCTACTTTTAAATATTGTTACTTGTTGGGGGCTATCTTCTTTGCCCATTAGGAATGCACTATAATAAAATGGGCAATTGGAAAATTAGTAAAATTCTAGCAATATAACTTGGCTAATGTATGAGTATTATAAAACACAAACTGATGCCCTCAGTTGAAAAACCAGAGAAAATAGGTCAGATGGAGCACTAGGAACCCTTGATTCATGAGCAATGTTGTGCCCAGGTGTCTAGACTCCCAAGCAAGACCAGCACAGAGCTGATATCCAGTGCAAACACACAGAGGTGTTTTTAATAACAAAAACAAGCAAGCCCAGGACTTGGTCCTTGTCCAACATCAGATACAGCAGGTGGAGGAGGATGCTCCAGCACTCACTTTAAGGGGTTTATAGTAGGAAAGGTTTACATGCAGCTTGGGATTGGACAAGGAGCCTAGGGGTGAGGTAATTCTTTGAAATTACTGGCTGAACTATAAGCATGAGGTTACTGATGGCTAACAGAATTCAGGGTATCTACAGAGACATAAATTGTTTACTCCCTATGTCCTGCTTTTGTTGAACCCAATATATATATTCAGATTTATTGTTCCAGTCCTATTTTTCCATAAGTTCAATTTCTGGTCAGTTGAGTCCATTATTCCCTATATCCTGTTTTACCAAGTCCAGGATATACAGATTTATTATTTCAGCCTTATCTTCCTGAGTTCAACTTCTGGTCAGTTCTAAAACTGCTGGTCAACAAATACCTTTAGAGGAGGATGGGGGGAGCATCTCTCAAGACGGCTACTGATTTTTCCCTTTCACAAGAAATGAGCAATTAAGTTTTTCATCTAGTGATGTATCATTATTGTGTCACCAGTTGTAACATGGGCACCATTTTGGTATTAGTACTGATAATGGAAGAGGCTACGTGACTCTGGTGGTCAAACATTAAGGGAGAATCTCTGTACCTTTATTTTTTTCTGTAATTTTAGAATTGCTCTAAAAATAAATCTGTGTCTAAGCAAAGTTTTTGAACATGGAACAATTATGAATCAAGGTAAATATTGCTAAACTCTGTTAATCCATGTCTATGAACTTCAATGCAAATGTCTATCTACTGAGATCATGTAATCTGGGAATTTCTAGTTAAAACACAACAAGATGACATATATCTATTGCCTTTTTCCTTGAATGGTGATGATTGGTAGATGGGGTTTCACAAAATCAGTATTCTACATGACCTTTTCCATGCACAGGCTAGTAAAATGGTTTTAAAAGAAACATTAATTATATTTGTTCTTTACCTGTATTTTTCTCTTCAGAATACTCTTATTTGATGATTTCCATTAAATTTTCAAACAGTTGTATCACTCCTACTTAAAATATTTATGCTATTTATTTTTGGAGTTTAGCTTGATGAAAGTTTTTTATGTCAAATGCTATGGATTTTATTTCATGTCTTCAGAGACCCAAGTTCCTTCCTTCTACTCATGGCTGTCTATATTTCTATGACATCAGAGTATCCACTTGATTCTCCACATACAATGCTAGTTTGAGGAAGAGAATGCATAAGAAAACTCATTTTCTTTATACCTTGGCTTGGGGAGGAACTTCACTTACTTTCTGGAGAAGGGGCTATACACTCATATCCCTTGGTAAGTTTTCAAGAGGCCTAGAAATGGGGCTAATATTATATCAAGAGAAAGGAAAGTATAAATGGAATTTGGTTTTTTTCTGCCACTACTTATAAAGTAACTTAAAAAATAACTACCACATACAAATACACATGTAAGTTTTCTACTGACAGGAAAGCAAATTGTTTTTCCTAGGCCTCATGCTTATTTTCCTTCTTGCCAATTTCATGATTTTGATTCTTTTATTTTTTAATCTTGGGAAATTACACATCACATACCCCAACCCCACTCATTTCCCAATCCTTCTGTATCCATCCTCCATCATTATAGCTTCCCACAAAAGAGAAAAACACAAAAACAAAAACAAAAAACAACAGAAAAAAAAACCTTGCTGACCCCTCTGTTCAATGACCTGTTCCTCTATCAATCACTACTCTCTCTCATACCAGTAAGAGTTGTCATGTTTCCAGTTCCACTGCACATGTACAACTCTGCTCCTCCATCTTTTCTGCCTCTCTATCACATGTTCATTTGTTGCAGTGGTATTGGAAGCTATGGAGTGTCACACAGTATACCTTTTTGTCCAAACAGCTTTACTTGCAAATTTTCATTGTTATGAGTCATTAGTCTGGTTCAAGACCCCTGGCTACTGCTACACCATCAATTCTGAGCCCTCTCCACAACTTCTCTCAGATACCCTGTTGTTGCCTGGAGTCATGGAGATCCTGCGGCTATGGCTATGCAGGATGGGCCCCTTTTCTCGCTTCAGCAGCTCATCAATGGGGTAGTTGTTGAGGTGGGCCAAATCAAGGTCCTGGCTTTGGCCTGGGTAATAGCTGAGATAGTCAGCCTGGGTCTCTGCTGGGTCTCTCTTCCCCCTCAGCAAGGGGCAGGGTTAGCTCTCCCATGCCCATGCCATTCAGGCCAGCTCTCCCATGCTGCTCATGAGGGGTGATACCAGCTCTCCCCTGCTACTGATACTGCTTGTGCTACAGATCAGCAAAGGACAGGGACAGGTTTCCTGAGTGTGGTGGCTAGGAATAGTACCAGCTCTCCCCCACCCATGTCTTAGCCCATGCCTTACGCTGGCAAGTGGTGGTGCCAGCTCTCCTGCATGCCACAGACAACACTGATAGCCCACAAGGTGCAAAGCCAGTTCTCATGTGCCCACAAGAGGGGCACAGCCAGCCGTGTCTGGCAAGTGCCAGCTGTCCTGCGCCTACACTATTAGAGTCAGTTCTTTTGCAGCCAGTGAAGGGTTGGGCCACATAAGTAAGGCACAAGGACCTCAACATAGTTTTAGGTGGCAGTGCAGACCATGGACATCCACTTGGCCTTTGGTGGTATCATGGAGCATGGTCATCAGCATAGATCCTCGTTGCAGTAGGAATGACAGCCCAGACATGATGCTCAGCAGCAGCCAGGGCCTGGACATTACCATGGCCTCAGTTGACAGCCCAGATCAGGGACATATGTGTGACTCTTGGTGGCAACAGAGCCATAGACATTAACACAGACTCAGGCTAGACCCAGACATGGCTCTTGGTGGCAGCCAGGCCACTCAGATCAGTATGACTCCCAATGGAAGCAAGGCCCTGCGACATCAACATGGCTTCAGGTGGCAGTGCAGGTTCCTTGTATTGGTCTGTTCCTTAACACCATCACATCTCCAATTTCACATCCCTCCACAGTGCACAAACTGCTCTGCTTCTCTTTCTCTCCCATCCCTCCACTATGCACTCCATTTTCCCCAGATCTCTGTTATACATCTATTCATCTTAGTTGCACCTTCTGCCCAGCCCATGGGGTCTGGGAAGGGCACTTGGGTAGCACTTTCCAATTTCATGATTCTTATTTAATGCAATCAGTGATTCATTAGTGTGAATTTTCCTTCTGTTCTTGCCTTATATTGTGCTACTTGAATTATTTGTCTTCTCTAAATATCTTACTACAGTCAGCCCTCCATGCCTGTATGTTCTGAATCTGTGTAGTCAGTTAACTTCACATAAAAATGTTGGAAAAATTGAGTGCGTACTAAATGTTTTTCTTGTAGTTATTCCCTTAAAACACAGCTAACAATTATTTGTATATCATTTACATTCTATTGAGCATTGTCAGTGAACTAGAGACCATTTAATATATACACAGGAATTTACATATCTAATGGACAAATATTCCACTTTATAGAAGGACTTGAATGTCTTCTTGTTTTGCTATTCCCAGGATGACATCCACTCAGTACCTAAGACATGTTTATCTGACTAAGTGTGGCTAAATTAAAAACTCTTAACAATAGATTGGTGTCTTAGTTAGGGTTTACTATTGCTGTGAAGAGACACCATGACCATGACAATTCTTATAAATCTAAACATTTAATTGAGGTGGCTCATTTACAGTTTCAGAGGTCCAGTCCACTATGATCATGAAGGGGAGCATGGTGGCATGCAGGCAGATGAGGTGCTGGAGCTGAGAGTCCTACATCTTGATTCAGAGGCAATAGAAATTCTACTGACTGTCACATTGGGTGTTATCCTGAACATATAAAACCACAAAGCTGACCCACACAGTGGCGCACTTCCTCCAACAATAGTGCCACTCCCTTTGGGGGCCCATTTTCTTTTACACTACCATACTTGGTATGGTGGATCATATCTGAAATCCCTACACTGAGACAGGAGGCATAACATGAATGTGAGGTCAACTTACGCTACATAATAAATTACAGATCAGTCTGGCCTGTCTGTATGAGATCAATTTAAACATACATGATTAGTTATCTAAGAATAAGTATATTCAATACTTATGTATACATCTCAGCATTTTTAACTAAAGTTTCTAAATTTCTATATTATTTTTCATTTTGGTTTAGTTAACTTTAAGGCAAGCATTCTATTTTTTAAAAAATATCAAGTATAATATTTAATATAACTTTCCTTAAATATACTGTCTCAGATGAGAATCTTCTTCCATTCTTGATCCGCTTGTTCTTCATTTCACAAATTGCACGAAACATAGTCTTTTTGACATCTCTAAAGAAACCTAAAAGGTTCCTGATCATTTTTGTCCTTCATGAAACTGTTGTACCTAGTCATATACTTTTTAATTTGCACTTGGTTTTTGATCCTTCAGCTCTGACCTGAATGAAACATATGCTTTATTTCTTTTTTTTTAATTATTTAACTGAAGTCACCTTATAATTATTCATTGGTGAAACTTTTCAGTCTATTGATGTCAATTTTTTTCCTTTGTACATTCCAAATGTACATTCTTTTGAAAAGTACTTGAAATCCTTCAATTACTTTCTTTATCCTTAAATAAAAACTAAACTTTTCTTTTTTCTTATAATAAGATATGAGACTATTCAATTGTAGTGTCTTACAAAATTAAGCAAATTTTCATATTGCAATGAAAATATTAGCTTATACTGAGCCAGATTAGGAAAATCTTCTATGGGTCACATTTTTATTTTCTTAGTTTTTAAAGCTAATAACCACTAGAATAAACCAATAATAAATTGGTCAATAAAACAGTTTTTATGTGAAGCCAAACTGCTGGTCTGGTGCAATAAAATGAAGGTACAGATGAGAAACAGAAAAGAATGGTGGTGTATGGAAACCCACCCTAATATCTGTAAAGTCAGTGAAATCATTTCTTTCCAGAGGGTTTTCCCAACAGTTAGCATGGTCTTGACAATTTAATTTATATTTGATCTCTGCTTAGATCCTTTAAAATTCTAATATGCTTCTTTGACACCACAAGACAGGAGTGGCATTTTGCTACTTTGAAATAAACTAGGTTTTCACACTTTCTTTTCTTTTCTTTTTTTTATTAAGAGATTTTCTATTCATTTTACATACCAACCACAGATTCCCCTGTCCTTCCTCCTCCCTCCCCTGAGCCTCCCCCCTTAAAGCACCCCCCATTCCCACCTCTTCTAAGGCAAGTTCTCCCATGGGGAGTCAGCAGAGCCTGGTACATTCAGTTGAGGAAAGTTCATGCCCCTCCTTCCTGTACTAAGGTTGCTCAAAATGTCTCATCATAGGCACTGGGCTCCAAAAAGCTGGCTCATGTTTGGGACAGGTCCTGCCTGATCCAACTGCCTGGGGGCTCCCTAAACAGTTCAAGCTAAACAACAGTCTCACTTATTCAGAGGGCCTAGTCCAGTACCATGGGGTCTCCTCAGGTACTGGTCCACAGTTCACGTGTTTCTACTAGTTTAGCTAGTTGTCTCTGTACTTTTTCCAATCATGGTCTCAATATCTTTTGCTCATAGAATCCCTCCTCTCTCTCATCGATTGGACTCCTCAAGCTCTGCCTGGGACCTGGCCATGGATCTCTGCATCTGCTTCCATAAGTTACAGAATGAGGGCTCTATCATGACAGATGGGGTATTCAACCATCTGAACACCAGAGTAGGTCAGCTCCGGCAGGCACCCTCTCGACCATTGACAGTAGTCTATGGTAGAGTCATCCTTGTGGATTCCTGAAAACCTCCCTGGCACTCTGCTTCTCTCTATGAAGGTTGCTTATTGTACAGGATTCTTTTAGCTATTCTGGGTTTTTTGTTTTTCCATATGAAGTTGAGTATTGTTCTTTCCAGGTCTGTGAAGAATTGTGTTGATATTTTGATGGGGATTGCATTGAATCTGTAGATTGCTTTTGGTAAGATTGTCATTTTTACTATGTTAATTCTACCTATCCATGAGCATGGGAGCTCTTTCCATTTTCTGATATCTTCTCCAATTTCTTTCTTCAGAGACTTAAAGTTTTTATCATACAGGTCTTTCACTTGCTTATTTAGCATTGCCCCCAAGGTATTTTATATTATTTGTGGCTATTGTAAAGGGTGATGGTTCTCTGATATCTTTCTTAGCCCATTTATCATTTGTATATAGTAGGGCTACTGACATTTTTGAGTTAGTCTTGTATCCTGCCACATTACTGAAGGAGTTTATCAGCTGTAGGAGTTCCTTGGTATAATTTTTGGGGTCACTTATGTATACTATCATATCATCTGCAAATAGTGAAAGTTTGATTTCTTCCTTTCCTATTTGTATCCCCTTGATCTCCTTTTATTGTCTTATTGCTCTATCTAGAACTTCAAGTTCTATATTGATTAAATATAGGGAGAGTGAACACCCTTGCCTTGTTCCTGATTTTAGTGGAATCGTTTTGCATTTCTCTCCATTTAATTTGATGTTGGCTATTGCCTTGCTGTAAATTTTCCTTATTATATTTAGGTATGTTCCATGTATTCCTGATCTCTCTAAGACCTTTGTCATAAAGGGGTTTTGGATTTTGTCAAAGGCCTTTTCAGCATTTAATGAAATGATCATGTGGTTTTTTTTCTTTCAATTTGTTTATATGGTTTATTACATTGACAGACTTTCATATGTTGAACCAATCTTCCATCTCTGGTTGAAGCCTAGTTGATCATGGTGGATAATTTTTTTGACACATTCTTAGAGTCTGTTTTCCAGTATTTTATTGAGTATTTTTACATCAATGTTTATGAGCAAGATTGGTTGTAATTCTCTTTCTTTGTTGTATTTTGTGTGGCTTGGTAATCATAGTAACTGTAGCCCCATAAAAGGAGTTTCGCATTGTTCCTTCTATTTCTATTGTGTGGAATAATTTGAAGATTCTTGGTATTAACTCTTCTTTGAAGATCTGGTAGTATTCTTTATTGAAACCATCTGGTCTTGGGCTTTTCTTGGTTGGGAGCCTTTTAATGATTGTTTCTATTTCCTTAGGGGTTATTGGTCTACTTAAATTGTTTGTCTGATCTTGATTTAACTTTGGTATGTGGTACCTATATAGAAAATTGTCCATTTCTTTTAGATTTTCCAATTTTGTGGAGTACAGGCTTTTGAAGTATGACCTGATGAATTTCTGTATTTCCTCCATGTCAGTTGTTATATCTCCCTTTTCATTTCTGATTTTGTTAATTTAGATGTTCTCTCTCTGCCTTTTGGTTAGTCTGGATAAAAGCTTGTCTATCTTGTTGATTTTCTCCAAGAATCAGCTCTTTGTTTCATTGATTCTTTGTATTGTTCACTTCGTTTCTATTTTATTGATTTTAGCTATCAATTTGATTATTTCCTGGTGTCTATTCCTCTTGGGTTACACTGCTTCTTCTTGTTATATAGCTTTCAGGTGTGTTGTTAAGTCACTAGTGTGAGATTTCTCCAACTTCTCTATGTGGGCATTTAGTGCTATGAATTTTCCTCTTAGCACTGCTTTCATAGTGTCCCATATGTTTGGGTATGTAGTACACTCATTTTCATTGAACTCATGAAGTCTTTAATTTCTTTCTTATTTCTTCCTTGAGCCATTGGTGATTCAGTTGAGCATTATTCAGTTTCCATGACATTGTAGGTTTTAATTTTTGTTGTTATTGAAATCTAACTTTAAACCATCGTGGTCCAATAGAATACAGGAGGTTATTCCAATTTTTTTGTATCTGTTGAGATTGAGATTTGCTTTTTGACTGAGCATGTGGTCAATTTTAGAGAAGGTTCCATGGGGTGCTGAGAAGATATATATATATATTGTTAGGGTGAAATGTTCTGTAAATATTAATTAAGTCCATTTGAATCATAACTTCTGTTAGATCCCTTATTTCTCTGTTAAGTTTCAATCTGGCAATTTTGTCCAGTGGTGAGAGTGGGGTGTAGAAATTTCTCACTATTAATGTGTGGAGTTTGATGTATGATTTAAGCTTTAGTAATGTTTCTTTTACATATGTGTGTAGCTAGAGTTTTCCTGCCTGGCCCACAGTCAGGACAAATCTCTCTCACCTGTCAGTCCCACAGCCGCTCAGACCCGACCAAGTAAACACAGAGACTTATATTGCTTACAAACTGTATGGCCGTGGCAGGCTTCTTGTTAACTGTTCTTATAGCTTAAATTAATCCATTTTCATAAATCTATACCTTGCCATGTGGCTCGTGGCTTACTGGCATCTTCACATGCTGTTTCTCATCATGGCAGCTAGCAGTGTCTCTCTGACTCAGCCTTCCACTTCCCAGCTTTAGTCTCCTCCTTGTCCTGCCTACACTTCCTGCCTAGCCAATGGCCAATCAGTGTTTTATTTATTGACCAATCAGCAACACATTTGCCATACAGAACATCCCACAGCATATGCAAGTGCCCTTGTGTTTGGGGCATAAATGTTCAGAATTGAAACTTCATCTTGGTGAATCTTTGCTGTGATGAGTATGTAATGGCCTTCTTGATCTCTTTTGATTGATTTTAGTTTGAAGTCTATTTTGCTGGATATCAGAATAGCTACACTCGCTTGTTTCTTAAGACCATTTGATTGGAAAGTCTTTTCCCAGCCTTTTATTCTTAGGTAGTGTCTATCTTTGAATTTGAGATGTGTTACTTGTATGCAGCAGAAAGATGGGTCCTGCTTTCATATCCATTCTGTAAGACTATGTCTTTTTATAGGTGAATTAAGTCCATTGATATCGAGGGATATTAATGACCAGTGATTGTTCATTCCTGTTATTTTTGGTGGTAGTGTGTGTGTACTTCTCTTTTTTTGGGTTTACTGCTGTGGCTTTATCTATTGCCTGTATTTTCAAGGGTGTATATGACTTCCTTAGGTTGGAATTTTCCTTCTAGTGCTTTTTGTAGGGCTGGTTTGTGGATAAGTATTGTTTAAATCTGGCTTTGTCTTGGAATGTCTTGTTCACTCCATCTATGATGATTGAAAGTTTTGCTGGGTATATTAGTCTAGGCTGGCATCTATGGTCTCTTAGTGTCTGCATTATATCTGTCCAGGTCCTTCTGGCTTTCAAAGTCTCTATTGTGAAGTCAGGTGTTATTCTGACAGGTCTGCACTTATAAGTCACTTGCCCTTTTCCTTTGTTGTTCTTAATATTCTGTATGTTTAGTTGTTTAATTATTATTTGGCAAGGGGATTTTTTTGGGGGTTCTAGTCTGTTTGATATTCTATAGGCTTGTATCTTCATAGGTTTTTCCTTTAAGTTGGGAACATTTTCTTCTATGATCTTGTTGAATATATTTTCTGTGCCTTTGAGCTGATATTCTTCTTCTATCCCTATTATTCTTAGGTTTGGCATTTTCATGGTATCCCAGATTTCCTGGATATTTTGTGTTATGACTTTTTGTTTGGCTTTGGTATTTTCTTTGACTGATGAATCTTTTTCCTCTATTGTATCCTCTACACTAAAGATTCTCTCTTCCATCTCTTGTATTCTGTTGATTATGCTTGCATCTGTGTTTCCTGTTCATTTACTTAGATTTTTCTATTTCCAGCATTCCCTCTGTTTGTGTCTTCTTCATTGTTTCTATTTCACTTTTCAGGTCTTGAACTGTTTCTCTCACATGTTCAGTTGCTTTTTCATGGTTTTCTTGTCTTTCTTTAAGGGATTTCTTATAATTATTTGTTTGTCTTTTCCTCAATTTCTTTAAGGGACTTTTTCATTTGCTCTTTAAAGGCCTGTAGTATTTTCATGAAGTTATTTTTACAGTTGATTTCTTCTGCTTCTACATTGTGATGTTCAGGTCTTGCTGTTCTAGAAGGGCTAGTTTCTGGTGACGCCATATTACTCTTTATATTGTTGTATGCATTTTTGCACTGGTTTCTACTCATCTCTTCCTCCAATAGGTGCAAAAAGTACCTGTGTCTGAGTGAGATGCTATTGGTCCAGTCTGTGCTTGCTGTGTCTGTGTGTCAGGGGGGCCCTCTGGGTCCAAACTTGGCTCTTGGTCTAACTGGAGCTTGGTGATTCTGTTTCTCCAGGAGCTGCTCTTGGTCCAATCCAAGCTAGCTGATTCTCTGACTCACAGAGACACTCTTGGCCTTATCAGGATTCTTGGTCCAGTCAGAGCTGACAGATTGGGTGTCTCAGGATGTCTCTCTTGGAACAATGAGAGCTGGCAGATTCTGTGTCTCAGAAAGCCACCCTTGGTCCAATGAGAGCTGGCTGTTTGGTTTCTGTGTCTCAGCAATTTGCTGGGGTCACAGGCAGATGGGTATTGATGTAGGGCATGGAACTTGTAGATTGCAGGGTCTAATTGGGGGTTTTGTTGGGAAAGGGCTTCCCACAGGAGTTTTCCCTGCTGGCTGGCAACTGGGACAGTGTTACGTGGGGGTTCCCAGGGACTGGCTATGTCCCAGGGGCAGGACTCTCTCGGTTTTCACACTTTCAGTGCAGTATCATAGTGAAATCTTCCTATCACCAAGCAATATATTAGAACATGCATTTTTCCCATAGTTGCTGGACTCTTGACTTTGTGAAGCTTCATGAAGTCCCAGGCATGATACTACAGATACTGTTTTAGCAGCTGCCATAAAATCATGAGACAATTCCTAGGCAATTCCTCCATCTCCTCCACCATGGTGGCTGAGCAGCTGTATCAAGACCAGCCATCCTGCAAAGGGCCAGCGATATGTTTCTTCACCTCAAGGAGGCAAAAGAAATGTTTATGTTGTGAACTACAAATGCCCTATATTTACTGACATCTGATCATCACCATATCATACTTCTTGTTCACTGTTTTGTAATCCAGAATGCTATTGAACACACAAGAGACACTGAAGCTCACTTGGGACAATTACGGTGGACAGCTGACTCAAGCTTTGGAAAGTATTCCCATAGTTAAGGAGATATCAACACATTTTAGTCCTCACTTCTGGTGCTATTACAATCTTCCCACTCCCTCTTCCAAAAATGTTCCCTGAGCCTTAGGTGAAGGAGTTGTTTTGTAGATACATCCATTGATTTCTTATCTGGGCTGCCAATTCTATCTACAAGAGCCAAGAACCATCTAACAAAAAAAACCCAAAAAACATAAAGCATGAGAAACTCTCTTTTGAGTTGTTGGTCAGAGTTGTCTAAGAATTTCACCAAACATGACAGCTCATTTCTGCTGATCACCCTTGGTTGACTCCAACAGATGGAATGCAAGTCCCTATTGGTGAAGATGTCATGTGCTTTAGACACAGAACACAGAGGCACCTGATATAGAAATGACCTAAAAGTCTTCTCCCTGAGAAGTAGCTTTTATGGTATAAGAAACCACCATGCAATCTTCCAAATGATGAAAGCAACCAACAGTCCTATTCAACTATGCTGCTATGAACCACAGCAAAAACTAGCAACTAACAGTTTCCTATCCACAGTATTTTGATCATATTCACTCAATATCTCCTAATTCTTACCAAGTCCATATCCCCTTCCATACCTCATAACTTAATGTCTTAAAAAAAATTAAGTCCAATTTGTACTACCTATATACTTCTGGTGGTTTGGTCAACATGTAAGGGATCAAAACCTTAAAGAAAATGAACTTCCCTGTGGTGGTATCATGTTCCCCAAAATATTGTGTACCCTAATAAACTTATCTGGGGTCAGAGACAGAACAGCCACTAGATACAAAGGCTAGAAAATGGTGGCACTCACACCTTTAATCCTAGCATTTCAGAGGTAGAAATCCTTCTGGATCTCTGTGAGTTCAAGGCCACATTGGAAACAGTTCATATGGTGACACACACCTTTAGGCCCAAGAAGTGAGCCTTTAATCCCAGGGAGTGATGGCAAAACCAGAAAGATATATAAGGCGTGAAGACCAGAAACTAGAAGCTTTTAGCTGGTTAAGGTTTCAGGCTTTGGAGCAGCAATTCAGCTGAGATTCATTTGGGATGAGGACTGAGAGGCTTCCTGTCTGAGGAAACAGGATCAGCTGAGGAACTGTTGAGGTGAGGAAGCTGTGGCTTGTTCTGCTTCTCTGATTTTCGAGCATTCACCCTAATAACTGGCCTCAGGTTTGGTTTTTATTAATAAGGCTCTCTAAGATTCATGCTACACTCCCCCTTTCCCAGTAACCATTGATTACCAATATTTCAACCGGAAGTGGAATTCTAGCCTACCTCCTAGCAATATTTTGGAAAATTGCCTGGTTTAAACTTTTGAAGATGTTAGGCATACTATTCAAACCACTGAAAGTTCATATGTACAACTGCCTTTTTTTTTTCCTACGGAAAACTCTGTTCTTCTGTAATTATCTACCACCTCTTATAATCTCTGTGTGCCCTCTTCTGCAATGGTCCCTGAGTCTTGTGAGGTGGGATTTTTGAGAATGTTTTCTAAATTAAGGTTGAACAATGCAGAGTCTCTTATTTTATGAACATTAGCCACTTGTGGATCTATGCTTCATTTGTCATCTGATGAAAAATAAGCTTCTCTGATGAAGATTAAATGACACACTAGTCTATGGGCATAATAATATTCTCTCCTCTACTCTGCCTTCCCATCTGCCATTCCATTTATTATTTCCTCTTCCTTTATTTCTCTATCCCCTTTTGTTCTATCTTCATTCCCTTGATAACTCATGCCACATTCCTTTTACTAATTTTCTGACATCTATGTGTATTCAAAATGAAACAAACATTTGCATGCACAAATGAGAGAAAGCATGTAATGCTTATCTTTCTCTGTCCAAGTTACCTCACTCACAGTGATTGTTTTCATTTCTATCTATGTGTGAATTTTACATTTCTTGACAGCTGAATATTTCATTGTATGAATATTGCATATTTTCATCACCCATTTGATCATTCAATGTTTCCATTTCCTAGCTCTTGTGAATAAAATGACAATGAACATGATTAAGCAAGTGTATCTTTAGTGTTTTATAACCCTTTGGTTATATGCCCTAGAATTAGATAGCTGGATTGTGTAGAAAAGACTTTCTGTATAGGACCTGGATACCTCAAGCATTGAAATCAACAGTTAATGCATGGTACCCCTTGAAAGCAAAAATTTTCTGGCCAGCAAAGCCCACCATTATTACAGTGAAGAAGAAGCCTACGGAATGAGTAATACCTTAGGTAAGTCTCCTATTGCTATGAAGGGACCATGACCATGGCAACTCTCACAAAGAAAAACATTTAATTGAGTGGTTTGCAGTTTCAGAAGTTTAGTCCATTATCATCTTGGTGGGACATTGCAGTGTGTAGGCAGTTGTGGTGCTGGAGGAGTTGAGAGTCCTACTTCTTGACCTGCAGGCAACAGGAAGTGAACTGAGACACCTGTCAAGGTTTGAGCATATGTGAGACCTCAAAGCCTGCTGCCACAATGATACACTTCCTCCAGTAAGGACATAGCTACTCCAAGAAAGCCACACCTTCTAACAGTGCCACTCCCAATGAGCCTATGTGGGTCAATTATATTCAAACTACCACAAGCAGTATGTAGAATACATTAAATAATAATAATACTAATAATAATAGTAATAATAATAAATCAAGAAACAGTCCAGTTAAAATTGGAGCATAGAACTAAACAAAGAATTCTCAAAATATAATACATAACCAGTTAGTGCGTCTATTCCTTGCTTTTTGAAGATCTTCCACATTGGTTTCCATAATGGCAGCATTAGAGCTTACTCCTACCAGTAGTTAGTAAGTGTTCCCCTTCTTCCATATCCATGCCAGAAAGTGTTCTCTATTTCCCCCTAAGCCATTATAATTGGAGTAAGGTAAAATCTCACTGTAGTATTAATTGGTCTCTTCCTGAGAGCTAATACTTATTAGCACTTGTATTTTATCTTTTGAGAACTCTTTTTTAATTAGATGCCCATTTTTAAAATTTAGCAGTTTTCCCCAGCCCCATTGTTTAGATATTTCTGATCTTTGTGTATAATAAATGCAAATCTTTTGTCAAATGTACAAATGATATTTCCCCATTCTGTAGGCTGCATTTCACTCAAATGATAGTGTTCTTTGCTGTGAAGAATGTTTTTAGTTTCATGATATTCCATTTTTTAATTGTTTGCCTTAATGCTGCTATGTTCTGTTTAGAAAGTACTTTACAATGATCTCAGTTTAAGCATCTTCTAAAATTTCTCCAGTATCAGATTCAGAGTATTTAGAAATAATAACACTGGACTCTGGAAATACCTTTACTTCTATTCAAAGATTTGCTTCACATTCTAAGAAAACATGAAAAATGTTCACTTTTTACAACATATTGACCAGTAATTTATTTTAAATATTTAAATAAAAATAATAGTATTATTTAAGGATATTAAATTCTCTCCATTTTCTTAGAAAAAAATGGTGTAGAACCAGCCATGCCTTGGTAACAGCCAAACTGTTTTACTTAGCATTTATCTCCTTATGAGATAATCTCCTTATGAGGTAGATACTGTTTATTTGCAATGATTTTTCCATGCTACAATAGAAGGACATTTTGCAAAAGAATCAATGGCAGTATGAATATTTGATATCTGAGAGCTTTGGTCTGAAACCTTTTTGGTGGAATATTCATTAACTGTTGCTTAGCAACTGAGGTATTTGGATGTCCTGGGGATTATTTGACAAGTTTTTTGTTTTGTTTTGTTTTTTATTTTTCGAGACAGGGTTTCTCTGTGTAGCTTTGCACCTTTCCTGGAACTCACTTGGTAGCCCAGGCTGGCCTCGAACTCACAGAGATCTGCCTGGCTCTGCCTCCCGAGTGCTGGGATTAAAGACCTGCGCCACTACCACCCGGCCAATTTGACAAGTTTTCAGTGGAAAACGTAGTCATGGGGAGGAAAAAGTTTGGACTGTGTATTTGGCTTTGAAACTTAACACTAACACTTTACTCTGTATATCATAATGTAGTTTAAACACATTGACAAAGACTTTAAAAACTGAATCTTTTTATGAAAATAAAAGCCAAACAAACAAAAGCAGTTGACAAATAAAACTAAGAAACATTTATTTGGCTACAAAGTTCTGAATTCTCAGCATATTATCAGAAATTATCTAGATAATAGTCAAACATTTTAATTTAGATAAATGATAACAGTGACTTCATGTAAATTAACAACCTCTTTTTGAAAAATCAGTAGTGATGATAATAAAATTTTAGTTAAAAAAAAGAACAAAACAAGTAAAACCATTTTTTAAAAAGTAAAACACAATCAGGTTTTAATGCGAAAATTCATCTTAGTAAATATAAAAAATGTCACAGAAGATATAGATATGGCAGGACCAGAGGCTATGTTGTAGATTGGATGTCAGTCAGGGATATCTAAATCACAGATGGTATGACAAATTGAAAACTGGTGACTGTGTACAAGCATGAATATTCAGATTTAATATTAATTTCCTGTAAAATAATATTCTATGTTGTAAATATATACAATACAACTTCATTTTTAAGTAAAATCAGTCTCATAAAAAAAGGAAACACCATCTAAATGTGCTATAGAATAAATGTTAGGTAAAGATTTCATGACATGCTATATTAGTTAGGGTTTCTATTGCTGTGAAGAGACACCATGACTATAACAACTCTTATAAAGGAAAAGCATTTAATTGGGGAAGGCTTCATTTTCAGAAGTTTAATCCAGTATCATCATGGTGGGACATGGTACTTTGCAGGATTATATGCTGCTGCAAAAGGAGCTGAGAGTCCTATATCTTGACCTACAGGCAACAAGAAGTGGTCTGAGACACTGGGCATGCCTTGAACATATACAGAATCTCAAAGCCTCCTTCTGCAGTGACATGCTTCCACCAAAAGGGCCATACATACTCCAACAAAGCCACACCTCCTATCAGTGCCACTCCCAATGAATTTATCGGGGCCAATTTCATTTAAACTGCCACACATCAAAAACAAAGAAATATATTACACGGTGGAAAGATTCATAATAAGGTTATTCCCACATGTACATATTTCTACAAATTTCTGACAATTATAATTGCATGTGAATATAGAAAGGCTAAAACAAAAAGTTTGTCATGGCACAAGCCTGCAATCCTAGTACTTGGAAAGTTTGAGGCTAGCTTATGTGACATCACAAGAAATTTTCTCTAAAAAATTACATAAGTAAATGAGGAAACTTTAAAACAAATCATTAAACAATCACAGGAAACTGGAGAAAAATGAAATTAATTAATGAAGAATTAAAAATGAACATTATTTTTTTCCAGTACTAGAAATGTTCTGTATAACTTCATTCTTTGGTCCTGCTATTCTATTGTATCTTTGTGTTTGCATAAAGACATTTGGTTAAAATAATGCTGAAAATGCCAGTTCAAAAGCAAAACAAAACAAAAAGATATGAGGCAATGAACCATAAGCCAGAAAAGGAAGACAATTCACAAGAAAAGGATGAAGAAATAATGGAGGAAGGACAGCAAAATTCAAAACACTTTGGCTCTGAAAATAAATGTGCTTGTGTTCCTTTCCAGGAAACAAGAGGAGGGACAAAGTTTAAGTGAGAAGAGGATGTTTTATACAAGAAAAGTTCTGCTCATTAGCCCTTTCTTTCTATCTTTGGGTTTCTCTATCTGTGTGGACCTATGTATATATTGTCCCTTCTCTGACATACCCTCACAATTTCAACTTCTTCCTACAAGTCGTGATGGGTGTATATGCAACCCTCCTTACACTTCCCATCTAATATAGACTATAGTCTTCCCTGCTTGCCTCCACCAGAAGTACTTGTGTAAGAATCAGAGGACAAAATATTTTGTGATAAATATTCAGCTGATGAACTTAGGAAGGACAAGGTATAGCATATAACATGGGTTTCTATCAGGCAGTCTCAGAGATGGATTCTGCCAAGATCCTTCTGTATCAAACAAATGTTCCTGTAGATGTAATTCTGAATGGTCTTGTTAAATAAGAAACACAGAGCCAAATACAGAGTTAAAAGCCGAAGAGATCAGAGCACTAGTGAATAGCCTTTAGCTTACCAGCCGCTGCCATCCTTCCCCTGAGAAAAGAAACCTAATTCCTATGTGTCTGTATTTTTATTGACTTTCTGTTCTGCCTTCTCATTGGTTCTAAACCCAACCACATGACTTCTTCATCACTGCCTGTCTATACAGACCTCCAGGTCTCTATGGTTGGTACTTGGATTAAAGGCATGTGTCACCAAGCTGGCTATGTCCTTGAACACACAGACTCTGCCTGCCATGTGATCAGATTAAGGGCATGTACTACCACTGCCAGACTTCTGCTAAATGGCTTGCTATTAGCTCTGACCCCCAGGCAACTTTATTTACTAACATACAAATAAAATCACATTTCAGCACAAACAAAATATCATTATATGTTCCAATGAATTGGCAGTTTAGATGGATGGAAAACATTGTTCCTCTTCTGTTCCTATGCCTGCAATATTGCTACTCTTCTAAGTGCTCCTGGGTAGCTTTATGGTCACAAGGCTCAGGGTTTCAGTTAGATGGCACTCATCAGGTTCACCAGGCATAGGATCTGTCTTAAGGTTTCTATCGCTGCAATTAAACACTATAACCAAAAGCAAGTTGGGGAGGAAAGGGTTTATTTGTCTTACACTTTGGCATTGCTGTTCATCAGTGAGGGAAGTCAGGACACGAACTCAAACAGGGTAGTATCACAGAGACAGGAGCTGATGCAGAGGTCATGGACAGGAGCTGCTTACTGACTTGCTTCCCATGCCTTACTTAGATCACCTTCTTATATAACCCAGTGTAGCTTTAGTTTTCCTGCCTGGCCCACAGTCAGGACAAATCTCTCTCACCTGCCAGTCCCACAGCTGTCAGACCCGACCAAGTAAACACAGAGACTTATATTGGTTACAAACTGTATGGCCGTGGCAGGCTTCTTGTTAACTGTTCTTACAGTTTAAATTAATCCATTTCCATTAATCTATATCTTGCCACATGGCTCGTGGCTTAACGGCATCTTCACATGCTGTTTGTGATCATGGCGGCTGGCAGTGTCTCTCTGACTCAACCTTCCACTTCCCAGCTTTATTTTCCTCCTTGTCCTGTCTACACTTCCTGCCTAGCCAATGGCCAATCACTGTTTTATTTATTGACTAATTAGCAACACATTTGCCATACAGAACATCCCACAGCACTTCCCCTTTTCTTTTTTTAAAAAGGAAGGTTTTAACCTTAACAAAGTAAAATTACATATAATTTGGGAATTTGGGCATAGCTTCTCTTACTACTTCCTGCTGGAGGGGGGTGCTGTATCTTATGGGGATACAAAGAAAATTTTAGGATTATGAAATAGTCCATGAGGGTGTATCATCTGAGCCAGTTGCCTTCAAACCATTCTGGATGTTGGATCATCTGGGCCATGGTGTCATCGGAGACCTTTCAGGGGGTCTTGGCTGGTCAAACCTGATGTGTCTTAATCTGGAACAAATCTATAGCCTTTTGCTTTCTGTGGGAACAAAAGCAGAGACTCTTTTCCAAAGCAACATATCCTTATATCCAAATTTTGAAGTTAAGGTACTTTTAAAATATACATTTTGGCATAACTCAACAGGTTTTACAATCAAATGTTTTTCTGTAGTTAAAAATCCCAAAGACAACACAACCCAGATTCTCAGTGTAATATTCATCTTCACGTGGCTTATTTTTTATATTAATTTTACTGTCTCTTTAAAGACTTCATTTTTTAAAACTATGTATTTGTTTATATAACTGTATATATCACCTTTTTTGTCTCTTCCAAGCCTACGTATATTTTACACACATTGTAAACTATTACAACCCAGGACCACCAGTCCAGGGATGGCACCAACTTCCATGGACTGAGCCCTCCCCCATTGATCACTGAATGAGAAAATGCCTTATTCCTGGATCTCAAAGAGGCATTTCCTCATCTGAGGTTCCTTTCTCTGATGACTTTAGCTTATGTCAAGTTGAAATATAAAACTATCCAGTACAGGATCACTATATATATATAACTTGTATAGTTGCTCTAATTGATGGTATTCAGCATGCCATTCTTGAGTGTCATCATTGTCCTGCAAATAAACAGTGTCACATTTTTTTTACCTGCATCCCATTCAGCTCTGAGTTCTTGTTCAGGAAGATTGATGTCCACATACTCACAGGAGGGATGGTCACTGAGAAACACCAACACCATCATTTTTAAAGGTGTTGAAGGCCTTGAGAGACCCTGAGAATATTAGCAATTCTTTAATTTGGTCATCACTGGTATAATTAAAAATATCCCATGAACAGCTTGTAGGTATTTTCAGGGTCCATAAAGATAACAAATTCTGGCTTATAGATACATAGTGTGATGGCTATATTAGTTGTCAACATAACTACATATGAAATGAACTACAATAGATAAATAGAGGGCATACCTGTGAGAGATTTTTTTTCCTTGGTTTGAAGTGGGCGAATCCATTTATAGTCCAAACTTTTGAAGTAGGAAAGCACACATCTTTGATCTAAATCTTGAGGTGGGAAGATACACTTTTATTCTGGGCCATACCTTCTGCTGGAAGTCTACATAAGGACCCAGAAGAAGGAATCTTTTGCTCTTTGCATGCTTGTCCTTGCCATCCTAGCACATTCATTCCTTCATTGGCATTGAAGCCTACTTCTTTGGAATTCTGGCATATACTGAAGACTAGCCAAGACAGTCAGTTTTTGGACTAAGGAACTACTGTATTCTTGGACTCTACATTCAAAGACAGCTGTTGTTGGATTAACTGTACTGAAGCTTAATAAAGTGACTTATAAGTAATTTTAAAAAATCCAATATATATAAAAAATATATATGTGTATATATATGATGTTTTACATATATATACATATTCCATAAGTTCTACTACTATCAAGATCTCTGACTGACACAGTTGGAGTACTTTCAGTATCCCAGGTCATCAAATCTATATTGAACTGCTTATGATATGTAATTGTTGATGATTTCCCACCATATGGAAGTCTTGTGTTGCTAATAAAATGAGAGAATTATCTTTTAATTAAAATAAAAAGTAAAATAATATGTAATTATTAAAGAATACATAAGAAATATCATAAAAATCAGAAAGGTGTTTAAAATGGTCAGTGTCTGTCTTTGGGAATGGAGTTCTCAGAGACACATCAGTTTAAAAGCTATTCATCTACCCACCACCTACTCAGGAGCTAAGAAAGCCTGCAAAAGAGCATATAGACCAGTTTCAGTACAATAAATAAAAAAAGATGTATTGTCACATCAGTCTCTTCTTAATCCAAGTACTCTTTCATAAAGAGAGTCATCTTTGGCTTTATACAGTGTGGCAAGCCACAAGAATATGTTATAAGGAGTCCAGCTGTGTATTAAAGCTATACCTTGACCAGGCCAATGATCAGTCATGTGAGAAGCCATCTATCTTAATATTCAGCTGTGCCTTGTTATGAATTTCTTGTGCTCACAATTCCCATAAATTGTGTGTGTGAATGTCCTGCTCAGGCCAGTACTTGGATAAGGTCACCATGACAAAGCCAAGCAGGCAGCAGATGCATAGCTTTATTTCTTGTGCAAATGAAGCTCAGACCATCCTCTTGCCTTGAGGCCTAGTGGCTCTCTAGAGCAATTGACTGAGAACAAAAGAAGTTTTTACACATCAAGGTGGAAGGCAGTGTGGAGAGAGAGAACTATGTGGCCAGGGGGGAGAAGAGAAAGATGTTTTCTATAGAGGCAGACAAAAGGGCATGACCAGGGAGAAGGGAAGAACAGAGAGGTTTCATAGATGGTAAGGCAGAACTCTTGCAGAGTTCATCAGAACCAGGAGTAGGGAGCAAGTAGAGATGGAGGGTGAAGAAACAGAGGACAAAGATGAGGCTGGAAGCATAAGAGCTTAGTTGTTAGTAGGACTATGAGAGGACAGTAAATGAGGGGACAAAGAGGAACTGAGTGTCAGGATGGAACTGAAGCTATGTACATAGGATTTCATCCCAGAGAAATAAAGTAGATGGATAAAGAGCTTGGTGTACCTAGATTTATTACTGTCCTGAATGCCTGATGAAGCTAGAGCTGTATAGATAGAATTTTGTCATAGAGGAATAAAGTTAACAGACATAAGAGTATAGTTTTTTTTTTCCCTCAGCTATCTGACTTGGGACATAGCATCTTCCCCAGACTCTGGGCAATTCATAATACAGTGGCAGAGATCTACTTTCAAGTCTTAGATGTGATACCCAGTGTCATGCTTGCCATCATGGAAGCCAATTCTGGAGAAAACCCTATGATCTCTACTCATAGGCCAGTGTACAAGGACTGAAGTATTGTAACTGCATTACCCAGACAGGTGAGAGAGTCTATCATCTCAAATTTGGCAGCATACATACCATGCAGCAAGATAATCTTTCAATTGGGTGTAAGAGTGTGAGAATAGGGTGATAAGCATGGGGTTTTCCCTGTGAACTAAGAAACAAACAAGGATAGCAGAACAATAGATAGATTTTAATATCCTCCATCTCCCAAAACAAGCCCCATGGACAGAGCCACCGGAATAACCTTAGGGTTAATAGTAAGCAAGACACCACAATGGGCCTACTGCAGTGCTATGCTTATGGCCTGACAGAGATTTGTGGTTTTGTTGAACACCAGCACACAGAAACTTGAACCTCCATGATGATTTAAAGCAAAATCCTGAAGGACTTAACTTCAAGCAGCTGTCTATGAGTGAAGCATTTTGACATAGTCTATCTCCAAAAAGAAGCCTTTCTGAATAGACTGCCGCTTCTAGGTCTCAACCCCTTAAACCCCAGTTCATGCTGAACAAATACACCAAGGTTGGAATTTAGATTGATTTGGGCTTGCATCACCCTCTAGTGCTAAAATGGTGATTACATCCATGCAACCTCTCAGCAAATTCAGACTTAGCATACCATCTGGTCTTGAAATGATAGAAATGGCACAGGTAAGAATGGGACTTAGTGTAAAGGACTGGCACTAACAGATCCTGAGTATGAAGACTAAATTAATTCTAATAGCTCAACAGTTTCTTCCTATATTTCAGGAGGAGTAATACATTTTAATATTTATGGTAGATAAAAGTCATAAAAATTCAATGACGGTAATAATGAAGTATGTTAGCCTGTTTTCAACTTGTTTCTAATGCCATAACCCAGTGAAATCTGTCCTCCTTTGAAAAAGTTATGGTCTATATAGACAAATGTCAAACCAGGAATAATGGGTTTCTTAGTGACTACATCCAAGAATGTTGTGGCCAGATCATGACCCCCAGAGAGACCACCAAAGACGAGAGTGCCGGAAAACAAAAGCAAGGTTGAATTCGGGATATCCAAAAGCAATAGAAGCAATACTTTGTCCAACAGATCCAATGCAGTGGAGCCTGGAGGAAGTGCCTGCTTCTCTGCAAGCTCAGTTTTTAAAGGCAAAAACCACAAGGTTACATCATTTAGGGGTGCTAGTATGGGTACAATTCTGATTGGCTCACTTCTAGGGACTTTCTAGAAATCATGGCTTAATCTTATTTCTAAGGGGGTGGTTGCCCATCACCATTTCTCATTGGCTGCCCCCAGGTGGGGACATCTGGTGATTATACACAGTCACTATGGAGACTAGGGTTGGGACATTCTGTGGTCAAACAGTTACCTAGGGAACCAGGGAGAGGACATTCCATAGTCTGGTAGTCATTACCTCATGACTACTTTGTGACTGTACTTTTACACTTTCTGGTTTCTGGAATCTGGACTGACTGGTTTCAGTAATTCATGGCCTGTTCCAGTAACTCATGGCCTGTACCTAAAAGGAGAAATCTTAGGCCTTCATTTTAGGGTGAAAGCATTTTGGTCTTATTTTGGTTCCACAGGAAGGAAGCATCCTGGTGTTCTGAGCAAAAGAGAGAAGGGGAAGAGTAGATGACAAGCTTTGCCAATGACCCCAGCAGATGCCATATAACAGAAAACCCTCAAGGAGTCAGGATGCTCCTCACCTGAATCCCAACCTTCTCAGTAAAATATTATACAACTGCTTTATGATTTCTCTTTCTCACTATAACTTTCCTCAAATAGTTTCATTGAAACTGTATCTAAGTCTTAAATCAAATAAAAAAGCCAATAATAATTTCAAATGTCTCATAATAAAAGATAGGATATCAATATAACTATTTTGATGCCTGATAATAAATGTGCAGTAATCATCATGAACACAGCTTAATTGTCAGGTGTCTATATTTAGGGTTCCAGGATGGCTTTTTATGAGAGAAGCATATTCCATGTCACATAATAATTAGATTCTGAATAAAAAATGAAAAAGCAAATATTTCTACAGTTTATGAGCACATCAAAAATAACCTTTAATAAAATTTGTGCTGTACAAATCAAGTATTTTTTTAAAAGTGTTATATGAGTAGACTTTATGGTTAAACTATCTTTGGGAAGGTGAACCAAGACAGAAATTTCTCCATGCTATCACATAATTTTAAAAGTATCTAAATAGAGGCCCATCAAAGGTCAGCCTGAAATGGTTCAAGAATTTTTAGCAGGCTATTTAGATAGTATATAGCTGGAGACATCAGCAAATAGTTTTGTTATATATAGGTGTATAAAAATTTGAAACTTTATGTTTAACAATTTTTATAATCCTGAAGGATGCTGAGCAATAAAAGTTGGTTTTACATTGAAAAGTGAAACATTCTTGTTTACATGTCACTAAGCAGAGAAAACCATGCAAAGAGCTATGTACTTGAGGAGAAAAGGTGAATGTACAAAGCAGTGTACCACATTGTGCTACCTTCTTTTAATTTTTTAATTCATTGCTCCATTCTTTGCTGTTTAGTAAACTTACATTGACTTTCTGATAATGTGCACATCAAAGGTATTTCTCTGTCTCTGTCTCTGTCTCTTTCTCTCTCCTGAAGTTAAAAATATCATTATCTAGTCTGTGACCTCAGCATGCCATGTGAAAGGGAATAAATATTCCCTCTGAATCCTGTGGAGTAGCCCCAGTACCCTAGTGTTGTCATAGTAGGCAATGCAAAGGACCAAGTTACTTCATTCATGTTTATTTGTGTGTTCTGGTTTTACTCTTGTATATTTTATTTTTTAGATTTTTATCTCTAGCCTCTTGAAATTTATTACTGATAATTTTTCAGTCCTTGGTATATGTGAGAAATTGAACAGTTCATTGCAGGACTCCAAACATTAGTCATTGGTGGGTGTTTTCTCTCAGGCTAGATTTTTCCCACAGGGAGATGTGGAAATGATTCTTAGAGCTAAATGCAGCATTGAGACTGTGGGATCATTCAATGACTTGATTTAGAAACTCTTTTTTAGTACCTTATTTTTTTCTTTCAACCATTCATGTCCTAGAGACTTGAGCCTCACTGTTTTCATTTCTCAACAAAAGGGTCCTTCAATCTCAGTCAGACTAAAAATAATTTTAGTTGTTTGAATTAGCAAAGTATATTTTGCATATGGCCCGGGGTATGTGTCTTGATGATTTTACATGTATTTTATATATTTTTTTGTTTTTCCTGTACAGAATTTCAATAAAATCCCCAATTACAATGTGTTTTACTTCCCACCACACTCGTATACCTTTTCTCCATTCCTTGATTTCTCTAATGGGCTAGACATGTAATCTGGTGTCCATCTGACTGTGATTTCTTATGTTTTTGAGCATTATCATTCTATTAAAATAATTGAATATATTATATAACTATGCATTTGAAATAAAAATTATAATATCTGTGAATTTTATCATGCATATTTTTTATGATTTTTTTACAGTGAGTACATATTTTAATATGATGGTTTTCCTTTGTTCTCTTTTGTCAGACTTTTTAAGGAAGTCTTTCTCTGTGACCTTATTGAGTTGGATGGAATCTTGTAGCCCAGATGGTGGTCTAACTTGCATTCTCTTTATCCTGTGTGTGCACCACTATGCCTAATTTTAATAGATATTTTAAATATTCCATTTATTATTAGTAAATCCTTTTCCAGGAGTCAATAGTGTTCTTGTATCCCCTTTTGATAGCACAGTTTGTTAACATATTTATATAAGGTCAGCTTTTTCAAAACAATTTTTATTCACTGTATTTCTATAGAAAAATCACATACTTCCTGTAATGTTGGCTTCAAATGTAATAATTCTGTGATTTTCACACCATCTCTCTTAAATTAAACATACCAAACCAAAATGCACTGATTCAGAGCAACACATGTGGCTTTACCATATGTTCTCCTTTCCTCTCCATGTCTTTTCTTCCTTGATGCTTCTTTTCTTCCTTCTCTTATTCCATTTGTCTTTGTCTATGTGTTGACAGATCACAAATTCGCCTACATACCCATCATGACTTAGACATTATCTCTATGAAGTTTCAAGTAATAGTTAGAGGACCAATCTAGTTAGAACATGAAACCACCAGGGGATTTCATCCACTTTGCTAGATATTTACTTATTCTTTTGTTTGTTTGTTTATTTATTTTCATGATTTGAAGTAGATCCTGAATCGATTTAAGTCTTTAAGGATAAACAATTGGTACAACTACAAAACATGATAATTTTAGAAGTAGAACACAAGGGGTTATTAGATTATAACACGGGGTTTCATGCGTAGGATTATCACCTTTCTGAGGCAAAAGAAAAGAAAAAGCAACCCTCTTGTCCTTTATAATGTGTGAAAACACAGAACTAAGAAGTAGCTCCTTACCAGATACTTTTTGACTGCTTACCCTCACTCTTGCTGGAAAGTTCATCTGTCATGTTTCTGAGGGATTTCTTCACTGGTTTTAGGACCTGCTAATTCAGGGTTCTCATGCAGACTGAAGACCAATGGAGACTTAGAGCCTAATGGGTTGAACAGCTATGGGATATTTGACCTTTCTGACGGAAGATAGCCTTGTTTGACTAGCCATACCACAATTTGTAAGCCAATCTAAAATGTCCCAAACACACACACATACACACACACACACACACACACACACACACACACACACACACACACACACACACACAGATACAGACAGACAAACAGACATACACAGATGCAGACAGACAGACAGACACACACATATATACACAAACACACACATACACACAGGCACAGATGCACATTCTATCGGTTCTGTTCTACCAGACTACCCTGATCAATACAATAATACACTTAGGCACAATATAGAAGACCAGGACAAATCTGTAACTTCAGCTACTCAAGAAGCTGAGGCCTCGGGATTGCATATTCAAATTCTGTATTTATTATTATACTAAAATAAATTCAAAGACAGCATTAGAAACAATGTTCACAAAACAGACAAACAAAAAATTAGGATTTGGGGAATAGTCCACAGGTAAAAGCCTTGCCCAGCATGTGTGAAGTCTTTGATGTAAAAAATACAAATACAAGAACATAAATAAATGTGTGAGACAAATAAATTAAAATTTAGGTGCTAGTGAGATAAGTTATTAGTATGGGAAGTGTAAGTGTGTGTACTTCTAAGATATTCCCTACATTCACTGTGGATTGACTTTTTTTTTTTTTTTTTTTTTTTTTTTTGGTTTTTCGAGACAGGGTTTCTCTGTGTAGCTTTGCACCTTTCCTGGAACTCGCTTTGGAGACCAGGCTGGCCTCGAACTCACAGAGATCCGCCTGGCTCTGCCTCCCGAGTGCTGGGATTAAAGGCGTGCGCCACCACCGCCCGGCTAAGATTGACTTTTAATTCATTTGTAATCCACACAACAAATGAGAGGGGATATTGCTTCTGAAAGCAGTTTGCAGACACCTCTATTCCTGCTGTTTTAGACTCTTTGTCTTTTGTTCTCTGTATTCATCTGCACCATAGAGAGAGAGAGACAACTGATGCAAACTAAGGGAGCTATGGATAGCCCAGTGTCAAGAAAATAAGACTTGCTGAGAACAGTGAGGGTGGACACAGGAACAACTAGGTGACTGTCAACTGATAAAGGCAGAGTCAAGCACAACAGCTTGAAAGACTTTGAACAAAAGCATCTAGCTGAGTCACAGACACTTGTCTCATAACACTTTGATAGCAATTTTTTGTACTGCTTGTTTACAGGAATGTCTTTCCTTTAAAAATTTTAATTGATTTATTTATATGCATATTTATTTGGGGTGTGTGATGTATGCACAGGTTTCATAGCTCACAGAAATTGACTCTTTTTATGTGCCCTCTCACTGAGGTCCTTGCAAACATGTTTAAATGCTGAAACATCGTGTTGACCATATAAGTTTTCCTTAATCCATAAAATGACTAGAGAGATTATAATCACAATACAAAATATAAAATTAAAATTCTCAGTCATAACAGAAGAGTACTAGTATTCAATAAACAATTATGTGATAAAGTTCTTACTACTTGTAGATGGAGAAGACAATCTTTGTATTTGCTAAAAATATCTATAATGAAGAATTAAAGTAGAATCATTAAGTATAACTACTAAAACAAAGGAAATAGATCTTAATATGAAATATGTTAAATATCTTTAATAATGAAATAAAAGTAAATGTATTTTTTTCTAATAATGGAAAAAGAAAAAATCTATTATTTAGGAAATACATGAACAATTTTTAGAATACTATTTTTCTGAATAATCTGATGGTTTTTTGTATTTTCTTGCCTTGTATCTTACTTGAAAACTCTTTTGTATATAGCTGTACATTCCCTTGATTCAGTATGGACATAACATGCCAAGAGGAACCGGCAACCTTGGTTGACAGGATGCCCCATGCTATATATCTCTTCAATTGCTCAGGTTTCCTGTCACAGGCTTTTTCTCTGGGCTCAGTATATTTCTCAACCATTTTCAAGGGCACAAAGTAATATACTTGAAATCATCTTTTAACAGCAAAGAAGTTGTACCTAAGTTCCTAGCCTTTAGTGTTCTTGCAATTCAATGCTGAGGCCTGTTTGGGGAAAATTTCACTTCACTGAGCACCACCTGCTCAGAAATAATCAGGGTCAGTTCTGTGACCGCCATTTAATGTGTGCCTCTGCCATTCACTCTGGTTTGCTTTCTACTTACAGCACCGTGCCCAAGTCCAGGTGTCCAGAATTTATTTTGGAATAACTTACAGCTACCATTAAAGATATAACCTCAGAGTTCCAGAGGCACAATTAATAATCACTGCTCAGAGTTTACAGTGGGATGTTTAATTAGGAAAAATATTCCAATTTAATCACATTTTTGTTGTTGTTGCTGTTGCTGTTAATGGCTTCATGGTGAGAAATCAGGAAATAATATCACTTAATCTGTCTTTAAATAGATTTTTTTTAAAAAGTTTATATAATGCCAACCTGGTCTAGAAACACAAATTTCAGGACATCTTGGGCTCTTACAAAGAGAAACTCTGTCTGGGAAGCCAAAAACCAAAACCAACAACAAATCAAAGTTTATTTAACAATGAATTATGATTTTTGTCTTATTTAACAGCTTGAGAATATAGCAAGTTTATGACACATTTAATTAAAAAAATAAAATTAGTTCAGATAAATATTTTGTCTTTGTCATACTACATAGAAAAAAGAATTCCTTAATTTCAGATTATTTAACAAAAACAGAGTTCTTAAGTGAACTTTTTTTCTGCAAGGGACTTAGGAATTCTTCATTTGTTTGTTATGCTTAAAATCAGATAGGGTTACTGCAGTGGAATACTGGGAAGATGAATTGGATAAATTTTACAAATTATTTTATAAAATATCACATATTTTACTATGAAAAAAATTTTCCCAATTTTGTTGAAGTTTGCAAAAACAAATTTAGTAGCAACAAGGATAATTTTAGAGCTGTTTGAAAACCCTAAATGTTCTCATGATTGCGAACAAACACTCTTTCTTCAATTTTTCTTAAATCTTTAACTCATACATTCTCAGAACTGTAGGTAACTCTAACTATAAGGGGCCTGTGCCCTTTTCTGGCTTCATTATGTGTCCCATGCAGATGAACCCCCACACAGATAGACACAAATACTCACAGACAAACAGCAAACACTCTCACATGTATCCCAAAATAAAATAACTAAAATAAAACTTAGATTAAAAACTGTGGATGTTGACATCACAGGTACCTACAACTTTCAGATACTTTGTATATTGTATATTGTATAAATGTTGAATATAGTTTATGAGCATTTTTGCTTTGAAATCACATATTATAAAGTCTAATTCTTTGCTTATTTATGCTAATATTTTATGTATGTTGTTCAGTAGGATGTCACAGATTGAAAACAAGTTACATTTGTGAATAAAAAAGAACCTTGTTGTTGAAGTTTTATCCAGTTCTGCCTGGCACATGGTCAGGACAAATCTCTCTCACCTGCCAGTCCTGTAGCCGCTCAGACCCAACCAAGTAAACAGACAGAGACTTATATTGCTTATAAACTGTATGGCCATGGCAGGCTTCTTTCTATCTGTTCTTATATCTTAAATTAACCCATTTCTATTAATCTATAAGTTGCCACGTGGCTCGTGCCTTACCGGTATCTTAACATCTGCTTCTCATCATGGCGGCTGGCAGCATCTCTCTGTCTCAGCCTTCCTCCTCACAGAATTCTCCTCTCTCTTTGTCCCACCTATACTTCCTGCCTGGCTACTGGCCAATCAGCACTTTGTTTATTAACCAATCAGAGCAACACATTTATAGCATAGAGAACATCCCACAGCTGAACCCCCTAAATGTCCCTAACACACTGTTAATTTCATTATATAATATATACAATGGTATCATAATGATTAGAAAATTCTACTCAATATTTTAAATAAAAAATGTACACTAACTGAATTCTTGAAGCAAGTACTCTAATCAGTAGTGCTTAGAAGAACATATTGTCATTTAAACTCATTATTAAAGGAATTATTCTTATCTTTCTGATTGTAGTTATGAAATGGACTATTTTGTTAGTGACTCTTCTCCCACTGCCTGAATAGAACAAATAGATGAACAAACAAACAAACAAACAAACAAAGCCTAAAATCTCTCCTTACATCTGTAGTACATGGAGTGATTTGTTTATCCACATGAAATTTTATTGGTGACAAAATATTTCAAACCATTCTCAACCATAGAATTTAACTCTGTGTAATAATTTATCACTGCATATAAACAAAGGGAAATATGTTCATTAACATTTTAAAGACAGACTAAATAATAGTTCTTTGAAACATTTAGTGTAAGTTATTTTAACTTGGAAAAAATTAATACAATGTCTTTAATGCATGTAGTAGGATACAGTCAAGTAAAAGATTATAAGGTCACCAAAAAATAAAAATGTGATCAATAGCAAGAAAAAAATAATAACATGGAATTTAAAATAGCATTTAATATTGTTGAAAGGGATGAGGACATTTATGACAGTGACACAAAGTGGAGTATTACAAAGAGAATATTACCAGGGAAAAGGCTCTACTGTTCATAGGGAATTAAGCCACACAATAGTAGGTTTTCCTATTGTACATATCACATAACAAATAAGAACATACAATGTAAATGTCTCCTGTTGGAAAAATAAAATGAATGAAACTTTAATGAAAAATATTTAAAATTTTTTTCAGAATATTCTACTCTGAAGTTGCTCTGATGCTCACCAAAATTTGTAGATAAATTTTGTGACAATATAACCATAATGAAATCATTATTTTTTGAAACAAGGTCTCCTGTATCCCTTCGTGGCTTTGAATTCACTGTGTTTCCAAGGATGACCTTAACATTGTGATCCTCTTGCCTCTCTACCTCCCAAATGCTGAAACTTCAGGTTTGCACTACTTGGCTCAGTATGTGAGGTATTGGGCCTCAAACCTGGGACTTAGCACATCCTACAGACTCTGCCAAGTAAGCTACATTGAAAGTCCCATTTACACAACAAAAGTAGTGAAATATAATGTTTTACCCATGTGTAAATTTTGGTTCTGTTGTTTATGGAATCACTTTTTCTTGAACAGAAAATATATTAGATAACAGATGAGATTTGCAAGTGTAATGCCTGACACCAAAACTGTTTTTGCAGCAGTTATGGTGAATGTGCAGACAAAAAAATTATTCCTTCCTATTCCTCTTTTGTAATCTTAGGATTGACGTTGTTCTGTGTTTTACTTCAGGTTCCAGAGTATTCCAGATACAGTATTCTGTAAATTTCAGAAGTATTTCTATTTCCTTAGATTCACTATTATCAACAAACATTTTTCATTAAATTCCTAGATAAAGACCAGAAGAGAACTGGTAAATCATAAATCATCTTTAGATGACCTCCCCAGCTTGTCCAGTGTTCATTCTCTGCTCTATTTTCCATGCACTCTTTCCTGAATGTTAATCACAGATGCTCTAACTATTCTTTTCCCCAGAAATCTAACATTGTCTCCCTGAAGTTTCTGTCATACAAAATTGTAAAGAACATACTGCTAACTCAGTTCTCTTCATGTTTCTGTAGCTACTAGCAAAGAGGACTTTCCTTCTCTTTTGCCCAAAGCAACATGACTTTGAGTTATACATTATATCTAGACTTTTACCAGTATCTTCCTGATTTCTAGCACAGAGGTAGACCAGATGGTATAGAACTTATTCATAGTCTTTCCATCCCGCAAACCTAAAAGTGCAAGAAGCTGCTGCCCTCATTTTTTCTCTAGACAAAAGATTCTGTCTCTCCCTTCAGGACCCCATCATGACTGCCTATGGCCATGAAGTGAGTATTTCTCATAATAATGCTTTCATCTGCAGAGCAGTTTGTCTCAGCTTCTATGATACAACTATGTATCATCTTTAAGGCCCCATGATGAAGATTCATTAGAAAAATATATTGTCTGCTGAGCAGAGGAAGTATTTACTGTTAGGGTCCATAAGAAGTCCCATAAAAGACCACCAGATGTGTATGCAATCAACCAGAGTAATTCTCGAAATTCCAGCATGTAGGGGTCAAGCCATCTGACAAAGTGGCAAAATGGTGACCCTGAGAGAAGCTCATAGGCCCCTGTTAAGCACAGACAGAGGAATTCCAGCTGTGGTTAAAGTGTATTTTGAAGCGATTGGGTATAGACCCCTACTGGTAGAGAAATCATTTTTATGAATGGCTCATGACATCTGGTTGGCAACTGTAGTTGCAGTGTCAGGGGTCTGTTTGCTGTGTCAAGAGTCTGACTGAAAATAGCAACAATAGTTCCTGCTTGTGGCTGGATAGAATGCTGAGTGGCTACTAGATTGGAAGTACTTGCTGAGGGTCTGCTTGAAGCTAGACATTAGTCACTATAGGATGCTGGGATTAACACGGATCACAGTTCTTAGTAAACTGGCCCCTGGAAAAAAAAAACAACTGGCTCTGTTAGGGTCAGTCCTGTTATAACAGTAGGCAGCCACTTCATTTGCTATACTATCACCATAGGATAGGGGAACATTCCATCTTCAATGAAGACAAAAATGTAGCTATGTAAAAAGTAAAAGGTTCACTCTCTGAGTAACTTGTTCATCATGATTTCTAAGCCACTGAACTGTCCAAAGATTGCCCCAGTTTTCAGTGAGTAATTAGATGTAAGATAAATTTTAAGACCTGTATATGCCTTGAGTAACTGGCCATATTCTCCTATGATTATGACAAATCTTCTCAAACATGAATAAAAGGAGAAATCTATCAGGACTAAAATAATCTGCATGAGATAATTTTCTGAAGAATTTACTTTATAGTATCCAGATAATTCTTCCCTTTGGTTTTGAAAGACATACTGGAGAGGTGTGACTCCCTCCTTCTCCCCACTCCTAATTCTAGTACCCATTCAAGTCTCAAATCTAGAGGAGTGGCTAAGACCTATCTGTTATGAAATACACCATGTGAAGAAAAGAAAGCTTGTTCATATGTTGATATGAATGGCCTAAACATCATGGTGCACGCTAAAAGCTGTAGCAAGTTGAGAAATTATCAAAGTCTCCACAAAGGGTCTTTGTGAACATTTAATGTAACAGCATCAGTCAGATGTTATTCCCAAACATCAACCATGAATACATTAGTGGGCCTTAGTGAAGAAAGTATATTCAGTAAGGAAAATACACACAAACATACACATGCACACGTGTGTGCGCACACATATAAATATAGATACAGTACTGTATTCAGCAAATATTCGGGTAATATCTGAAAGATCCAATTATTTAAAAAAAACTATAGTACAGTTGTATCAAGTTAGCTTAGCCTGTTTTTTACATGTTGTTAATCATCTGCAGGATGTTTAAGCCTACCTACAAAGTGAGATGTCTGAATTTGAAGCTCTAGTACTGATGTTTTGGGTGAAAGTATGTTGTGCAGAAGGAAAAATACAGTTCATCTGAGTGTTCTGTTTATTTCAAGAAAATGCTTGGTTAGTTTTTTTTAGGTTATAATTAAAAGAGATCACAATAAATAAAAATAGAGAAAAAATATTTCACAGAAGTATTTCTTAATAGCCTCTATCAAGTGTGATTTCAAAAGAAAACCTTAGAAGAAAGCTCCTGAAGCTTATCTTGGTTTTAAACATCAGTTTAAGTGTGTATAATTTTTAAATGCTTATTCTAGTACATCAATACTGACTTAAGATTTTCACTTTCTGCTAGCATTGTCAATGCTTTAATGAGTTTGTATTCATTAAATCCAGGATGATCCAACAATTAAAATCATTGTAACATTTGAGCCTTTGGTGAAGCTATTTCCATTTAGTAGAAAATGTGTTATATTCTGTTTGCACATGAGTCTTAGAAGAATCAACACAGTTTGCAAATACCATCTTCCAACAATATTTGCTGAAGAGAGCTGCTTCCACACTCAAATTCTTTCCAGCAAAAATTAATATCTTGCTTCCTGAATCCAATATTATGCCAAATATTACCATGTCCTTTATTTTGGAAAAGTAAAGTATGAGAACATATATAATAAAGTACAATTCTGTGCTATATTTTAATAAAAGAAAAGCTCCTGTAAATGAAATAAAAAACACATAATTAAATGATTCCCTTAACTTTCTTCTAAACTTTCATTCCTTAAATTAACTCAACTTCAAAATTTTAATATATTAAATAAATAGAAATACGTTTAAATTCACAAGTCAAAATATTGTTATGAAGTACTTTTCTCTAAAACGTCTGAATATTTAAATTTCTTAATAAATGTTATGAAGAATTTTACATATGAAAATTTTTTATTCTCTAAAATGACGTTAAAATGTTTCTCCATTTTTTCCATGTGCACAAAGACACATAGTTTTTTCATCAGAAGATAAATTCAAAGTCAAAGGACTTAGGTATACTTAAAACTTTGAGAATGTAAAAGATAGATAATTATAAAAAATTGCATTTTATCTCAATATTCTGTCTTATTTAATGAAGGACTGTAGGAATGATTCTTTTTTTTGGCAAAATAAAGATTTATATGTAAAATACAGTAGATAACTGACATAACCTCACCCAATAGCTGGGAGGTATCCCTGGGACTGGTCCCAGCAGAGGATGTGAGGAGTTGGTGGGGGATGGAGGGGAGCCAGGCCATGGTGGTGGTGAGATTCTTGCAGCCTGACTGACTAGCAGCTAGAGTGCCAAGCTCCAGGAGTCCAATTGATGAGAGAGAGGAGAGATTCTATGAGCAAGGGACATCGAGACCATAATGGAGAAATGTACAGAGACGGTCAGGCCAAACTAGTGAAAACTAATGAATTGTGGACCAATACCTCTGGATCCCCAATGGGACTGATAGGTGAGGCAGTTGTTTTGTTTAGCTTGAATTGTTTATGAGACCCCTTGGCAGTGGGATTGGGGTCTATCTCTAGTGCATGAGCTGGATTTTTTGGAGCCCAGTGTGGAAGGTGGTACACCTTGCACAGCCTTGGTGCAGGGAGGAGGGGCTTGGACCTGCCTCAACTGAATGTACCCTGTGGTGGATCTCTGCATCTGCTTCCATCATTTACTGGATGAAGTATCTATGATAACAGTTAGGTAATTCACCAATCTCATTACCAGAGTAGGCCAGTTCAGGTACCCTCTTGACTATTGCCAGTAGTCTAAGGTGGGGTCATCCTTGTGGATTCCTGGGAACTTCCCTAGCACCCCGTTTCTCTCTATTCCCATGGTGTCTCCATTTATCATGGTATCTCTTTCCTTGTTCTCTTACTCTGTCCCTGTTCCAGCTCAAACCTCCCATTCCCTTATGTTCTCATGCCCCAAACCTTACCCTTCATTGCCCCCCTCACTCCCAGTTTGCTCATGTACATCTCATCTATTTATCCTTTGCAGAGTGATCTATGTGTCCCTCTTAGGGTTCTCCTTGTTAGCTAGCTTTTTTGGAGCTGTGGGTTGTAGTCTGGTTATCCTTTGCTTTTCATCTAGTATTCACTTAAGAGTGAGGACATACCATGTTTGTCCTTCTGAGTCTGGGTTATCTCACTCAGGATGATATTTTCTAGTTCTATCAATTTGTCTGCAAATTTCATGATTTCATTGTTTTTTACTGCTGAGTAATACTCCATTGTGTATATGTGCCACATTTTCTTTAATCATTTTTTGGTTAAGGGGCATCTAGGCTGTTTCCAGGCTCTGTCTTACGAATAATGGTGCTATGAACATAGATGAACGTGTATACTTGTGCTATGATTGAGCATTCCTTGAGTGGTATAGTGGGGTTTTGAGGTAGATTGATTCCCATTTTTCTGAGAATCTGTCATACTGATTTCCAAAGTAGCTGTACAAGTTAGCAATCCCACCAACAGTGGAGGAGTATTTCCCTTGCTCTGCATTCTCTCCAACATAAGCTGTCTACAGTGCTTTTGATCTTAGCCTTTCTGATAGGTGTAAGATGGTATCTCAGAGTCATTTTGATTTGCATTTTCCTGATGACTAAGGACGTTGAGCAATTCCTTAAATGTCTTTCGGCTATTTAAGATTCTTCTGCTGAGAATCTTCTGTTTAGCTCTCTAGCCCAATTTTTAATTAGATTGTTCGGTGTTTTGATGTCTAGTTTCTTGAATTCTTTATGTATTTTGGAGATCAGCCCTTTCTCAGATGTGGGTTTGGTGAAGATCTTTTCTTATTCTGTAGACTGTTGTTTTGTCTTATTGACCATGTCCTTTGCCCTACAAAAGCTTCTCAGTTTCAGGAGGTCCCATTTATTAATTGTTGTTCTCAGTGTCTGTCCTACTGGTGTTATAGTTAGGAAGTGGTCTCCTGTGCCAATGTGTTCAAGACTACTTCCTACTTTCTCTTCTATCAAGTTCAGTGTAACTGTATTTATGTTGAGGTCTTTGATCCATTTGGACTTGAGTTTTGTGCATGGTGACAGATATGGTTCTGTTTGCAATCTTCTACATGTTGACATCCAGTTATGCCAGCACCAATTGTTGAAGATGCTCTTTTTCTATTGTACAGTTTTGGCTTCTTTGGCAAAAATCAGGTGTTCATAGGTGTGTGGATTAATGTCAGGTTCTTCAATTTGATTCCATTATTCCACATGTCAGTGTTTATGCCAGTATAAGGCTGTTTTTTATTACTGTAGCTCTATAGTAGAGTTTGAGGTCAGGGATCATGATGCCTACAGAGGTTGCTTTATTGTACAGTATTCTTTTAGCTATTCTGGGTTTTTTGTTTTTCCATATGAAGTTGAGTATTGTTCTTTCCAGGTCTGTGAAAAATTGTGTTGGAATTTTGATGAGGATTGCATTGAATCTGTGGATGCTTTGGGTAAGATTGTCATTTTTACTATGTTAATTCTACCTATCCATGAACATGGGAGCTCTTTCCATTTTCTGACATCTTCTTCAAGTTCTTTATTCAGAGACTTAAAGTTCATGTCATACAGGTTTTTCACTTGCTTAGTTAGATTTGCCCCAAGGTAATTTATATTATTTGTGACTATTGTAAAGGGTGATGTTTCTCTGATTTCTTTCTCAGCCCATTTATCATTTGTATACAGGAGAACTACTGGTTTGTTTGTTTGTTTGTTTGTTTTTTGAGTTAATCTTGTATCCTGCCACATTACTGAAGGAGTTTATGAGCTGTAGGAGTTCTCTGGCAGAATTTTTGGGATCACTTATGTACACTATCATATCGTCTACAAATAGTGAAAGTTTGACTTCTTTCTTTCCAATTTCTATCCCCTTGATCTCCTTTTGTTGACTTATTACTCTAGCTAGAACTTCAAGTACTATATTGAATAAATATGGGGAGAGTGGACAGCCTTGTCTTGTTCCTGATTTTAGTGGAATCACTTTGATTTTTCTCCATTTAATTTGATGTTGGCTGTTGGCTTGCTGTCAATGGCCTTTGCTGTGTTTAGGTATGTTCCTTGTATTCCTGATTTCTCCAGGACCTTTATAAAGAAGGGTGTTGGATTTTGTCAATGGCTTTTTCAGCATCTAATGAGATGATCATGTGGTGTTTTTTCTTTCAGTTTGTTTATATGGTGTATTCCTTTGACAGATTTTTGTATGTTGAATCGTCCTTGCATCCCTGGGATGTAGCCTACCTAGTCATGGTGAATAATTTTTTTTTTTTTTTTTTTGGTTTTTCGAGACAGGGTTTCTCTGTGTAGCTTTGCGCCTTTTCCTGGAACTCACTCTGTAGCCCAGGCTGGCCTCAAACTCACAGAGATCCGCCTGGCTCTGCCTCCCAAGTGCTGGGATTAAAGGCGTGCGCCACCACCGCCCGGCTTGAATAATTTTTTGATGTGTTCTTGGATTCATTTTACCAATGTTTTATTGAGTACTTTTGCAACAGTGTTCATGTGAGAAATTGGTCTGTAATTCTTTTTCTTTGTTGCATCTTTATGTGGTTTGGGTATCAAGGTAACTGTAGCCTCATAAAAAGAGTTTGGTAATGTTCCTTCTGTTTCTGTTGTGTGGAACTATTTGAAGAATATTGGTGTTAGCTCTTTTTTGAAAATCTGGTGGAATTCTGCACTGAAATTCTGCAACTGGTCGTGGGCTTGTTTTTTTTTTTTTGGATTGGGAGACTTTTAATGACTGTTTTTATTTCCTTAGGGGTTATTTGTCTATTTAAATATTTTACTGGTCTTGATTTAACTTTGGTATGTGGTACCTATCCAGAAAATTGTCCATTTCTTTCAGATTTTCCAACTTTGTGGAGTACAGGCTTTTGAAGTATGACCTGATGATTCTCTGGATTTCCTTGTTGTTTGTTGTTATGTCTCCCTTTTCATTTCTGATTTTGATAATTTGGAAGCTCTCTCTCTCTGCCTTTTGGTTAATTTGGATAAGGGCTTGTCTATCTTGTTGATTTTCTCAAAGAACCAACTCATGGTTTCAGTTATTCTTTGTATTGTTCTCTTTGTTTCTATTTTATTTCAGCCCTCAATTTGATTATTTTCTGGCATCTATTCCTCCTGGGTGGGTTTGCTTCTTTTTGTTCTAGATCTTTCAGGTGTGCTGTTAAGTTGCTAGTGTGAGATTTCTTCATCTTCTTTATGTGGGCATTTAGTGCTATAAATTTTTCTCTTAGAACTGTTTTCATTGTGTCCCATAAATTTGGGTATGCTGTATATTCATTTTCATTGAATTCTAGGAAATCTTCAATTTCTTTCTTTATTTTTTTCCTTGATCCATTGGTGATTCAGTTGAGGGTTATTCAGTTTCCATGAGACTAATTTTTGTTGTTGTTGAAATATAACTTTAAGGCATGATGGTCCGATAAAATACAGGGGGTTATTCCAATGTTTTTATATCTATTGAGGTTTGCTCTGTGAACAAACACGTGGTTTATTTTAGGAAAGGTTCCATGGGGTGCTGAGAATAAGATATATTCATTTTTGTTAGGGTGGAATGTTCTGTAGATAACAATTAAACCCATTTGAGCCATAACCTCAGTTAAGTCCCTTATTTCTCTGTTAAGTTTCTCTCTGGCAGACCTATCCATTGGTGAGAGTGGGGTGTTGAAGTCTCCCACTACTGGTATGTGAGGTTTGATATACTATTTAAACTTTAATAATGTTTCTTTTACAATTGTGGGTGCCCTTTTACTTTTGGCATAAATGTTCAGAATTGAGACTTCATCTTGTTGAATTTTCCCTGTGATAAATATGTAATGTCCTTCTCAATCTCTTTTGATTGATTTTAGTTAGAAGTCTATTTTAATTGATATTAGAATAGCTACACCAGGTTACTTCTTAAGTCCATTTGATTGGAAAGTCTTTCCCCAGCCTTTTATTCTGAGGTATTGTCTGTCTTTGAAGTTATGTTTTGTTGCTAAAGTTTTCCTGCCTGGCCCACAGTCAGGACAAATCTCTCTCACCTGCCAGTCCCACAGCTGCTCAGACCCAACCAAGTAAACACCGAGACTTATATTGGTTACAAACTGTATGGCTGTGGCAGGCTTCTTGCTAACTGTTCTTACAGCTTAAATTAATCCATTTCTATTAATCTATACCTTGCCACATGGCTCGTGGCTTACCGGCATCTTTACATGCTGTTTGTCATCATGGCGGCTGGCAGTGTCTCTCTGACTCAGCCTTCCACTTCTCAGCTTTATTTTCCTCCTTGTCCCACCTAAACTTGTTGCCTAGCCAATGGCCAATCAGTGTATTATTTATTAACCAATCAGCAACACATTTGCCATACAGAACATCCCACAGCACTTCCCCCTTTTTTTTTCAAAAAGGAAAATTTTAACCTTAACAAAGTAAAATTACATATAATTTGGGAATTTGGGCGTAGCTTCTATGTTTCTTGTATGCAACAGAAAGATGGATCCTGTTTTCATATCCATTTTGTTAGCCTGTGTCTTTTTATAGGTGAATTGAGACCATTGCTATTAATTACCAGTGATTATTAATTCCTATTTTGTTTTGGTGGTCTTGTGTGTTTCCCTTCTTTGGTATTTGTTAATGTTGGATTATCTATTGCCTGCATTTTTATGGATGTATCTAACTTCCTTAGCTTGGATATTTCCTTCTAGTGCTTTCTGTATGGATGGATTTGTGGATAGGTATTTTTTAAATCTGTTTTTATCATGAAATATTTTGTTTACTCTATCTACAGCAATTGAGAGCTTTGCTGGATATAATAGTCTGGTTTGTCATTCATGGTCCCTAAGTGTCTGTATAACATCTGACTTGGACCTTCTGGCTTTCAGAGTCTCCATTAAGAAGTCAGGTATTATTCTGATGGGTCTGCCTTTATATGTTACTTGGCCTTTTTCCTTTGATGCTCTTAATATTTTTCTTTATTCCATATGTTTAGTGGTTTGATTATTATGTGGCAAGGGGACTTCATTTTTTTGGATCCAATCTATTTGGTCTTCTGTAAGCTTCTTGTATCTTCGTAGGCATTTCCTTCTTTAGGTTGGGAAAGTTTTCTTCTATGATTTTGTTGAACATATTTTCTGTGCTTTTGAGTTGGTATACTTTGCCTTCTTTTATCCCTATTATTCTTAGGTTTAGTCTTTTCATGGTGTCCCGGATTTCATGGATGTTTTGTGTTATGACTTTGTTGGCTTTAATGTTTTCCTTGACTGATGAATCTATTTACTCTTATCCTACCTTGAACACCAGAGATTCTTCTTCCATCTCTTGAATTCTGTTGGTTATTCTTGCATTTGTAGTTACTGTTCCTTTACTCAGATTTTCCATTCCCAGCATTCCCTCAGTTTGTGTCTTCTTTATTCTCTGTATATCTATATCAGTTTTAAAATCTTGAACTGTTTCCTTTACCTGTTTAATTCCTTTTTTCTTGGGTTTTTTTTTTTTTTTTTTTTGCTTTCTTTTGGGGGATTTATCAATTTTTTTTCATTTTTTTGTTTGTCTTTTCCTCAATTTCTTTAAGGGAATTTTTCATTTCTTCTTTAAAGGCCTCTATCACATTCTTAAAGTAATTTTTAAGGTTGATTTTTTTCTGCTTCTTCTGTGTTGGCATGTTCAGGTCTTACTGATGTAGAACCACTAGGTTCTAGTGGTGCCATATTGGTCTTTATGCTGTTGACTGTATTTTTGCACTGACTTCTGCTCATCTCTTCCTCCACTTGGTGCAAGCAGTGTCTGTGTCTGAGGGAGCCTCCCTTGTTCTGATTAATAGTCTTGGTCCAATGAGAGCTCTTGGTCTAATTAGGACTCTTGGTACAATCAGTGCTGATGGACTCTGTGTCTCAGGGAACAGCTATGGTCTTGGAGAGTGGTTGCATTTGGTGGTGGGGTGGGGCTTGTAGGTTATAAGGTCCAGTAGGGGAAAATGGTAGTCCAGCCTTCCTACAGGACACCTGCCTGCTGGCCTGAAACTCAGACTGCAATTTGTGGTGGTGTGGAGGTGAAGGGTGTGCTCCTGGGCCCAAAGCCAATAGGCTGAAGTATTTAGCTATGAGAACCAAGACTCACCTCTTAGTCCAATTTTCAGGGAGCAGCTGTGATCTTGGAGGATGGGTGGATTGGGTGATGATGGGGCTTGTGGGTTACAGGGTCCATTGGGGAGGGTGGTAGCCTGGCCTGCCTGCAGGGGACCTGCTTGTTAGCCTGAAACTGGGACTGCAATGGGTGGTGGTGTAGGGGTGCAGGGTTGTGCCCATGGGCCCAAAGCCTAGGGGCTGGGGTGTTCAGCTATGAGAACAAAGACTCAACTCTTAGTCCAATCAGCACTGTCAGGCTCTGTATTATTAATTCTTAATGTTCAGAGTGCCAAGAAAAATCCTCAGGCCAAAGCTGCTGTAGTTATTATTTAAATTCTGGAGTAATACAATGTTTATATTGGTCTATATGTGTAATCCTGGCATTGTGTTGTTCCTTGGTCATATGACACCACAGTGGCTCTGCATGTGCTAACTTTTCTAAGAAAGGGAAGTCCTGACATTTCATTCTTTTGTCATCTTTCTACTCCATTCTTTGTTCATCAATATAAGTCTCTGTAGAAGACAGAGGTATATTCAGCTAATCTAACTTTGTTGCCAAATATGCCAGGTTATAGTCTCAGTGTATAGTGGGAAGGGGCTTGCAGTCATGCTGTGGATATCACTCTGTATAAATAAAATGCTGATTGGCCAGTAGCCAGACAGGAAAAATAGGTGGGACTAACAGAGAGGAGAATTGAGGAAACAGGAAGGCAGAGGGAGAGACTGCCTGGCGCTGCTGCCCGGACAAGGAAGATGCAAGGTACCAGTAAGCCACGAACCACGTGGCAAAGTATAGATTAATAGAAATGGGCTGAATATAAGAGTAAAAGCTAGACAATGATAGGCCTGAGCTAATGGCCAAGAAGTTTAAATAATATAAGCGTCTGTATGTTTATTTTATAAGTGGGCTACGGGACTGCTAGGGCTTGGTGGGACCCAGAGAGAAAACTCTCCCGCTACACAATCAGAACTGTGACTAACTCCTCTAGCCCACTGATTCTTCTTCTTCTTCTTCTTTTTTTTTTTTTTTTTTGAGACAGAATTTCTCTGTGTAGCTTTGGTGCCTTTCCTGGAACTCACTCTGTAGCCCAGGCTGGCCTGAATTCATAGAGATCCATCTGCATCTACCTCCGGAGTGCTGGGATTGAAGGTGAGTGCCACCACTGCCCAGCCTTAGCTCACTGACCCTTATTGACCTTTTTGAGTTTACGTTGTTTTGAATATCTTGTTCCTGAGTAAGTACAGGGACAGATGTTTCAACAATGTCTCATATCTCTTAAAGAGACCTCTGGCTTCTTTGTGTGTCACAACCTCCAAGGTGTAATGAAGACCTTCAAGTAGATAAGGATATTTCCCTAGAAGCAGGGGGATAGTATGTTCAGGATTCTGGGGAAGCTCAGAAGCAGCATTCCTGGGAGAAATCATAAATAATTCATAAGAAATTTTCCATCAATCCAATGTCCCCAAATTGTACAAATATTAAAAGTTCACCAAGTATGAAACAGATGAAAACCAAAGGTGGTACAGGGGCCATCATGCAGCTCAGCTTTGCTGGATCTTTGTCAAGCAGCTGTTCTGGCTTATGACTTCTGCCATTCCCATCAGATATGGCTGTGGAAATCAGTTACTTTAATAGGATGTTATTCTTTAGCATAACTCACAAAAGGAACATATTTTATGGTCTTTGAGTGTTGCATGCAAGTATCTTTGGTAAGGTTTTTTTTTGGACAGGGTTTCTACATGAAAGAGTTTGAAAGGAGGAAAAAGAAAAAGAGAAATGATGCAATTAAATTATAATCTTAATTTTTAATTAAGAAAATATGAGCCATAAGTTAAAATCACAGATAAAGAAGTCATATAATCAGAGATAAGTTGCTAGTTAAGAAATTCAGAGCACGTTAAAATTTGAAGAAAAAATTTTAAATAATAGCTTTTAAAAATTACTTTATCTGTGTTTTAACGTGACACACACAGTAAGAAATTATATTTGCAATAAAAGCCTTTCTAAAGCAGTTTGATGAACTATTGCTCTGAGGATGCCTAGGTTTAGTCTGTTTGTTTATAAATAAGAAGTATATATTTGGAAACAAAAATACTTCAAAATACTGACATTTATTTTTTTACACAGATATAGATAGGTAGATAGATAGATAAATAAATAGATAGATGCTGAGTAGCTGTCATGATACTGTTTATCTGTCTTATTATTATTTTATAATTCCAAATTTTATTAGAATTAAATAAACTAGATATTTAAAATGCATTGTCTATTTTGTTATCATAAAAGAACCCTTAAGAAAAGAAACATATAAGCAAGTGTGGTAGTACTTGCATGTAATCTCAGCTGCTCAGAAAGCTGAAGCAGGAGAATCACAAAACTCCATGACAGAGTAGAAATCATGGTAAGACTTTCACACACACACACACACACACACACACACACACACACACACACATGCAGACTTACTCACACATATACATGCACATACACACTTAGACACTCTAAGAAAATATATCAGTGGTAAATCTTTCACCTAGCTCATACAAGGCCATTGGTTCAACCCAGACTGCCAAAAAAGAGAAAAGATGACATACCATCTTCAGAGTTTATTGATGTTTACAACATCACCTTACATTATTTTAATAATAACACTAATAATAATAATAATAATAATAATAATAATAATAAAAAATCACCCAGTCATTGTAAATCTGATGTCATCCTGCTGCTTCATTTTAGTTTTTTTTTTTTAATTTTTATTTTGGTGGTTAATTCTGCATTAAATGTTTACTTATTTATGATTATCTTTGTAATGTTACTTAAATATTAAAAGCCACATGCTACACACAATGTGTATGGTCAGACATTCAGTCAGTGAGTTCCTAGGAAATTTTCTGTAATTTCCTTAGCCCATTCTATTATGAAACCATTTTGAGTTGCAATGTATATAATGTAGCTATAATATCATTTCTCACACTTTTCCATAATATTTATTATCTCAAATGGAATTACTAGTGTCTACTTTCAAGGCTTATTGTGTATACTCTGAAATTATTCTAGGATATAAATAGCTGAGGGCAGGAAATAGCTTGTATTTTCTGATTCTAACATAGGGAAGGAAGTCAGTGATTGTACACAGCAATGATGAAACAAGGAAGAGCCATATAATCTACAGTGGTAATATTACAAGATCATTGTGTTACCAAATGCAAAATGAAAATTTTCTGTTAAAATAAATAAAAAATATGTTATCTATTTTGATTTTAATAGTTAGCTATTACTTAAAATACATTTTAAATTAGACTTATGTCCTCTTGTTTTACATGTGAATTTATGTTTTGAGCATGTTTATGCTTATTTATGTATGTATATATGTGTGCATTAAAACCACACAAAGTCCTGGGGGGACAGCTCAGTGAGTCAATGATTGTATAAAAATGGAGATCTGAATTTGAATCTCAGATTGTACATAGAACCTGGGTGTGATGGCACCCAATTTTAAGACTAGTATTTGTGTGGGGGCTGGAGACAGGAGGATCCTGGAACTTCCAAGACAGCTAGTATAGCCAACCAGAAAACTTCATGTTCAAGAATTCCTTTCTCAAAAAGTAGAATTTAGAATAACTGGTGAAGATAGACAAGGTCAACACACAGACATGTCCACTTACAGTCACACACACCGGCATAACACCACACACACACACACACACACACACACACACACACACACACACACACACACACTCACATATATATACACATGTACACACAAGCAAATAATAAATTAAATAAATGATTTTTGCATAGTAAATTTTAATGTAAAAATATGAGAACAGTTCCCACATATATTGAAGTATTAATACAGAATATATTGCATAAAATATTAAATTAGAAAACATAGTACAAGTAAAGAAGTTTTGCTTGGAAACTTCATGATTTGAGGAGCAGAAAACCCTCTGTAGTATAAAAATAGCAAAAGTTATTAATATTCTGATGAATAATTGAAGTGGTGTGTTTTTTACTAATGATAGTAGTTTTGTTACAGATAAAGAAAACAATCCTGTTATGCTCAGGAAAAACACATTATAATAGTTATTTTGTTGTTTAATTCTTAGAGTTCATACTAATATAATTAGAAAGCATGCAATTTTAGAAAGTATTTTTGGTATTTATTTTTAAATATCTTAAGATACATATGTGTCAGTTATTCTGTCCCATCTTTGCTATATATGCCAATGTTTTGAGCACATTTAAATGAGTATTAATTTAGAAATGATTAGATCTTACAACACATCCACTTATTTAGTATGTGTGTGTGCAGTATTGCAAAGCTGCACCTGTAATCAAGTTTCTGAATTGCTCTCTGTGTTCATATATGATTATATCATAGACAAACATGTATTTATTAAATTAATAACTTAAGAAATGGTACAGATTTATGTATTTTAAAAGATAGGGTTATTATATAAAGAAGAAAAAGACTGAGGGCTGAAAAAGGAAACTGTAGAATCAGTAGACTAAAGTTAAATATAAATTTGGGGAAACTTAGAAATATATATATATATGTTATATAAACACACACACATACACACACACACACACACACACACATATATATATATATATATATATTTCTAAATTTCATTATGCATATATACTGTTTCACACACATTTTTTTTTAAGAAAAAAGAGCACTATTAAAAAATGCTGATGGGAGCCGGGCGGTGGTGGCGCACGCCTTTCATCCCAGCACTCGGGAGGCAGAGCCAGGCGGATCTCTGTGAGTTCGAGGCCAGCCTGAGCTACCAAGTGAGTTCCAGGAAAGGCGCAAAGCTACACAGAGAAACCCTGTCTCGAAAAACCAAAAAAAAAATAAAAAAAAAAAATAAAAAATAAAAAATGCTGATGGGAACTTGAGTTCATTTAAAAGAGGAAGGATTGCCAAGGGGTAAAATTAGCTACATTAATAATTGTTCATTTTTTTTTAAATAAAGAGAAGCTGTGTTGATCAACTTTCTGTTGCTTTAGCAAATACTATCATACAGAAAAAATAAGAAAGATGTGTTTTTGTTTAACATTTCTGAAGTTTTGATTCATGAGCACCTGAGTCTTTTGTTTTTGGTCATATCAAAGATAGAGTAAAAATGCATTGAGCTGAGCCCACAGCATGTTTTATAGGAGACAGAGAGATGGGGACAGGATTACAACCCCAATAACATATCCCCAGTGACATACTTTCTTCAACTGTGGCACCATGTACAGTTTCCACAAACCTCCCTATAATGTCACCAAGTAACAAATCCCTCAGATGGACCAGGCAGAGTCCCTGGGGTTCCATGACTTCTCAAAAGCATCACCTGCTGACAACACCTGAATATTTTCTGGGCATATCTTTTATCCAAAGCAAGACAGAAACTGTCTTTTGATTTTAAGATACTGTCTTACGATTTAACTTTTATGTTTAAATTCTTACATCATTTTCTCCAAAGAATGATACAAGACAAACGGCAAAGAGGAAGCTAGAGTAAAAACTAAATACCAGAACAGTGCTATTACAAAAGTTCTGTTAGGGTCCACAGAACACCCCACAAAACAAAGACCACCTCTCATATATACAATCAACAAGAGTGGCAAACATAGAAATGGAAATAATCTCTTTGAATAAACAAGTCAGTATAGATACACCCATATAATAACCATTTTGCCATTTCATCAAAAAGTGCTCACAAGTCAAAGTACAGATCAGGAAACCAGGTCCCTAAGGAGGCAGAATGGGAGGTCTGATTTAAGACTTCCCCCAAGTCTATATGACCTTATAAGTGAGGTTAAGGAGCTGATGGGGTTTGAGTGCCCTGTGGGGACCTGCTTGGAAAACCCCAGCAGATAAAAGCTAAGGAAGCCCATCACTAAGCTGGTTCAATGACTTTCTGGACTCTTAATTTGAGAGGGTCCTGTGGTGTGTAACAGTCCTCTACAGTCCAGGGTTGTCCTCTTCTTGGGTGTAGTCCTCAGGTTCAGTGTGGGGATCTACAGTCTTTACGTAGGATTGATGTACCCAGCATGCGGGGTCTGCCAGCCAGACAACAAAATGGCTGTGACCCTGAATGGAGCTCCCAGACTCCTTTTATAGGCAGCCAGGAGGAGATGGGGTCACCCTGAACATGATTGGCTAGAGCCCCTCTTCCTGATTTTTATAGGGTCCAGAAAGGAAAACTGAAATAGAGCTGAAACCTAATAGGGTGAAGAAACCAAAACCGAAACTAAATAAAAACTCAGGCCTAGTGGAGGCTGGGTCCAGCAGAAGCCTGGTCATGGTGCTACTGGAGGCCCTCAGCTCCAGCATGGGAGGTACTGAGGCAGAAAAAAAATGGGTGAAAATTAAAGTAGTAGATTTAAGGATTCTGTCCTTATTACATCATCAGCCTGCTACGGCTCCCAGCCTAAAAAGCGGACATGCCCTCCCATGCACTCTCTCTCTCTCTCTCTCTGTACTTTCCCTCCGTGTGGTCTCTCTCTGCATCTCATTGGTTCTCTCTCTCTCTCTCTCTCTCTCTCTCTCTCTCTCTCTCTCTCTCTCTCTCTCTCTCTCTCTCTCCCTCTCTCTCTCTCTCTCCCTCTCTGTCTCTTTCCCTCTCCTTCTCCCTCTCCCTCTCCTTCTCCTAATAAAGCTCTAAAAAGGATTCTAAAAAGAATCATGGCTTGTGATTCTTCCACCACTGCAGCATCTAGCGCCAGTCACTAGCACTGTATACCCACGGTAGCCACGGCCAGCCATGAGTGCTGCTCCACCCCTTCAGTATACCCTAGTGATATGTATTTTTGTACTTGTGGATTGGACATGAGAAGGGTTTTAATAGTGATAGGTGTATGCTAAAACTTCCTGGGGGAGATGGAATTCAGTACAGAAATGCCAGTAAATATGGATGGATAGTGCTTAAGCAGACTCAGAGAAAATATATAGGAGAAGAAAGGTGAAAATCTAGTTTTGAAAAACTTATTGTTATGGTTCAACTTACTTGTCAACTTGATTGGGTACAGAATCACTAGGGAGACTACTAAAGCCTTTGTGAGTTTATGTGATGATGTCATCTGAGATGGTTAGCGGGAAGAGACTAATTTTTCACGTGTGTAGCACCATTTCATTTGCAGGGACAGAATTTATTGAGAATAAAGGAGTCATTGACATTCTCCTTTCTTGAGAAAAAGAGCTCTGTCACTCTTCTTTCTCTGCTGCCTGACCTGCCCCAGCTAGATAAGAGCCACAATGGATAAAAACTTTGAACATGAGCAATAGAACTTTCCTCTCTTAGATTATTTATCTCAGGCATTCTGCCTTAACAAGAAAAGTAAATAATGTAATCATTTCTCATCAATTAGACCAGAAATTAGAAAACACCAAGGAGAGAATTTCAAAATAGTTAGTGGTGATGTAAAGGCCAAGAAAGAGAGTTTTGACAAATATTACTATATGACATGTACATGATAATTTAAATAAGAAGCCTAAAACTTGAAAATTGAATTTACTGACATGGCTGTAGATTATGTTAAAGCTGGCTGAGCAGAATGGATTCACCGATAAGAAGACTATGTATTTATAGCAGCAGGTTTGAGGCACCAAGGGCCACTGAAGGAACTTAAATGTATTCATCCTTACTAAGGCTGGGTTTAGTGATCATGGGCAGATCCAACAGAAAGGGAATGCTTCCAGTGAGTGAAATGAAGAGCAGTAGGCAGCCACTAGAAAGATGCCAGGGATTTAAGAGGATAGAATTGAGACAGAAAGCTACAGAAATGCCAGTCACTTCCTGGACTGCAAAGGAAAGATGAGAATAGAAATCATTTGGCAAACACGATAGAGTGAGAATATTCTCCTCAAGTCATGTACAAATAGATCTGATCCAGCCCCAGTAAGCAGCAGAACGTGGTAGCCTCAGCCACATGGTTCTAGAATTAAGGATGGAAGAATGGGGCTATGGAATTTGCCCATAAGGAAAGCTGCTGAAGCCAGGCATGGTCCGGGGTATCTCCAAATGGAAGCCTAGAATGGCCATTGCATGAAACTGTGAAGTTGAAGCCTTGGAGACCCAAAGATGTTAGAGATTTCAAAATCATGCCAAGAAAATCTGCTAAAAGGGACTAGAACAAGCTCAAAAGAAACATGTTGCAGTCAATAAAGATGAGCACAATTGGATATCTGAGGAGTGTTTTGACATTAGGCATGGACATGTAGAGTTTTGAGTTTGCCCACCTACCTGGTTTTTGGTCTTGCTTTGATCCAGTATTTCCTCACTATGCTTCCTGCATTTTGGAATGGTAATATATATCCTATGCCAATATATGTTGGAAGTATGTGATCTGCTTTTTTTTTTTTTTTTTTAGTTTTTCAAGACAGGGTTTCTCTGTGTAGCTTTGGAGCCTGTCCTAGAACTCACTTTGTAGCCCAGGCTTGCCTCAAACTTACAGAGATCCACCTGTCTCTGCCTCCCGAGTACTGGGATTAAAGGGCACCATAGCCTGGCATGATCTGCTTTCTTAAAATTGTTTTTTAGAGGTGATTACCATTAAGAGATTGTATAAATCTCTGAAGAAACTCTGAACTTTGGACTTTAAAACATTGCTGAGACTATGACAGACTTTTGGAGTCAGACTAAATGCATTTTGCATTATGATATTGTTACAAGCTTATGGTGGCCATGGGATGGAATGTCGTAGTTTGAGTATAATTGGCTTCCATAATATCATAGGGAGTAACCATATTAGGAGATGTGGCTGTGTTGGAGTGGGTATGGCCTTGTTGGAGGAAGTGTATCAATGTGGGGACAGGCTTTGAGGATTCCTACACAGTGTCTCAGTCAACTTTCTGTTGCCTGTAAGATGTAGGACTCTTTGCTATCTCTCCAGCAATCATGTCTACCTGCATGCCACCATGCCTCCCCACTGTGATAATAGTGGACTGAACCTCTGAATCTGTAAGCAAGCTATGACAATTAAATGTTTTCATTTAAAAGATTTGTATTGGTCATGGTATCTCTTCACAGTAATAAAAATCCTTACTAAGACACTTACCAGTTACCTAATGTCTAGGACAAAGTCAAAACTCTGATTAAAGACTAGATTTTTATAACTTTATTCTTTGGACCTGAGTGAATTCAGGTGTTATTTTCTTATCATACAGTATAAAACACGACAGGATATTTCGTTCTCTCTGTGAAGTGAAATTTTCCATGTACCTGTGTGTCACTGGTCTCAAGGAACAGCCTCTCCCTTGCACTAATGCATCTGTTTATGTATTCACAGATGATAGAACTTTTGAGAGAAGGCATCAGGCTGCACAGGACACTTACAACAGTTCTTATTGTTCTTACATGCAGTCCTGGTCTGATTATATAGCAATTTTACTTTGCTTTGGTTAAAGTCATTGTTACACTTTACTAAAAGTCATTTTTTTCTAGAGATTCTATAATAAAATTGACTTGAAGCATTTTGCAGTCAAATTGATAATGATCATGACAATTTTTTAGACCACATTAGATAAATTTGCATATATAGCATATTAATTATTGATTATATTGGTGACAGTTTTACTAGGGCACTTGTATTATTCTCTCTCCTTAAAAAACATTATAAAGAAGAAAACACATTTTACTACTAATCAAACAGAAAAACTTAGTAAATGTAATATGTAAGTTTACATGCAGGTATTATTTTGAGAATATTCCCCACTGTCAAGCACATATTTGAAAATTTCATTTGTGTGCGTGTGTGTGTGTGTGTGTGTGTGTGTGTGTGTGTGTGTGTGTGTTTCTGTGTTTGCTCCATATATGTGGTTCATAAGCTTCATAGATGGGTAGGAATGTTGGCTGTCCCCCTCATTTGGAAGCCTTCACAGAGCCTTCTAGTGCCAAGAAAGCTAGTACTCATGGTGGAGGTATTAAGAGCAGTTCCAACCGGGTGGTGGTGGCGCACGCCTTTAATCCCAGCACTCGGGAGGCAGAGCCAGGCGGATCTCTATGAGTTCGAGGCCAGCCTGGGCTACCAAGTGAGTTCCAGGACAGGCGCAAAGCTACACAGAGAAACCCTGTCTCAAAAAACAAAAAAAAACAAAAAAAAAAAAAAAAAAAAAAACAAAAAAAAAGAGCAGTTCCAGATCATCAAATTTTGGTCTTTGTTTCTGAAGTGCATGGTATCTTCTTCAATAGGGACTTATTTTCCACTGCAGGGGAATAACCAAAGGCAATGGAAATAGGGTGTATGTTTTGGCAATCTCTTGGAGAGCCCTGATAAGCAATTCAAAACAGTGATTCTCATGTCTGCTATTGGGGGTTTTGTTAAGTGATCTTTGGTGTCAGTCCAGAGAGATAAGTTCATTTAATATATATATATATGTGTGTGTGTATGTGTGTGTGTGTGTGTAGCAGGAATTTTAAAAGTTCTTATTAATAAAAACAAACCTGAGACCAGTTATTTGGGTGAATGCTGGAAGGTCAGAGAAGCAGAACAAGCCACAGCTACCTCACCTCACCAGTTCCTCAGCTGATCCTGTTTCCTCAGACTGGAAGCTTCTGAGTCCTCATTCAGAATGAGTCTCAGCTGAACTGCTGCTCGAAAGCCTGAAAGCTTAACCAGCCAAATGCTTAACCAGCCAAATGCTTCTAGTTTCTGGTCTTCACGCCTTATATATCTTTCTGGTTTTGCCATCACTCCCTGGGATTAAAGGCTCACTTCTTGGGATTAAAGGTGTGTGTCACCATGCCTGGCTGTTTCCAATGTGGCCTTGAACTCACAGAGATCCAGAGGGATTTCTACCTCTGGAATGCTAGGATTAAAGGTGTGAGTGCCACCATTTTCTAGCCTTTGTATCTAGTGGCTGTTCTGTCTCTGACCCCAGATAAGTTTATTAGGGTGCACAATATTTTGGGGAACACAATACCACCACATTTCCCCTTATTTTGTCTAAAATTAAAAAAGCTTGTAACTAATACAAGAAAAACTATCCAATAAGTATATACAATATATACAGTCAAGAATTATGTTAATGATGTCTAGTCCATTAACATTTGAAAGATTCAGGCAAAAAACTCCATTAATATATAACAATGTCCAGTCCAGTAACATTTGATAAACTCAGACAAAAATTTTCATTACTTATCCTATTTAAAACAAGTAGTTCCTTTATAAAACTAGATTCCATAATCTCCCTTTTTATCTTATCATATCATATATATATATATATATACATATATACATATATATAATAGATTTTAATACTTAAAGGTATTAGTCCTTGCATTATTTTTTCTGCTATCCATATTGTTATTTTACCTACCAACTTTTTTCTTCTGTGTTTACCTACATCCTCTTTCCCTAAGGAGCTACCCTTTTTCCCATTTCTCTGATCACTTATACCCTGATACTCTCCTTTACCTTCCTCCTACCTTCTGTTTATACTTCCCCTTTTCTCCTCTTTTCCCTTTCCCTGATCAGATCACTTGTACCTTCCAGTTCCCTCTCTATTGCTCTCCATCCCAACCCCTTTCCTAGTAATGATGCCTTTTTACTTTCCTGGTTTCTACAGTTACTCTGTGCTATGTACTCAACATCTGAAAATTTGTAGCTATGAGCCTCCAATGAGAGAGAACATGCAACTTTTGGCTTTCTGGGTCAATATGATTTTTTCTATTTCCATCTATTTCCTTGAAAAATTCATGATTTAATTTTTCTTTACATCTGAAAAGTATTTCATATAGAATAAGTACCACACTTTCATTATTCATTTGTTGGTTGAAGGATATTGAGGTTAGTTCTATTTCCTACCTATTGTGACTAGAGAAGCCATGAACATGGCTGACCAAGTATCTATGGAGTAGGATGTTGCATCTGTTGGGCATAAGCCTACTAGTGGTATACCTGGTAAAAGTAGATTTACTTTTAGCTTTTTGAGAAATCTTCATCCTCATTTATATAGTGACTGCATTATTAGCAGTAAATGAGGGTTAAACAAGTATTTCCAATGGGATTCATTCTCAATAGGGAGTAGTAAATGTGTTATGGATAACATTGAAATAGGATATTTTGTGTATCATGAGTGATTGTGCATACAGTTTGACATATGAGGGATTGTGCATAAATACAGTTAAAATAGTTTTTTAAGGTTAGGATACTTTGGCTTGTGAGATAATCAATAAGTAAAGCCCTTGCCTCTAAGTCTGATGATCTGAGCTAACTCACATGATGTAGGGAGATAACTGGCTATCCTGAGACTTCCACATATATTCTGTGGTACAGAGTCTAATCACATTCACAGGCACACTCATACAAATAAAAATATCCAAAATGCTTAACAGAATACAGGAAAATCCAACAGTTAAAATGCTAAATTTGTCCTAAATGCATATAGTTGTTTGTATACAACAATGAGAAATACTACCTGAAATAGCCCAAGGAAGAGTAGCTGTAAACAAAAACTCAAACGTAGCCAAGATTTAGGGGACAAAATTGCTGTTCATTGAGCTGCTAGGAAAAAAAGCAGCTTGTAAACTAAGAAACCCATGAGGACTTTATGTACAGAATAAAAAATATTTTTTAAGAGGCAAAAATCCCTGAAGATAAATCATAACAAATACTTAACAGAGAATGGCCACTATAATAAATCAAAACCTCTCAACTCCATAATTTAGAAAAACATGAAGAATTGAAAGCATGTTCTCTAGGTATCACTGATATGCCTGTAAACAAGCATTCACAGAGAGAAAATATATTCCTGAAAAATCTAAAGGCATCACTTATTTTTTAAAAGATAAAATCTAGGTATTTAAGTTATACAAGCACCAAGCAAGCTGTCATTGACAAAGTTAAAATGGAAATATGGCTTAATATATAAATATATATTTATATATTGATCCAAAAAGTTTGCTTTGGACATAAAATGCCAATTAATTACAGAAAGTAAGTCTTATAGTACTTACCTTTGAGATAAAATTGACTTTTGTGACATGAGTCTTACATTGTTTTGGACTTGAATTAATGCTTCTTGAATTCTGGCAGTTGATAAATTGAATTTGGATATATGTTTCCCTCTAAATTTTACTTTTACTGTAAAAATAATTCTCCCGAGAAAGATCTTGTCATTGCTAAATTAAAAGACATTTCATTTGCTTTAATTTATACTACACCAAATCATATTTTGGCTTCCACTTAGTGAGAGGTCATTAAAGTGGAATTGCCCCCATTAGCGACAATCTGAAAATGTAGGCATGAAACTATAAACTATAAATCCATTTTGATGAGCCCTAGGTTTCTCTTAATGTCTTTTTCTCTGTTAGCTTGCCAGTAATATTGGGACACTGTAGATAAAGTTTGAATCTCACTTTGTTGAAAGCAATGGTGATATCAGGATCACAGTTATACTTTTTTTAGCTTGTTCCCTAGTGAGTAATTAATGCAAAACAGAACTTTATGCTAGCCTTAGGAAGGTGACACTCTTCATTGTTTTACTTCCCTTTCCAAAGTCATTTGTGCCTAATGGTGGCAGACATAATTTAAGAAAATGAAATTAGGAAACTCTTAATAAAAGGCTTTTTGTTGAAATCTCCTGAATGTTATTCATTTGACTAGCTGATTTTTTAAACAAAGAAAATAAATGAAATGACATTGTAACAATATGAGTTTAAATAGTATGTAGACAAGAGGTGAATGCTTTGCTGCTGAGGAACCTCTTTCCCCACAGTACCTCTTGTGTTCATTCCCTGCTACAAAGAGCAGTCCCGTGACTTGCTTCACACACAGGATGCTTTCCACAGGTCATGCTTCACCCTGCTGTGGTTTGGATAAGTGTCCCCCAAAAGCCATATACAAAAACTCAGTACCCAGTCAGTGTTGGAAAGGATGGAACCTTTAGAAGGCAGTACTAGTGGAAGGAAGTGAGGTCACCAAAGTCTCTGCTCTTGAAGCTGCTATTGGGGGCTTGCTCTTTGTTTCCTTTCTTTCCCCCTGGGTGGCACAAGAAGAGACATGTTGCAGAACCACATGCACATGCCCTTGCTGTGGCATTCTCTCTCTATTCTGATCAGAATTGATGGAACTTACCAGCCCTTGTCTGAAACTTTCAATATTGCAAAGTAAAATTAACTTTTCTCCTTGAAAGTTTTTTTGTTTTGTTTTTGTTTTTTTGTTTTTTGTTTTTTTGTTTTTTTCGAGACAGGGTTTCTCTGTGTAGCTTTGCGCCTTTTCCTGGAACTCACTTGGTAGCCCAGGCTGGCCTCGAACTCACAGAGATCCGCCTGGCTCTGCCTCCCGAGTGCTGGGATTAAAGGCGTGTGCCACCACCGCCCGGCTGAAAGTTGTTTTTTTCCAGGCTTGTCATAGTGAGAACAGCTGACTTACATACTTCTCCTATCGCAGTGGATAATTGGGGCCTGATATTAAAAATAAAAGCAGTCAGTCATCTTTAGTCTAATAAATTGCCACAAAATCGTCAACATATCATAGACTCCAGGGCCAGGGGGTGTAAATCAGTTGGTAGAGTGCTTGACTAGCATAGACAACAAAGCTCTGAGTTTGGCCTCTTGCTCCACGATAACTAGGATTGCTGATGTGTTTTCTATTATACCAGCACTTGGGATGTAGAGGACTGGAGCGTAAGAAGTTGAAAATCATCCTCATCTCTAGAGTAGTCTGGCCTGGGCTATTTGAGACTCTGTCTCAATACAGTAACACAAAAAGAAAAGAGGTTGCTACCAATGTTATCAAATAAGGACAGAGTGAGAAAGAAAGAGAAAACCAGCACCATAAAAGACAGTTTAGAATCAAAGGATGCTGGTCAGATGGTACATACCGGTAAGGTCATATTGTTTTTAATATACTGAAATAGATCCAAAATCATGGGTAAGTAGCTACCTTACTTACCATCCTCCCACATTACAGGCCCTGACTATTCCACAGTACTCTTGCTCTTATATTGTGCAATCTACTCAAAATAGGTACAGAACAATTCAGTAGACTAAGACTAGTTAGATGGCTCAGTAGATAAAGTTATTGCTGTAACAGAGTAAGGGCTAAAATTTACAGCATCATAACCCATGTAAGGCCTGTTGGTTTGGATTTTAATCCCAGTACAAAGAGAAGAGATAGGGGATTCCTGGCAGAGGCTGGATAGCCAAACTAGCTAGATGAAGTGAACTTTAGGTTCAGTTGAGAAAATGCTTCTATGAATAAGGTGTAGAGTGGACTAAGGAAGAATGGTTACATCAACTTCAGGCCTTTGTTGGCATGTGTACATGCATACACATTTTCCTACACATGTGCATGGCTATACATATATGAACATCATACATATACACAAACACACATGGAAGGAAGGAAGGAAAGAGGAAAGAGAAAGAGAAAAAAGAAAGAAAGGAGATATAGATATGTTAATTGATTTACTATACATCCTGGGATGCTTGTGCCATGGATGTTATTTCTAGCTTTCCTTTTAGTTTATTAATGAGAACTTTGAATTTTACATATATATATATTTATATGATCATATTAAGTGGATGTATTATTAGAAAAGCATGGGGAATTTTTTCTTTTTTTCTGATTATTTATAATAGTCATTTTAAAAATAAAATAAATTAACCTTCATAAATATATAATATATGTGAATACATTTTATGTATCTTTTGATATACTCAATTATGTGTGAAATATACTACAAGTATATAATATAGTTTTACTATGTAATATATTTCACCACTAGTAGCCATTAATACATTAGGAATCTAATATTCATTAAACATGATGGCTACTACTTTTTATTCATTTTGTATACCAAGGGAGAAATATCTAAAACTTATGAATGTCACTGGATTTCTGTCCAGGTATTACTACAGCTAGCATTAGAACTCAATGATATATTTTAGCACCCAGAGAGCTTTTGATACATAGTGACTTCTGCATAATTTTTTAATTATGAATTACAGTTTTCTAAGTTGATCTGTTAAGTTGCTGAAATTCATTCTTAAAATTGAGCCTTCAGTTACACCTGTCATTTGCTGATATTTCAATTGGTGTAATTTGAGGACAGATTTTAAATGTGGCCCTCTGGCTCTTGCATGAGCAAGATGACTTCAGTACAATACAAAGTTCACTATAACAAACTACAGTCCAAGGCAGTATACCAGCCTCAAGGGCAGAGGCCTTCCTTACAGTTAGAAGAGCCATGTGAGAGGCTGTTTAAAGAGCACCACAGAGCATTGTGACCTTCAGGCTCCAATTTTTCCTACTCCACAGCCATCAGAGAATAATGGAGTAATTTTTCTACCAAATTGTACCCCACCCTGACACTTGCTCGTGATAGTGACCGGCTGAACTTACTTAACCAGAGAGCTGAAGAGGAGCCCATTTCTGAATTTATTGTTTATTATGATTCTGGGATAAGGCATACTGCACAGAGCCAGAGAAGGATTGCAGGGGAATAGGGATGTCTCCTAGCCTACTCTTTACTTATATTTGGGGTCACTATACCAGAAGCAAAATCAGTCACTGACAGTTAACCAGGGCATTCTCTGTACATAAAACCCTCCATTTTAATTGCTAGTTTTATGTGTATCTATGCCTATGTAAGGTTTTCCTATAGGCTTATCAACTATGAAATCCACAAACATGTATGAAATTTGTAACCAGTACTGTTAGATATAGAAATATTCTAAAGACCTTTTTATTTTTCATTTTCATACAAGTACTCTTAAATATAGTAGGCACTGGGTAAGTATTATGAGATGTACTGTGTTAACTCTTCCATAAAATTAAATTTAAGCATGTTGATAATTAAGGGGACCGTGGCTTCAACTAAATGTTTTCATATGAAGGAAAAACAGAAGACATTTAAGATAAGAGAATTTTGAAATTGAATACAGCACATGATTAAAGCTAAGCTTCTACCTTACTAGAGAAAGAGAGGCAAAGAGGCTTTATTATCTCCTTCCACATTTGTCTTGCAAAGACCTAGCTCTTAGGTGTTTGTGAAAAACTATTGCTGGCTTGTGAAGAAAAGATATACCTCTCAAAAAGTAGTTGGATAACTTACAATTCAGGCACACAGAAGAAAGGTTTCTTCTCTTTTTCTTCCTTTCTTTATATTAACTTACAATGAATTTTTTCCCCAAATAAGTAATTTTCAAAATAACTTTTTGGTCAGTCTCTCTCTCTCTCTCTCTCTCTCTCTCTCTCTCTCTCTCTCTCTCTCTCTATCGCTATCTCTCTCTATCGCTATCTCTCTCTCTCTCTCTCTCTCTCTCTCTCTCTCTCTCTCTCTCGCTCTCTCTCTCTCTCTATCTCTCTATCTATCCCTCTCCCTCTCTCTCTCTCTCTCTCTCTCTCTCTCTCTCTCTCTCTCTCACACACACACACACACACACACACACACACACACACACACACACACACACACTGCTTCCCCCACCTCTATGCCCCTCCTTCACATGTCTATCCAGGTATTCTTCCATTGTGCTTTAATATCTCCTGTGTTCTATAATAGTCTTCTCCATCTCCCATCCTTAGTGTCTCTCCTTTTCAGTTTCATGGTCCCTCTTCCAGTTACCTGACCTTTATTCACATTTACATCCATCCTCATATACCTATTTAACAATAAGTGGCGGTTATACAGAATGTTTCTTTATTCAAAGTGTATTTTTATTCAGCTGTAAAGAAAAATTAGCTTTCCAATTTGTAAGATGATGGATGGAATAAAAAACTATTTTGTGAAGTAACTCAAGTTCAAATAAACAAATACCACATGTTCTCTCCTACAGTTAGCAGATTCTACCTTCTGCAAATGAAATGTAAGGAAATGGAAGGTTATGTCACTTTTCTTGTTGCCAAGAAGTGGAAATTTACCTATTGGTTTTCATTGATCTATAGATTAGGTAATGGAGGAGGCAAACCTAGTTGCATTTGCAATGTATTTTCAAAGTCAGTTCTTGAAGGATTTTGTCATTGAAATGATAAAGAGCAATGCATAATCACAGATATGAGCAACTACTTAATTTCTATGAGGCTAGATGTTTCACTTGACTGTGAAAGGTTGCATGTTGAATTGTTGGTGTCTTACTGGCCGAAACTGTGGATAAAAGCTAAGCTAAAAAAGGGCCTCAGGCAGGAAAAAAAGAGCCCTTTGCTGCTCTCTGTTTCCCATTTGGAACATATGAATACCGTGATGTGGGCATCCTCTAAAAGGCATACTCAGTGTTCTTCATCAGCTTTACAAATGACCTTGTGAGCAGTTGGCAACACCCCATGCACATATATAGCTGGTGCTGTTCATGTTTCACTGTGCAGAAAATTTTGTGATAATTTCTTTCCTGTGTTAAAAAGTAAGTTCTATTTTACAGCCTGTAGAAGAGTAGCCTAAACCAAATCCAGAAAGAATATGACATCATTGAGAATGGGACAAAAATATGAAAGAAATACTGTCCACCTTAATAACGTCTGTATTTACATGCCTCTGAACACATCCATTCTGTATTTTCAAACTTGTAGAAACTGCTGAGCTTGCCCATGTGTTTGATTTTTAACATAAAAAATGTAAATCCCCCCACCTGCCACCTGTCCATGCCAGAATCCCAAGCACACTTTCCTTCATGCTCAAGGTACTCTCACTCTGATTCCAATAAATTATCCTTGAATTTTCTTCAGTTTCTATCTATTAATTATCAAAGAAAGAAACCAAGAACTTATAAAAAGGACCACATTTCTTACAATGTCAGTAGCACACAGTATGCATATCGATGAAACTGCCATGTAAGTCCTAGTTAAATGTGGTATCAAAGAAGATCCTCCAAATAGTACTTGTGCTTATAGTACAGAGTCAGATACAGAACTGAGACCCACAGAACTAAAATAATTAGAAGATTAAGCATAGGAATGAGAAAAAGATAAATTAAAAATCAGACAACTGGAAAGTCTTGGAAACCCAGTAGATTTCTCATCTTAGAGTAGTTTAAACACTACCTCCCTTTCATATACCTCATCTTCTCAGACTTTTTAAAACTCTCACTTCCTCAGAAAAACTTTGCCAAGCTCCCCTAGCAGTTTCAGTCACCTGCTAGATAAGCTCCTAATCCTCAGAGGCTCTACTTCACAACACTTAGTGAGAGTTTATTTATAGGATCTTTAAAGATGTCCCTTTCTTCCAAAGTCTGAGCATCACTATTTCAGCAGCCCTATCATTGATGGTTTTTAGCAGCACTCTTACCCTGCGAGGAAAAGTCACGAAACAAGACAGAATCCACTAACAAGAGTTTTATTAAGACAAGGAGAGAGAAAAAAAAAGACAAGGAGAAAGGGATAGATGTAATCAGGCCTGTGGAAGGACAAGTGTGGGAGAAGGGGGTGCAGGGACATGGGGCCGGCCTTTTTAAGGGCCAGTCCCACCTGTGCACACAGGCCCACATGGCTACTCCACGCATGCGCATAGATCACTTGGTCACGCCTCGAGATTACGTGACCACATGTGACCATGCAGCACATGGGCATGGGTTACAAAGGATGTATGACCTGGAAATGACTAGGCAGAAATGACTAAGTGTCCCACCGGGCATGCGCAACCATGGGGGTATGGTTGAAATTCCTATCAATCATCTGTTTTCTTTCTCCTGCATGTGACATGAGGGAGCAAAGATGTAAACTGATGAATCAGAAAATTTAGAAAAGCTACTTGGACTTCTGCTATGCTGTATAAGTCAACCAATAGGCAAATACTTTTTAAAGCTCCTTCCCATGTAGACTGAATATGCAGCCATTAAAGGTCAGAAAAAGTTGAAAAGTAAGAATTCATTCTCTGCCTTTAAGTAAAAAAGGTGGCTTTGCTTAAAGGAACTATTATGTAAATGTGCCACATCAACATGCCAGCAACAACAATGCTGTGTGAGAATTAAATTTGCTTTTGCATTTCACCTGTTAGTTAATATTCCCTTCAAGGATCATTGAGTCTCCATATCACAAATGGTAATTATCATATTAATCAAAAAATGTGAAGTGAATTAATTTTTTAGTAGGGAAACCTTTTTCCTTTTATTTTTCTTTAAATTTCATCTTACTACATTGCTACTGAAAATTATACCTAATATGCTTCTAGAGATTAAATGCACCCTTGTAATTTATTCATAAGGCCTGTTAACTAGGGATTTTCCTTGTTTTATTTAGGTCATTTACTTGCTCAGTAATGTTGTGTAGTGTAAACCATAGTAGCATCTCTGAAACTAAATGAACTTTTTAATAGAATAATCTCATTTATACATAGTAATGCAATTGCTTCTTTAATTAAAATGATTTCTTATTTGCCAAGGTAAAAACAAACATAAATAATGGAGAAAAATCAAAATAAATTTAAACCTTGATAACCCCACTTTAAATATTACATTCAGATGCAGGATGCTTATAAATGTTACCTCATTACTTATTCTCAGAGCAACCACAAATTCCATTAAACAGGGAGTGTGCAGCACCACCACATGCAGCTTGTTATTGTTGCAAAGCACACAAGACATCAGAGCATGCAATTATAAATTTTGGTTTCAAAAAAATGGAAATTTCTACCAGTGATCATGTACAGCTAAATCAGTCCTAGAGTTTAAATGAAAGAAACATACAGTGTGAGTAAATCTGTAAATTCTATTTTATTACAGTCATCAAGATGGCTCAGTGGCTAGAGGTGCATGATACCAACCTTGATGATTTGAATTTGATCTCTAGGAACACTGTAGTAGAACCAGGTTATACAAATTGTCCTATCATCTCCATGTCTGTGCTATACAATACACACACACACACACACACACACACACACACACACACACACACACACACACACTTCAGTTGGTTCCTACGTTAATTCTTTTACTCTTCCCCCACCGGTTGTGTAGTATTCCATTGCCTAATGTAACTGTCTCTAATTTAGATATTATGCAATGGTTGGAGAGGCAGGCTGTGGGGCGTTTACCCAAACACCCCCACAGTTCCCCAGAGTTTTCTTAAGTGCGAGCAGCAGGAAATATTAGATAGGATTTATTGCGGAGAATCTTGCGGAGATAAACAGATAGAAAATAAAGGATAGCCTCGAGAGGGCCTGGAACCTATTCCAACGGGCCCTGACTGTCTCTGCCCCAGGGTTTTTATAGAGACACCAAGGGGTGGAGCAAAAGACCTCCTCCCCCAGCACAGCCAAGTGCAGACCATCCCAGACACCTGCACTCAGGCCCGTGGTCCTAATCATCCTCTATGTGGACCTGCTGGGTAAAGCCATGAGGAACCCAAGAACGGGCTCCCACAGGACCCCTTTCTTAATATATAAAAAATAACTATTAATGGCTTACAGCAATCTCCATAGCTGTTACACCTCCCAATATGGGAGTAGAAGATGATAAAGATGGCATTTCTCTTTTGAATTAGGTCCAAGGTGACTACAGCAGTCTTAGCTGCCTCAAGCCCTTTCTAAACCAAAAACTCTTTAGGTGACTATAAACTTAAAGAATCCCTTAGCTTCATCATTACCATTAACAGGTTAACATAAATATTGCTATAGTCACAATTCTCTCAGTCTTACACTCAAAGCAAACTCTTAACAGAACCATTTGAATTAGCATATATGGTGCTATATGTAGTTAACAATTTTCTCCGTCTTACAACTTTAACTCAATCATTTGAATTTTCTTGCTAACAGAACATGGGAAAAACTTCGATGTATTCACATCAAACTTAAATATTTTCTTAACTCCACAAAACCAGGGTGCATTAATATCAATAGGTTAAACATAATTTCTGCAAACATAACTCAACCTCATAACTCCTCTTCTTTATAATTTTATAAACAAAATCTCAAACCTAGTTAGAAGAACCCAAACTCATACAATTCCTACAAACCCATATTGAAACGCAATCTTCTCAATCTAACTTTGAAAATTTAGCAAATCTTCCAAAAGCAGTTTCTTAATAAAACTCTTTACACTTTAAAAGTAGTCTCTTAATATACATTTCTTACTAACAAAAACATGACATGAAATTAGACTAAGGAATATTAACTCTCCCCCTTTTCTTTATAATTTAAGCAAAATCTCAAGCCTAGTTAGAAAACCCAAACTTTTCCATTTAAACAGTTCCATTTGTAACGAAAACCAGTTCTGTAAGTAATTTCATTTTTACACAAACAGTTCCACAAAACAATTCATGAATCACCAATTAATAAAGCATATATGCATACACAAAACTGCATCTTGATTCTAGGTAGAAATAATAAATTTCTTCATTTAAACAGTTCCATTTTTAACCCAATTCCAGAAAATAGTTCCTAGGTCATTACTATAAGTAAACTCAATATTGTTCCATTGCAATGAAATCTCTATTGTTCATTTCTTAAGTCCCAAAATTCAAATGATAAATTCTGGTACGAGCCTTCCAAATATGAAGAAATCCATAACAAAAATCCTTTTGTAGTTTTATATCATTTTAAGTTCAAAAAGTTCAAACAAGAAATAAATTCTGGTATCAGACTATCACTTCAAAATATGAAGAGGTTTTTCAACCAAAACTTTTTGCAGTTAACAATTTTAGTTAAAACAAGAATATCTGCAACTTTCATTCTCAAGCTGGAGACCTTTTTAGTTACAGTAATATTCTAAGCCGCACCGTTTTTGATGTTAGCTCAGGTTTTTCTGTGTTGCGTTGATTTTCCATGGATCTCAGCTGTGGATGCCTTGTGCTGGTTCTGGCGTCCGCCATTCTTAGCTTCTTAGAGGCTTTTGGAACTTTTGAAAACCACTCAGACTGCCTGCTTTGCAGTCTCCTAGGACACTAACTTCTGTATCTCAGGTTTTTTCATCATATACATTAAGCATAGATTCACACTTAACATTTACACTTTTTAAACTCACATATAACTTTTTTTGCCTTGCAAAGCATTTAGACTCACATTCAACATTTACATTTTACAAACTCATATATAACATATTAACATCTACTTATTTATATTCCTTAGGAAACTATAGAACTACTTTAGCAAGCATATTTCTTATTACTTATGTACTTATCTTATTTCTTATTTAAACTTACATTTACAATTAGTATCTTAAGACTACCTTAGATATTTCTTGCAAGCTTATATTCTTAAAGGAACTCTATAGATCTATTTTTACAAACTTATATAGGGCTACCATTAGCATATATCTAATTTAGCAAACACCTAAAGATTTCTTAACACAGATCTAACAAGAGAATTTTTACAAACCCATGTATCTTATTTTCATTTTTTTCTATTTCTTACTCTTAATTATCACTATCTCTATTAGAAAGATTCTCTTAACTAGACAGGAAGTACGTGCATCATTTCTAGAGTTTAGAGTTTATAGTCAGCTTTGTTATAAAGCACTGGGATTTAGTGAGTGGTGCTGTTATAGAATTGTGATAGTTGTTGCTAGGGGACTGTAACCTTCCCAGGATGACGCCACATTCCAAAGTTGCCAGTTCTCTCAGCCATACCGGACCAGCAGAGATGCACTGTCAGTGGCAGACAGTTTTTAACTAGAGGCTGTTCCTTCACCCAAATTCATAATAGCTCCCCCTATGTACTTCAATTCAGACAAACATTTCTATTACAGCAGTACTTTTGGTTTGTTCTACTGAAAAACTTCACTTCACGCTGACGGTGAAATTACCGTATTTAGCTGCTGTAAAGCTCTTCATCAAATACTGCACAGCTATTAGGTGATATAAAGTATTTTTCTAAAGGAGCTAGTAAAGCCACAAGTGGCACCACTCCGAACTGTATTTAGTATTTTCACTTCATTAGCTTTAACTCCTGATGTTATTAGCAGCTGTAATATTTAGCATTGATTTTTTATAAGGAACTTTCAGGTGAAGCAACTCTTTTGTAAGACTGCTAGATTTTCTGAAGTTTGTTTCCCATCTATAAAGCAGTCATTTCATTTTGAATGCCTGTTTCTTATCCCCTTAATTAGATTTGCAAAGGAATCACTCATTGCAGGCTGTTTGTTCAAGAGGTAAATAATTTTTAATTTCACATAAGTTTCTTCATATCTAAGACAACGTTCAGTGTATAAACTGCTTTCCCTTGTTTTAAGGAATTTAAAGTGGCTTGTTTGCTCTTAAAGGTAGCTTTTTGTCTTCCAACTACTGTAAAAACTTTGCACAGCTATTAGGGTAAATAAGGGATTTTACCAACGGAGCCCCAAACCACGAAGCACCTAGTTCCGTATCCTTTCAATTTTTCATTGGAACTGACACTTAAACTCTTAGACGATTTTCCTCCTTATTCTTTTAAAAGCTGTATTTTAAGTTTACCAGGAACGTATTTTCGAGCTGACAGAAGTGTTTCAGGGCAATGTCTTTAGCGGAAAAACTACCTTTCCCAGAATGCATTTCCCTTATATCAGACCATAATATTATCAGTTCCTTAAATCAGTCCTTTATATCATTTCCCTTATATCAGTCATTTCCCATAGTTCTTTTTGGGTCTGAGAGTCAACTGGTTCTTTTACCAGACTTGCTTACAAATTCTTGCCCGGGAGGTTTGAACAAAGTTTTTTTTCTTTTGCAATGGAGATTTGAACAGGCATTTTACGTTTTCAATTATGGGACATTGGGAGGGTTCTGGTCTCTCCTCAGCTGGCTTTAACAGGTGTCTCTCCTTCATTTGACACTGGCCCCCAAAACAGAACTGCACCTGCCTTGTTAGCCGGTATTGAGGCTGGCATTTCTGATAGCAACTTTCCTCAGGGTTTGTGTTTGTCTTAGCCAGTCAGTGAAAAACAAGATCGCATACAACAGCTTTTCCATAGCTCCTTCAGAGAGATTTTCTCCTACTGATCTATATCATTTTGCTTGTTCCTTCCTTCCCCAGATGCAGAGCTTCAGGTATCTGTCTGCGGCTCTGTACCTCTGCTAGCTGCTTTTGGAGGTAGGGGCTTTTTTTTCTCCCCCAGAATCTGCCTCAAATTCTAGCAGCTTTTTCAGGTCATGCATTTTTCTGGGGAGGATTATGTCCCTTCTGTTTCTTCAGAGTCTTTCGGAAAGTTCCCAGTTTGGTCTCAGTTTATCCCCTCTACCCCAGAAACAGTTTCCGACACTCCAGTGGTGGCTTTCCCTGCTACTGAAGGTAGGGGCTTTTTGTCCGTTTGTTTTTGGGGTCTGTGTGGTTTGCGTACAGACTGAAAATCTAACGAGAGGTTTTTGCCATTTCTAAACTCCCATTAGGACAGGTGTTTTGCCTCATGAGGCCTTCACCTGGCCCAGACGCCAGTGGGTTGCATTTGCTTGTCTGGGTGCTTAAGGACAGAGCTTATGCCAGAGGCAATCACCCCTCAGGGCTACACTCCCTCATCTCAGGGAGGCAGTTGAAACAAAGTTTTTCTCAAAGAGATGCTTTCTCTGACAGAAAAGAAAGCTTTACTCCTGGATAGTTCTGTTCTGCCCTGGCTGGGCTCTTTCCCCAGACAGCGTTCTGACTCAGCAGCACAACTGCTTCAGACACAGTTCAGCTTTACTGCTTTCCCAGAAAGGTCCTTACTCTGATAGAAAAGCTTTTCTCAGATTTCTTTTTGCAGCTGTGGACCTATCAACCCAGGACTTGTAGGAAAGTGGACAACTGTGCCGTTCCCACTGGCTTTAGCTTTGTTCATTGGCAATCTTCCCCTGGGTCCTGCACCTTCCTGCCTCAGCTCTGTGCTCCTGGAAGTTTACAACTGCAGGAAACCTAGTATCCCCGAAATGCACTCCAACTCAGAGACGCTGGCCAGTCGCCTCTGGGTTTTTGGTCAGAAGTGAGGATACAATGCTAACAGTTTGCATTGCTTCAGGGGATCTTTGCATTAGGACAATTAGGAGCACCTTTTCATTTTGAAATGCTCACTCAAACAAAACCCTTGATGCCTCGGCTTGGTTGTAACTGAAAAGCTTTCCTTTTTTGCTTTTCTCAGGTAAAGTTTCCCACCCTTTTGGGCTCTCTGTAGCTCTTCACCCATACTCTCCCAAGCATTTCCTTCAGGGTACTCTGACCCACTGTCTTTTACCAGCTTGAAGAGACAGCTTAGAAGAGAGGTTTTTAGGAACTTGTCCCTGCCTCCTGCATTGCAGGGAGGATTTTTAAAGCTTGAAAGACAGAACTTAGAGGTTTTGCTGTCTTAAGAGGGTTGTCTTCTCTTAGAGCTAATCACAGGTGGTCCCCATACTAATATCTTCAGGTGATTCTAATTTTTGACCTTCTGAGAAAGTTAAAGGCTTTAGTTTTTAAGTTTAAGAGAGCTTTTAGTTTGAGAAAGTTTAAGGCTTTTTAGAGATTTTTCCCCCAAAAATTTTCCAAAGAAAGCTTTATAGTTTAAGAGAAAGATTTTTTTTCCCAGGAGAAAGACCAACTTTTCCCAAAACTTCCCAACTTTAAACTTTGACTTCTTATACCCCCATTTTTGCCTCAGGGAGAAATTACTTTCTCCTGCTGCTTGGATTTTGCATTTCAGCTGTCCCCAGGTCAAAAGCTTCCATAGGAAACTTTTTCTTCCCCATAAGCTCAAAGAGCTTTTTTACGACCGGTAAAGCCCAAAGAAAGATTTTTTCCCAGTTTGCATTTATAGCCCCCAAAATTAGAAAATTGAGTTTTTCTGTCTAGTTGCCTTACTTATTTTTCCTACACAATCTTACACTTCTAAGTTTTTCCTACACTATATTACTACCCTATTGTAGCTGGAGCTTTCCTGCCTGGCCCACAGTCAGGACAAATCTCTCTCACCCGCCAGTCCCAAGCCGCTCAAACCCGATCAAGTAAACACAGAGATTTATATTGGTTACAAACTGTATGGCCGTGGCAGGCTTCTTGTTAACTGTTTTTACAGCTTAAATTAATCTATTTTTATAAATCTATACCTTGCCACGTGGCTTGTGGCTTACCGGTACTTTACATCTTCCTTGTCCTGATCGCGGCTGGCAGTGTCTCCTACTCAGCCTTCCACTTCCCAGCTCTATTCTCCTCCTTGTCCCGCCTATACTTTCTGCCTAGCCAATGGCCAATCAGTGATTTATTTATTGACCAATCAGCAACACATTTGACATACAGACCATCCCACAGTACCCTATGTCTTACACTTTTTTCACAGATAGAAATTGAGAAAGGGATAGAAGATAGAAAATTTTGACAGAAGAGAATTTTGCTGTAGCATCGGACATCCTTCCAGTCCACTTTCCTTTTCTCTCAAGGATAAAACCCCTGCCTCTCAATAATATATATAAAATATATATTTTCCATAACACTGGCATGCCTTATCCACTGGCAGGGCTGAACTCAGCACTTTTGCCAAAAGCTCTGTAATAAAACTATTATTTTCCTTTATCTTTAGTCCCTATTACTTTGTCTTTAGTCCCTGTTCATTTGTCTTTAGTCCCCCCTTTTTTTAGTTCCCCCCTTTTTTCTTTAGTCCCCCTTTTTTTTTTCTTTTTTCTTTAGTCCCTGTTCATGGTGCCATTCTTTGGGGCATTTACCCATCCACCCCCACAGTTCCCCAGAGTTTTCTTGAGTGCAAGCAGCAGGAAATATTAGATAGAAGGATTTATTGCAGAGAATCTTTCGGAGATAAACAGATAGAAAATAAAGGATAGCCTCGAGAGGGCCTGGAACCTATTCCAACGGGCCCCGACTGTCTCTGCCCCAGGGTTTTTATAGAGACACCAAGGGGTGGAGCAAAAGACCTCCTCCCCCAGCACAGCCAAGTGCAGACCATCTCAGACACCTGCACTCAGGCCCCTGGTCTAATCATCCTCTATGCGGACCTGCTGGGTAAAGCCATGAGGAACCCAAGAAGGGGCTCCCACAGCAGGCCACTATAATATCTTGAAGTTAAGTATTTTCTGAGGTCCTTTCAGATTACTGCTTAAATAGCATGTTATGTATTTGTAAAGGCAGGGAAAATGCACTTATATGGGCTTTAATTGTTCTCTGTAGCCAACAGATGAAATGGAAGAAATGTGGTGGGAACTTCCTATTTTAGTGCAGTAACAGCAGATGCTCAATATTGGAAACTGATTCAAATAATTTCTAATAAATGGAGGGTAAATATTAATGCTCTAACCAAATCATGTATAAGAGGAATCAGATAACAAATACCCAATTCTTTGAAATTTCAACTACCCTGGAGAAGTATGCTTATAACATTTCTCTTTTATGTAGGTGTTTGCATTTGCTTAGTTTCTCACAAATTCTAACCATTTTCTTTGCTCGGCACTTCCTGTTGAGGGCAATGATTCAACAATTCTTTCTACTCCCACCACTGAAGTCCCCAGTCCTGTCTGAAGTCATAAAGTACTTTATTATTCTTATTTCATTCTACTTCCAAATTGAAAATAGGGACTATTCATATGTCAGTCCTGTTCCTTTGATTACTCACACACAAACCTATTTACCCATGAACACATAAAAAGTGACTTTCTTGTATTTCATTCCTAATTCATTCTAAATTCTCACCTTCACTATTTCTAGTATTTTGATGCATTTGTGTGGGTAATAAAAGTAAAAAATTACATAAATTATAAACTATATAAAATATATAAATGTAGATAGAGATAGACCACTGAGTATAATATAATCACTATTGTGACCATCATTCAGATATTTTAAAAATAGAGTATTGACAGTGCTCCAGAATTTCTCATCCAGTGTCTGATTATTGTAATACCAGTTTCTTTCCACAGTGGTTTCAGGCCATTATATTCTGGAATTGTAGGGTTGAATAGGTAGCACAAATTTCCACTTGCTTGTATAAACTTAATATAAATTAAATTAAGCATGTGGTTCTTAGTCACACAAGCCACTTTCCTGGTGCTACAAGTGTATCTTGGGTATCGCAATGGAAAAATCAGATAAGTTTTCAAACACCAGAGAATGTTTCATGACTTGTGAACATTGCTACCATGTTAATATCTTAGAAACTAAACTTCCACTATTGCAGATGTACTGGGAAAAAAAAGAGAATAAAATCAGATGACACTAAAAAAGAGAAAAGGGAGACTTGATTAATATGATTTTCAATGTATTTTCCCATATTTAGAGATCATTTTGGTGCCTTATGAAGGACAAAAAGAGGCTTTTCTTGTGATATATCCATACTTGTCTATCATCTATCTTCCTATCATACTATTTCTCTCTTTTCCTCTCTCACCCTCTCTATCATCTATCTAATATACCATCTATATATCTATCTGCCTATATATATATATATATATATGTATATGTATCTAAGTATCATCTATGATCCACTTATTCTCTATGTATCTATCTATAGACTACTTATCATTTATTTTTCTCTAAGATTTATTATTTATCATGTATCCCACATGCATGTGTATATGTAACTACTTAAAAATTTTCACACATCACTTACCCTTTCTATAAGTTTGTTTTGTTTGTTTTTCAAGACAGTTTTTCTTCATGTAACTCTGGTGGTTAACTTGTAACTATCTCTGTAAACTGGGTTACCCTCAAACTCATAGACATTTGCCTGCCTCTGCCTCCCAAGTACTGGAATTAAAGGTATACACCACTACTACCAGGTAAGACTGTTTTTAATGTCATCCTGTTTCCAGTGTCTCTTCTTACAATATATATTACACAGTATCAGAGTGACATTATAAAGGTTTATATGCCCTGTTCCTAAAATCTTTAAACAGTACCCAATTATCTTCACCACACACCTGAAAGGAGCAGGCATGTAGGTCACTTCCCTCCTCTTGCCCTCATCTCTTCCTCTCAGCATACACTCTATATTCACCTCATTCTCTCTACTGTTCCTTAAACACCCAGTACCAGAACATTAAACCAGCTTTTCCTGCTTCTTGGAATACTCTTCTACTTCTCATGGTGTTGGTATAACTCAATCTTTTGTATTTTCAAGCTCTTTTCCCACATGTTGTCTGTTGAGCTTGAAACAGAAACAGAGTCAAAACATACATTTATTATTATTCACATTTCAAAATGTATTTCTATGAGAACAGAAACTGTTATGTTCTTTATATAATGTTTATAATTGAGATATATTTTTTTTAATTTTAGTTAAAATATAATTACATAACTATACCTACCTCCCAGCTTGCTTTTGCCCCTGCCCCTTAAAAATTAACAGCCTAGACAGGAAGCCATTGAAGAGAATATATATATATATATATATATATATATATATATAATTATTTTACATCTCTATCTCTGCTCCTCCCAGTCTCTCCTGCTCACCTCCCCTCTGACCACTCCCATCTACTCCTCCTCCATTTCTATTTTGAAAAGGTAAGGCCTCCCATGGATATCAACAAAACATGGCATATCAAGTTGCAGTAAGACTAGGCACCCCCTATCCCCTTGTATTAAGGCTGGACAAGGCAACTCAGTATGAGGAATAGGGTGTTAAAAGCCAGTGAAAGAGTCAAAGACAGCCCGAGCTCTCACTGTTAGGAGTCCCACAAGAACACCATGCTACACTACTGTCACTTAGATGCAGAAGGCCTAGGTTAGTCTCATGCAGGATCCCTGGTTGTTGATTCAGTCTCTGTGAGCTCCTATGATCCCAGGTTAGTTGATTCTGTGGGCTTTTTAGTGATGTCCTTGACTCCGCTGGCCCCTACAATTCTTCCTCCCTTTCTTCAGTAGGATTTCCTGAACTTGACCTAATGTTTGACTGTGGTCTTTCTCTGCATCTGTTTCAAGGTGGCACAGAGATTGTGAGAGTAGCCAACCAATGACTAGTTCATTCTGAGACTCATTTCCATGAGAGTGAACATACCCCTGATACTTTCTGGAGTACCAGAACTCAGAGGCTGGATGGCCTAGAGACCTAGGATAAAATCAAACACAACTGGAGAAAAAAATGTCAGTGTAAATGATGCCTAATGACATTCTGCTATACTCATAGATTGGTGCCTTGCCCAATAGTCATCAGAGAGGCTTCATCCAACAATGAGTGGAAATGAAAAGAACTCTTAAAAAGTGTGATGGGTATGTTTAAGTGTAGCTTTCCACAATTGATAGCTTCTGGTGGGGGTGTGGGAGGGGAAGAACTCAGTTCTATTTAAGGGGCAGGCCACTGAGAGTTTGACTATACTTCAGCAAGTATATAGATAATAGATAACACAAATTGGACTTCAGATTTTTCTTTAATCTTGTTTTTTTATTCTTATTTTTGATTTACTTTTTTTGAGGGGAAGTCATAAGGGTCGGTGGCATGGATATGAAAGGACTGGAAAGTGTGTGTGTATGTGCGTGTGCGTGTGCGTGTGCGTGTGTGTGTGTGTGTGTGTGTGTGTGTGTGTGTGTGTGTGTGTGTGTAATTGGGTTATATGATGTGAAATTCCCAGAGGATCAATAAAAATGTTATATTGAAAAAATACAAAATTATATAATTTCTCTATTTCCTTCTTCCAGCCCCAGCCATAACTCTCTCCACTACTTATTATATTTGTGTTCTCTCTTGTTTTGATTGTTCGATTTCTTTAATTGTTGATAATTATGTTTTATGTATATATATATGCATAAATATATAAACATAACCTGCTTAGTACATTTTGATTTGATTTCATATGTATTATTTCATTGCTGACCACTGGTATTAGGTGACCAATTAGGGTGCTTACTTTTGAGGATGACTAATTCTCTCTCAGGATTTCTTAGTTGCCTATAGTTCTTTGTTTAGAGATAAGGCCCAGTGAGAGTTCCTATTCCATGTTAGTATGTTGATTGGTCTTCTCATTGTTCAAGTCTTGTTTTCTCAGCCATATTATTGAGGTATCCTGGGTGAAAGTTCTCTGTTACTTGTAAGAAACACAATCTCATAGCAGATTTCCTGCTTCTCTGGCTCTTCAAATATTACTTCTTTATCTTCTGTGGTATTCCATGACTATTCTGTATAGGGCTGTGTAGTACATGTAGCAATTGGGGCTGAATATCCTATGGTCAGGTGTTCTGTGTATTTTAACCAGATATGGTTTTCTGTAATGTTTTCAGTCTGCTACAAAGAGAAGCTTCTTTGGGTGATAGCTACACTTCTCTGTGGGTATAAAGATAAGTTATAGAATGCAGTAGGGATTATATTTGTCTCTTAAAGTGATAGTAGTAAGTTCTTCTCTAAGATCCAGGACCTCACTAGCCCCAGATAGTTAACTACATTTCCAGTATCATGCAATATTCTCATCTTGCTGAATGGTCCTTAATCCAATTAGACAGCTGTTTGTTACTGCCAAAATAAGAGTATATCTATTACACCTTTAGGGATTTCTTGCCCTGCTCATCATTATTTTGGTTCATAGTTGTCATAGACTGATAGGAATATTGATTGCTTCCCTTCTTTGTCAGCTTACATATCATCTTTTGGTACTATGAATGCTAGTCCTCAGATAGAAAGATTTTAAATCAGATCCAGTGTGAGTCTTATGTCTGAACTGTAGGATATCTTAAGCAACAAGCTCTTCTATTTAACCTGAGGTAGATAACTGGGGCAATAGCAACAACCTTCAATGGTTTGGGAGTCTCTTGAGCTTTCCTGACCAACAGCTCAAAAGGGGGTTCTTTTTTTTTTTTTTTTTTTTTTTTTGGTTTTTTGAGCAGGGTTTCTCTGTGTAGCTTTGCACCTTTCCTGGAACTCTCTTGGTAGCCCAGTCTGACCTCAAACTCACAGAGATCCGCCTGCCTCTGCCTCCTGAGTGAGTGATGGGATTAAAGGTGTGTGCCACTACCGCCCGGCTCAAAAGGGAGTTCTTAAGCCTTATAATGGGGGTTTATAGTTTTAATTCATAATTATTCTGAAGAAGCTTCAGAGTCATACAGTGTCTAAGAAACAAATTATTGCCTTTTCCCTAAAAACATACTCTTAGAAATAAACAGAAGCATATTCTCTGCATAAACCACACTGCCAATAGCTGCGCACAAGGGATACTTCTGTTATCCCAGTTTCAGACTTGCGATACCATCACATGCTCTCCCTTTAAAATGACAGTGAAAATCAGGCAAGTGGCAGAAGAGTAACTCCTAAGAATGATATCAGAACAAGTATGCTGTGCATGTGTGTGTTTTAGGGAGAGAGAGAGAGACAGAGAGATGGAGACACACACAGAGAGAGAGAGAGAGAGAGAGAGAGAGAGAGAGAGAGAGAGAGAGAGAGAGAGAGAGACAGAGAGAGAGAGAGAGAGAGCCACAGGGTTGAGGAAATTGGCTCAAACCAGTTGCCAAGGTGTGCACTTAATGTACTTCCTTATGAGCTAACCTAGAGTCTGCTTAGGTACCTAGCAACAAGTGCTGTCAGAGTTCCTGGTTGCTGTCAGAGTTCCTGATCATGCCCAGCCAATGAGAGATGACCACACAATGCCACCAGATTGGGACACAGCTTGGGTGCTGAGAGGAGAGTGTATAAGGCCTTCCCCATTATTGAATAAAGGAGTTTGCTGTTCGCCTTCAACTAACTTCCGGTGTCTGTATTGTTGATGCTGTGCCATCTCATCCATTCTCCTGAGGAAGCCATTAGTATCCAGCAAAATCTGGCACCCAGTATGGGGCCCAAATCCTGAGATTAAGAGTCTCATGCTCTACTGACTATTTTTCCTGTTCTGTGCACTGAAGTACAAGTAAACTATTTTCAAGTAAGGACCACTTAGTTACTCTTCTTGAATTCATGAGAAAGATATTTGTTGGCTTTCTTTCAAATTTGATTATGAAAATAAATGGGAATATTGGTAAGGAAGGGATTTTTTTTCAAAATAATGAGGAGTGTTCAATGAAGATAAATTTAGAGACAGAGAATATATGAATCACACACCTTTATTAATTGGTATGGATGTTTTTTGTTTCTACTTAATTTTATAGGTGTGCATAGTATCATGTTATCAAGATCACAGCTTTGAATGCTATTGAAGGAAGGTTGCATATCCTGCAGCAAGCAAGTAATTCTGTGGAACTTTCTGTCCACTACAGTGACAGGGCAGGAAAGTACTGATTGTGTACGGGCAATTTTGGATTTCTTTGTTAAAGGAGGTTATAGGGGGTCTATGTAACTATTAGCAGAGTAATGATCTGTGGGAAGAAAGAAGGAAGTTCAGTTCAACACAATTCAGGAGCAGGTGTTCATTTAAACATTGGGACTCTCAGCCCAGGTGGTAAATTTTAGACAAATTTAAGCACAGTAAAACTTGATGAAAACTTTCCTAGTGGTAATTAATTCAATTCTGTGTGCAGAACAAAGCTTGAGACATGACCACATCAAAACTCTTTGTAAAGTACATGTAACACTTTCCATAAAGATAGGGCCTATAGACTAACAAACTCAAAATAAAATCTGGGGCAGAATTTGGTGTGGTTTAGGTCACACAGCTTAAATGTCACCAGGATAATAACTACATCCACTCCTAGCCTTCTCATTGAGTAACAAGCTATGCATCCCTCCTTTAAAGGGACAACCCTGTGTTTAACATTCCTGGTTCCCCTAGTGAGCACAAGAACTTCCATACCTCCCACAGTAAGTTAGACTGTACTGAAAACTAAATGAACTGACATGCTTTGGGGTAACTATTACTCTTATTTATAGTATATACAACATGAGTAGTGTAACGAGATTGAGGGCAAGTTTTAAATAATATCACAGTATCTCTTGTTGACTACAATTTTATATTTTAAATATTTATTACTTTCTTTCAAATTCTCTACCCTTTCATTTTTCATTCAAATTGGAAACTATGTAAAAAAAAAGCAGTGTTTGGTAGATTTTTTAAATTTTTAAAATTAAAACAATGATTTGAAATTGGACCAATTTAGCCTATACCAGATGGTATATAATATACAAAACATTTACTAAAAATAATTGTTTCATAGAAAATTTATCTTTGTCTTTCAGGCAAAATAAATTTACCTCAGAAAACATGAAAAACTTAAATATTTAAATGTCTATGATGTTGCATTATATGATAATTATAATATTTTAAACATTAGAAATAGGAAGTAAAACAAAATAAAGTTATATTAAAGGAAATGACCTCATTAGATTGAGTTATAAAACAGAATTATCCTTAAGGTTAATCAACTTATGTAATGATAATGTTTATCTCTGAATGATGAGGAAGTAGTATACTATAGAAGCTAGACTATAACATGCAGAAAAGTATCACATATAGAGTAACAGAATAACACTTATCAAGAGAACATGAAAGGCTAAATACTAAGCAATGATCAAGGCCTGAATATAGACAATGAACATAAGTCATGAAAAAGGATATAAAACTAATTTCTTCTAGCTCTAACTCTGTCACTGTTTTGTTTTGGTTTGGTTTTGGTAATGGATAAATACATGAAAATATATTAAATATAAAGTATAAAATCTGATGTTGAGCTACACATTTACCTTCCATTTCACTGAGCTGAATAGCCATTGAGTCTTGCTAATTTTGATGTGTGTTTTTTTTGTTACATCTTATAATAAAGTTTCTTCAAAGCTTTATATTATCTTAATTAATTAAACTTAATATTCAGAGGTAAGGAAAGTTAAGATCATGAAAATAAATATAGTTATAAAGGCAACTAAGCTTTAATTGTAGCATATCTTAACTGAGATGTAAAAGACAATTTTCATATTTTTTAATAAGTTATAGTAAAAATGTACTTTCTTTCAACTGATCATGTCTACATATCCACCACCCAACACACATATAATTAAAATAAAAATAAACCTAAATTACAATCTTAAATAAACTCAAAGTGAAGTGTAAGTTCTAGTTTTCCAAGGAAACAGTCAGCAAAGTTTGGTATTTATATTAACTTTGAAAGTATCCAAAATATATTATAATGTGAATTTATGAAAATGTGTACTAAGCATTTACTATGAAGATAACTTTATAGTATCATTTTCTGAACATAATGTATTGGAAGATTTATGATATCATGACAATAAAGGATTGTCAAGATCCTTTAAGTTCATAAAGTCTTATCTGATTGCCACAAAACAAACTTTCTTATCCTAGTGTTGGATGTCCTTGAGTCAGCCAAAAATATATTCAATCTCATTTACTGCAAATGCAGTAATTATCTGAGATTATTAATACCAGCTTGGTATTAATAACAAGTACAATGAAGTAAATGGTAATATATCTTACACTAACTATTATTCTTTTTAGAATAAATAAAATAAACTAAATCTGAACATTCAAATGCTGTGCTATACTAATTAAATTTGTTGAAATACATTGAGAATGTAAAAGTTAATGTCTTAGTGTTAGTGTCAATAGCTCTTCAAAGCTCCTGATAACTCATTTATTCTTTTAATTGACAAACATGAAGTAATGCTTCCATAGAAAGTGATATTTTGGCTGGGCGGTGGTGGTGCACACCTTTAATTCCAGCACTCAGGAGGCAGAGGCAGGTGGATCTTTGTGAGTTCAAGGTCACCCTGGACTACAGAGTGAGTTCTAGGAAAGGCACAAAGTTACACAGAGAAACCCTGTCTCCAAAAACAAAACAAAACAACAACAACAACAACAAAAAAGAAAGTGATATTTTGGGATGATGAAAGAGGGATAATTATTAACCTTAAAATATTCTGTGAATATTCAATTGAAATATGATTTCCACATAAACTTTAGTTGAAAATGTCACTGTTCTCAATAAGAAGAACATATTTGCTGGTGAAAAATTGTTGATGTCTAATTTCTTGTGATGTCCTTTGATGCGAAGGAGAAAAGTGCATAAAACAGTGATAAAAGGATTCATTAGAGAATCTGGAATAATTTGTGACATGCAATTTGGTTAAGTACTCAAAAGATCAAGGATTTTACTCAGTAATAAAGATTTTCAGGATACTATTTTTCTTTCCTATTATAAAACTTATCTGTGAAGTGGGGTTTATAAAGAGAAGGTAAAGCTATCATTGGGCAGAAGTCATCCAGGACAAAGGATCATTCAGTTATTTTGTAGTCTGTGAAACTTTCACAGTTGTAATCTTGAATAAAATATTACTCAAGCACCATTTTCATTAATTTTCTGGATGGATGTGATTGTCTGTGCCAGGTCAGATTGTTTTTTTGCAACAGAAGAATATCAAGAGTTGCTGCGAGGGCCCAGGAGCTCCTGGATTCCAGACTCTGTTCTCTTTTCCTCAATATAAGTAACTACTGTCATTGGAGCATATTATAAAGTCACAAATGCAAATTAGTACCTGATAGTCCTCTCTTTAGAAACAGATGAATGTTAAAAAATGATGCTACTGATCCTATGCATTTATATTTTGTGTATCCTTTGCATTTCTTTTAGCTGCAGTGATTCATAAAACAAATGAAAACATCTATTGCCACCTTCTTTGCCTTAACATAATAGTGCTTGTGTTAATAATGAAAAGAAACCAAGCCCTATTGTTTAAAAATAAAAAGATGGAGTCTGATGAGAGAACGCTAATTCTAATCACATTTTTTAAAAAAATTGCAATTCATTATGATAAAGACAATGATTGAAAAATAATGACTAATTTCTTGAAAAACAGCAATGAGAATAACTCAAATTTGTTAAAAGTATGAGCAATATGTACTTTTCAAAGTGAACAATGTTTGTATTAGAAAAGCATTAGATGGTATTCACATCTGCTGTGTGCTCATGATTGTGATGCTAGCTGGAAAACAGTTTCTGCTGCCTCTTCCATAACATTTCCTATGACCCGTGTGTGTGTGTGTGTGTGTGTGTGGTGTTATAGATGTCTCAATCATGGCTGGACATTAATTTAACAGTCACTTATTTCCCGAACCTTGATCAATTGTGAATTTCTGCATTGACAGTTGCTTTCTGTATAAAGAAGGTTGTCTGACCCAGGCTGAATTGCACTAGTTTATGAGCATAAGCATAAACACTTATGAAGCAGTTTAACTGCTTTTCCTTTTATCAAAACAACCATAGCACCCTCTCCTCTGGAGTCTGTGATCCCTCCAGCTATCAGCTTTTGACTGTTTACAGCTCTAGTAATGTATTCACCCCATTCAGGGGGCCATAAATCCAATCAGAAAGTAATTTATTATCTATCTCTTCATGATAATCAGGTTCCAATGCTACCAGTGAGTGTATCTTGCTTGACACATCAGAATTGTAGCATGCAGGATGTGAAGTTGAGTAAAACTTTTGTTGGTGACTTTTCTGTTCTAGCTGACTGCATAGTATGTTTCAGTGCTATGAGCACTACCAGAATTAAGGAAGGATAAAACTCAGTTTTAACTCCTGTGTCCAAAGTACATGATATTTTCAGCCCTAGGATCTTACTTTCTAGCTCCACTAACCAACAGCAATGGTAACCACTCCCACTGTTTAGAGAAACTCTTGACTCTCTCTGGCCAAGGACTCACAGGGATATTTGCACACCTGGCACTAACATTTTTATTCAAATACTTCCATCTTTTAGGAACAGTGTTGTCAACTTATGCGGGGTACAGTTCCTTAAACGTTTTATTGTGTTTTGTAGTCACTTTATATAGCAGTATATTTCCCCTTTTTCCCTCCAAACACCCTTATTTGTGGTTGACCTGGGCTCCTGCTTTCCATTATTTCTCCCTCTACCAAATCCTCTTTTAAAAATTCCCATGGTATTTTCCCTTTTACCTCATATTATATGTGTTTTGCTCTCTCCCACTTCCAGTTAAACTATCTCATGGATGCTTTCTTAAATTACTCATTTCAATTTACACACATAAATCCAAAACTTTCAAAGTAGGGCTTAAGATGAAGCCTGGGACAAAAGTATTCTCTCTTAAATATGCACTCTTCCCTCTGTCCTATGTTTTTATTTCCTTACTCCAAGTTGAGTTTAGCTCTTTCCTCAAATATTATAAAAGAATCAGTGCTCATTCTTCAGCCCAAAGCCTCAGGTGCAGCTTCTATCCAGGAACTCAAGCAGTCATTTTAACCAAGCAGTGATCATATCATCACTTTATTTGAACATCATAAAGATCTCTCATTTTACTAAAGATAAAACAAAACAGCCTTTATCAAATTATGCACTGTAAGTAATAGAAGCTCCATGTCCTTTCTAAGCATGATCTACTGGCCTTACTCAACTTGTAGCTTCATGGCCATATTTCAATTTTCCAATAGATCAAGCATTATTAGGGACATACAATTTTCAGTTTCCTGGAATTTACCATCCCACTTTGAATTTAATGGTCTAGGTACTTTCTACAAAAATGATACTTTCTAGGAAAGTTTAAGTTTCAGGAAGTAAATGGGTTTCCCTGTAACCTCCTTCAAAAATTTCTGTGTTCTTCCATGGAACTTGCTTAATTTTTCTTCATATTTGTGTTTTCATTTACTATAGCCCAAACTATAGTCGAAACCTCATAAGTCTGCAAACCATTTATCACAGTTGTTCTTAACCTGTGGGTTGTGATTCTTTTGGGATGTTCACGGTCCTTTCACAAGGGTAGCCTAAGACCATCTGCATATCTGTGTTTACATTATTATTCATAGCAGTAGTAAAATTGCAGTTGTGAAGTAGTAACAAATAAATAATTTTATGGTGGGGGTCACCTCAACATGAGGAATTGTATTAAGGGGTCACAGCATTAGCAAGGTTGAGAACCACTGCTCTTTAAGTTCATTACTGTATACAAGTCCCATTTTTAACCTGTTAATGTCTAATAAAATGCTAAAGGCAATTATTATTTCAAAGTTGCAAGTAGAATGCTACTATCAGAATACAGAGGAGTTCAGTTCTAAATTTCTGGCAAAGGAAATTCAATTGTAAGTTAATAGACAAAAATATAAAACTTTTAACAGCTTTGCCAGGTGCCTTGCAAATTTTTGTGTGTTTAATCTTCCAACACTGAAAATATACTGCAAATTTATTTATATACCAATAATTGGATATAGACTCTTTCTTGTACTTTTAACTGTTTTGCATGGACCTATCTTTTTAAAAACATTTAAAAACTCATGGAGACATTTAGACATACCTATGTTTTATGTTTGTTTTTAAAAGAAAGATTAATGGATATTTAATAATTTCTGGAAGTTATAATCTATAAAGATGCAAATTAAAGTTACTGTAATTGCCTCAAAACCTTTGTAAAACTTTTCAAATATTTCACAAAACACCTGCTTGCCCAGTTCTCTATGGACCAGTGGCTAGCAGTACATGGATACAGATTGCTTATATAGTTTGGAACTCTGTTCTCTGCATTAAGTCCAATTTAAGAAAAACTGATATTCAGTTATCCTGATTACAAAACTGCAGCAAAAGTAATATCTTCACCCTTTTTCTTCTAGTTTGTCTTTTCCTCCAGTGTGATACTTAGAAGAAAATTTCTCAGTTGGAGTAAACAAAGGTGAGTGATAATAGTCATCAAATTGTAGTTTAGGATATCAATACAGGAATTCTTTTTTCTTTTCTTTTCTTTTCTTTTTTTTTTTTTGAGACAGGGTTTCTTTATGTAGTTTTGGAGCCTGTCCTGGAGCTCACTCTGTAGACCAGGCTGGGCCTCAAACTCACAGGGATCCACCTGGCTCGGCCTCCTGAGTGCTGGGATTAAAGACATGCTTGACTGCCACCCAGCTCAACACAGGAATTCTAAGAGGACATATTCAGTCCATACGAATGATTAGATATAATATAAACCAGATATCATGTTCATCAGTCATAGAATTCTCAGGAATAAGAATTTTCACTTTTCAATCCAGGTGTAGTCTCTCAAACCTGAAATCCAAGCACCTCAGACGCAGAAGCAAGGGCACTATGGGATGGTATTCTGACAGAGAGCTCCACAATAACCTGAGCTACATAGCAATACTCTGTCTCAGATGTAGGCTATCTTTTCTCAAGCCTGGTACTCAAGAGTCAAGGAAATTCACTGTCTTATTCAACTGGAAATCACTTTGTTTCTGTGGTTCTCCATTTAATCCTGAGTCAACCCGAGAGATAAAAACTATACAAAAGCCTTTCCAAATCCAAAATTTATGGACCTGAAAGTTAAATTTGATAGGTTCTGCCTTTTTTTAGTCTAAATATTTTTAAGTGGATTTAAATGTTTTGCTTTTTGTATTGCTTTTAAATACTAAAACATTGACTCCTAGGATGAACCATATCCTGTTTTAGTGTTATTGTTGCTCTGAAATTTTTCTTTGTAAAATTATTCCACATTTTAGTAATAAAAATTTTCAGATTATAAATTACCAATTAAACTCTTTAGCTATTCATGCATATGTTTTATATGTATTAAAAGAAATGTGTATTTCCAATATCTAGTAAGTCAATGACAAATTTAGAACATTTTTTTCTCACTAAATCATAGCAAATACTGTTTACTATTTTTAACAGCCATAATAACAGTGGATGTGCAGAGGCAATAGTGGTAACAAATTTCAATTTAGAAGAAGATAAGAAAGAAAATCTGTCAAGAAAGCTTTACATAAGCCTACACATAGTTATTATTGCAACCATGGGCAATTTGTTAAAATCCTATGTTGCACTGAAAACTTTTGCTTTATCATAAAAATGCAAACTAGAACAGAGTCAGTCTTCTTTCTTTTTTTTTAAGATTTATTATTTATTATGTATACATTGTTCTGCCTACATGCATGCTTGCAGGCCAGAAGAGGGCGCCAAATCTCATTTCAGATGGTTGTGAGCCACCATGTGGTTGCTGGGAATTGAACTCAGGACTTCTGGAGTAACAGCACAGTGCTCTTAACCACTGAGCCATCTCTCCAGCCCCCAGTCTTCTTTCTTTATGTGGCTTTTCTCCACTAGTTTCCCGATGTCATTGTAATTGAAACTATAGTCCTGATGTATATAGCTCATGTCTAACACATGTACTTTCATATTGGTATTATTTTATTTTGTCAGGTAATTTTAACATACTTAAAGTTACAAGGTGTTGGATACCTGTTCATGCCTCCAAGATGAGCCCTAAGAAATGCTGATTTAATTGTAATCATAATTTTTCAAAATTGCTTTCATTCTCTGGAAGTATTTGGCTGAATATTAAAAGGTTTTACCTAAATGCAGATGGAAAATGAGGTCAGGAATTACAAACTCACTAAGAAGGCTTGTGAAATAATCTGTTTTCTGAAAAACAAGAGTTAAACTTTAAGATGTAATTTAAGTATGACGATCACTAGCATAAAGATTAAATTTGGATCTGGCCCAGAGCTCCCATCTGGACCAGAGGTCAGGGAGGACCTGCCCAACTCGGCCCCAGTTGCCAGCCAGTGGGCAGGACTCCCTCGGGAAAGTACCCCTTCTCCAAGACCCCCCAGCAGACCCTGCAATCTACACCTCCTGCCCCCATACCCATCTGCCAGAAACCCCTGCCACTTCCTGAGACTTGGAGCCCAGCCTCCAGCTCTCATTCAGCCCAGAGCTCCCATCTGGCCCAGAAAGCTCCCATCAGGCCCAGAGAGCTCCCATGGGGTTCAGAGAGCTCTCATTGGACAAAGAGCCATCATTGGACCATGATTAAACTCAGGAGATAGAGAATCTGCCAGCCCTGAATAGCAAGAGTGGCTTTCTGAGAAATAGAATCTGCCACCTCTCATTGGACCAAGAGAGGCTTCCTGAAACACAGATTCTGTCAGCTCTGACTGGACCAAGAGCCCTGATAAGACCAAGACTGAATCAGTGAGTCACAGAGTCAAGTAACTTGGGTTGACCCAAGAGCAGCTTGCTGAGACACAGAAGCTGCCTGCTCCAATCAGACCAAGAGCTAAGATTAGACCCAGAAGGGACTCCTGAGACACAGATACAACAAACACAGAGTGGACCAACAGCAACTCACTCAGACACAGGCATCTCTTATACTTATTAGACGAGGAGATGGGCAGACATCAAGGCAGTATACATCAAGGCAGAAGTACATACAACAACATAAAGAGCAATACAGCATCACCAGAATCTAGCCCTCCTCCAACAGCAAAACCTGAACATCACAAGGTGGAAGAAATAGAAGAAAGCAATCTTAAGAATAGCATCATGAAGATGCTACAAACCTTTCAAGAATAAATCAAAAATGAAATTGAGGTAAAGATTAAGAAAAAAGTGGAGGAAATCAATAAAGAAAATGAGAAATAGTCAAACAAAAAAATGGGAAGAAATCTATAAAGAACTAGAGGAAAAGACAAATAAAAAAGTGGAGGAAAACAATAAATCCCTTTAAAAAAAAACCATGAAAAAGGAATGAAACAAGTGAGGGAAACAGTTCAAGGCATGAAAAGGGAAATAGAAACAATGAAGGAGACACAAACAGAAGGAATGCCGGAAATAGAAAATCTGAGTAAACAAACAGGAAACACAGATGCAAGCATAACCAACAGAAAACAAGAGATGGAAGAGAGGATCTCTGGTGTAGAGGATACAATAGAGGAAATGGATTAGTCAGTCAAAGAAAATACCAATGCCAAAAAAATCATAACACAAAATGTCCAAGAAATCTGGGACACCATGAAAAGACCAAAGTTAAGAATAATAGGGATATAGGAAGGAGAAGAATACCAACTCAAAGGCACAGAAAATATATTCAACAAGATCATGGAAGAAAACTTTCCCAACTTAAAGAAGGAAATGAATATGAAGATACAAGAAGCCTGTAGAATACCAAACAGACTAGACACCCCAAAAAAGTTCCCTCGCTACAAAATAATTAAACAACTAAGCATACAGAATAAAGAAAGAATATTAAGAGCAGAAAGAAAAAAGCCAAGTAATTTATAAAGACAAGCCCATCAGAATAACACCCTATTTCTTTTTTTTTTTTTTTTTGGTTTTTCGAGACAGGGTTTCTCTGTGTAGCTTTGCGCCCCTCCTGGAACTCACTTGGTAGCCCAGGCTGGCCTCGAACTCACAGAGATCCGCCTGGCTCTGCCTCCCGAGTGCTGGGATTAAAGGCGTGCGCCACCACCGCCCGGCTAACACCCTATTTCTTAATGAAGACTTTGAAAGCTAAAAGGACCTGGACAGATGTAATGCAGATGCTAAGAGACCATGAATGCCAGCCTAGACTAATATACCCAGCAAAATTTTCAATCATCATAGACAGAGTGAACAAGACATTCCAAGACAAAACCAGATTTTAACAATACTTATCCACAAACTCAGGCCTACAGAAAGCACTAGAAGGAAAATTCCAACCTAAGAAAGTCAGATACACCCACAAAAACACAGGCAATAGATAACCACAAAGCATTAAACCCAAAGAAGAGAAGTACAGACACACTACCATCAAAAGATAACAGGAATGAACAATCACTGGTCATTAATATCCCTTAATATCAATGGACTTAATTCACCTATAAAAAGACACAGGCTAACAGAATGGATATGAAAGCAGGACCCATCATTCTGCTGCATACAAGAAACACACCTCAAATTCAAAGATAGACATTACCTAAGAATAAAAGTCTGGGAAAATACTTTCCAATCAAATGGTCTTCAGAAGCAAGCTGGTTTAGCCATCCTAATATCCAGCAAAAGAGACTTCAAACTAAAATCAATCAAAAGAAATCAAGAAGGATATTACATACTCGTCACAGGAAAGATCCACCAAGATGAAGTTTCAATTCTGAACATTTATGCCACAAACACAAGGGCACCCACATATGTAAAGGAAACATTACTAAATCTTAAATCATATATAAAACCCCACACATTAATAGTGGGAGACTTCAATACCCCACTCTCACCACTGGACAGATCTGCCAAATCAATATTTAACAGAAAAATAAAGGACTTAACTGATGTTATGACTCAAATGGACTTAATCAATATCTACAGAACATTCCATCCTAACAAAAGAGAATATAACTTCTTCTCAGTACCCCATGGAACCTTCCCTAAAATCGACCACACACTTGACCACAAACCAAATCTCAACAGATACAAAACAATTGGAATAACCTCCTGTGTTCTATCAGACCACCATAGTTTAAAGTTAGATTTCAACAACAAAACCTACAGAAACCCTGCAATCTCATAGAAACTGAATAATTCTCAACTGAATCACCAATGGGTTAAGGAAGAAATAAGGAAAGAAATTAAAGATGTTCTAGAGATCAATGAAAATTGGTATACCACTTACTCAAACTTATGGGACACTGTGAAAAAAGTGCTAAGAGGGAAATTCATAGCACTAAATGCCCACATAAAGTTGGAGAAATCTCACACTAGTGACTTAACAGCACACCTGAAAGCTCTAGAACAAGAAGAAGCAAAGACACTCAGGAGGAATAGATGCCAGGAAATAATCAAAGTGAGAGCTGAAATCAATAAAATAGAAACAAAAAGAATAATACAAAGAATCAATGAAACAAAGAGTTGGTTCTTTGAGAAAATCAACAGGATAGACAGGCCCTTATCCAAAATAACCAAAAGGCAGAGAGGAAGCATCCAAATTAACAAAATCAGAAATGAAAAGGGAGATGTAACAACTAACACTGTGGAAAACCAGAGAATCATCAGGTGATACTTTAAAAACTTCTGCTCCACAAAACTGGAAAATCTAAAATAAATGGATAGTTTTCTGGATAGGTACCATATGCCTAAGTTAAATCAAGACCAGATAAACTGTTTAAATAGTCCAATAACTCCTAAGGAAATAGAAACAATCATTAAGAGTCTCCCAACCAAAAAAAGCCCAGGACCAGATGGTTTCAGCACGTAATTCTACCAGATCTTCAAAGAAGATTTAATACCAATACTCTTTAAATTGTTCCACACAATAGAAACAGGTGGAACATTACCAAACTCCTTCTGTGAGGCTACAATTACCCTGATTCCCAGGCCAAACAAAGATGCAATAAAGAAAGAGAACTACAGACCAACTCCCTCATGAACATTCATGCAAAACTACTCAATAAAATACTGGCAAACAGACTTCAAGAACACATCAAAACAGTTATCCACCATGATCAAGTAGGCTTCATCCCAGGGATGCAAGTGTGGTTCAACATATGAAAGTCTGTCAATGTAATACACCATATAAACAAACTCAAGGGGAAAAAAAAACATGATTATCTCACTAGATGCTGAAAAGGCATTTGACAAAATCCAACACCCCTTCATGACAAAGGTCTTGGAGAGATCAGGAATACAGGGAACATACCTAAACATAATACAGGCAATTTACAGCAAGCCAGCAGCTCAAAGTAAATGCAGAGAAACTCAAAGCAATTCCACTAAAATCAGGAACAAGGCAAGGCTGTCTGCACTCCCCATACTTATTCAATATAGTACTTGAAGTTCTAGCTAGAGCAACAAGACAACATAAGGAGATCAAGGGGATACAAATTGGAAAGGAAGAAGTCAAGCTTTCCCTATTTGCAGATGACATGATAGTATACATAAGTGACCCAAAAAATTCAATCAAGGAACTCATACAGCTTATAAACACCTTCAGCAATGTAGCAGGATACAAGATTAACTAAAAAAAAAAAAATAGTAGCCCTCCTATATAGAATTGTCAAACAGGCTGAGAATAAAATCAGAGATACATCACCCTTTACAATAACCACAAATGATATAAAATACCTTGGGGTAACTCTAATTAAGCAAGTGAAGGACGTTTATGACAAGAACTTTAAGTCCCTGAAAAAAGAAATTGAAGAAGATGTCAGAAAATGGAAAGATCTCCCATTTTCATGGATAGACAGGATTAACATAGTAAAAATGACAATCTGACCAAAAGCAGTCTACAAATTCAATGCAATCCCAATCCAAATCCCAAAACAATTCATCACAGACCTGGAAAGAACAATACTCAAATTCATATGGAAAAATAAAAATCTCAGGATAGCCAAAAGAATCTTATACTGTTGGACCCCAAAGTTTAGGGTCTCAAGTGGGCACCCCAAGAACCCAGACTCCAGTCCAGTTGATGCAACAGCACGAGGAATTTATTGAAGAAACATCTGTACAGATGGGCAAACTCTGCTCCAAAGAGCAAGAGTCACCTCTTACTGCAGCCCCATAAGGGCTTTTAAAGGAAAAACTCACAAAACCCACAAGATTACAATTCCCATACAATATCATGGCCTGATCACAGAATGGGTACAGTCACGTCAGCTTGTACATTCTTCCTGAAACCTCAAGGGGGGTATCAGGGCGGGAGTGGAGCTTACACAAAGGTCACAGTGGTCCTTCCTGGAACACTTGCAACTATCCCAGTCACAGTTGAGCACATCTCTTAACAGAAATCTTTTTACATTGTTATATTGTTACAGGGGTGATTGAGCAGTGATTGAGTCAGGTTGCCCTTGGAACTAGATTTTTAGTTTCTCATTTCCTGGTGCTTGAAGTTTCTCTCTTTCTGAGGCTTGGGGGTGTAAGCCTGAAGGGCTAGGGTCTTTCAATACAATAAAACAACCTCTGGAGGCATCATGATCCCTGACTTCAAGCTCTACTATAGAGCTACAGTAATAAAAACAGTTTGGTACTTGCATAGAAACCAACATGGGGACCAATGGAATCAAATTGAAGACCCTGACATTGATCCACATACCTATGAACATATGAATTTTGACAAAGAAGCCAAAACTGTACTATGGAAAAAAGAAAGCTTCTGCAACAAATGGTGCTGGCATAACTGGATGTCAATGTGTAGAAGGCTGCAAAGAGATCCATATCTGTCACCATGCACAAAACTTAAGTCCAAGTGGATCAAAGACCTCAAAATAAATCCAGTTATTCTGACCCTAATAGAAGAAAAGTAGGAAGTAGTCTTGAACGCATTGGCATAGGAGATCACTTCCTAAATAGAACACCAGTAGCACAGATACTGAGAGAAACAATCAATCAATGGGACCTCTTGAAACTGAGAAGCTTTATTAGAGCAAAGGAGATGGTCAACAAGGCAAAGTAACAGCCTACAGAATGGGAAAAGGTCTTCACCAACCCCATATCTGACAGAGGACTGATATCCAGAATACATAAAGAACTCAAGAAATTAGACATCAAAATGCCCAACAGTCCAATTAAGAAATGGTCTGTAGGGCTAAACAGAGAATTCTCAACAGAAGAAGCTCAAATGGCTGAAAGACATTTAAGGAATGGCTCAACATCCCTAATCATCAGGGAAATGCAAATCAAAACAACTCTGAGATACCACCTTACACCCCTCAGAATGGCTAAGGTCAAAAACACTGAAGACAGCTTATGCTGGAGAGGATGTGGAGCAAGGGGAGCTCTCCTCCACTGTTGTTGGGAATGCAAGCTTGTACAACCACTTTGGAAATCAATATGGCATTTTCTTAGAAAATTGGGAATCAGTCTCCCCCAAGACCCAGCTATATCACTCTTGGGCATATACCCAAGGAATGCTCAATCATACCACAAGGGCACATGCTCAGCTATGTTCACAGCAGCATTGTTTGTAATAGCCAGAACATGAAAACAACCTAGATGCCCTTCAACTGAAGAATGGATAAATAAAATGTGGTACATATCCACAATGGAGTAATACTCAGCAGAGAAAAACAATGACATCATGAGGTTTGCAGGCAAATGGATGGAAGTAGAAAAAAATCATCCTGAGTGTTAACCCAGACTCAGAAGGACAAACATGGTATGTACTCACTCATAGGTGGATACTAGATGTAAAACAAAGGATGACTAGACTGCTACTTACAACTCCAGGGAGGCTACCTAGTAAAGAGAATCCTAAGAAAGACACAGGGATCACCCAATGATAGAGAAATGGATGAGATCTCCATGAGCAAACTGGACACGAGCAGGGGGTAATGAAGGGCAACCATGGGGGAAAGAGAGCTTAGGGGAGCAGGAGATCCCAGCTGGATCAAGAACAGAGAGCGAGAACAAGGAAAGAGATACCATGACAAATGAAGAAACCCATGGGACTAGGATGAAGCAAAGTGCTAGAGAGGTGCCCAGAAATCCACAGTTATACCAATGTAGATGTTACCGTCTTGTTAAATAAGAAACACAGAGCCAGACACAGAGTTAAAAGCCAAGAGGTCAGAGCAATAGCTAAGAGCTGAGACTAAAAACCTTACCCTTCACTGCCACTGCTCTCCTACCTCTCTGCAAGAGAGCTACTTCCCGTGTGTTTGTCCTTTATATTGACTTTTTGTTCTGCCTTCTCATTGGTTGTTAACCCAACCACATGACCTCCTCATCACTGCCCATCTTTACAGACTTCCAGGTCTTCTATGGTTGGTATTTAAAGGCGTGTGTCTCCATGCTGGTGGTATCCTTGAACACATAGAGATCTGCCTGTCATGTGATCGAGATTAAGGTCGTGTGCTACCACTACCAGACTTCTGCTATGACTTGCTATTAGCTCTGACCCCCAGGCAACTTTATTTATTAACATACAAATAAAATCACATTTCAGTACAAATAAAATATCACCATATACCTCCACAATAGACTACTGGCAATGGTCGAGAGAAAGCCTGAACTGACCTACTATGGTGATTGTATTGCCAAACACTCTAACTGTCATGATAGAACTTTCATCTAATGACTGATGGAAGTGGATGCAGAGATCCCACGGCCTGGCCCCAGGTGGAGCTCCAGGAATCCAATCGGCAAGAGAGAGGAGGGATTGTTTGAGAGAGAGCTGTTGAGACCTTGATTGGAAAGAGCACAGAGACAAATAGCCAAACTAGCAGAAACACATGAACTATTAACCAATAGCTGAGGAGCCCCCATGGAACTGGATCAGGCCCTCTAGATAAGTGAGACAGTCGATTATCTTGAACTGTTTGGGAGGCCCCCGGGCAGTGGGACTGGGACCTGTCCTTAGTGCATGAGCTGGCTTTTTGGAGCCTGGAGACTATGCTGGAACACTTTGCTCAACCAGGGTGAAGGGAGGAAGGGACTTGACCTGCCTTGACTGAATCTATCGGGCTGAGCTGAATCCCCATGGGAGTCCTTTCCCTGGAGGAGGTGGGAATGGGAGGTGCATTGGGGTGGGGGAGGGAGGACAGGGGAATCCGTGGCTGATATGTAAAATTAAATTAATTATAAAATTAAAAAAAATAAAAATAAAAAAAGATTAAATTTGCCGGTTTAAGGTGAATTTGTGATTTTGGAAAGTCACTGGAAGATAATTTTATCTATTACCAAATAGAATAATACACCAGAAATACAATATATTTCTGTATTTGATACATATGAGTTAATGTCAGAGAATATCTACATAATTGAAGTCAGCCTGTGCTCATAGTTTAGATTAGGCAATAGCCAAGATAACAACATTCTCCTAACAATCCTAAGTAATTCACAAATCTGCTCTGAAGTCTGAACTGACTTTTTACTTTTTGTGGAGATTGACAGCTGAATCTTAAAATATAAATACAAATCCAAAGCACTCAGAATAACTGAAAAAGTTACTGAGAGCAGAATATCATAGCACCCTACACCCAACTTTAAATCTGAGAATTATTCTCAATGTCAAGTTACAGTACAATGTTGTAGTAATCAATTATATTTCCTAGAGTCAGACATAAACAATAAAATTGAAAGTCTCACCCAACGACCATCTATGCACTTATGATGCATTAATATTTGAGAAGGGTGTCTGTTAAATGTAGCAGAAAAATTATCTCTTCCTCAGCCAAAGGAAGAACTGAAAATACACATGAGCTATGTTGGGCTTCTACCTCACAGCATGGAGAAAACCTGGCTAAATGTAACACGTGGATATAAGGTCTAAAACTATAAACTTCTTACATAGGTATGGGGGTAAATAGTCACTGTGTCAAATCAATGATTTTTCTAGACATAATATCAAAAGCATACTATAAAATTGAAAGCATAAATTTGACAGCACAAAAACAGGATTTCTGTGTTTCAAAGAACACATTGACCAAAGGTCAAAGCAGATGCACAATGTGAAAGATATTTGAAATACAGGTATGTGGCAGGCTACCAGCATCTAGATTATTTAATAAAATTGTTTAACTCAACAGGAAGTGGAAACATCCTTTAACTGAATATAGGGAAATACTTTGAATGAACATTATTTCAATATGTAAAGCAAGTTTATGAGAAGATATTCAATAGCACCAAAAAAATGGAAATATGAAACTAGTATTATGGGATACTACTTGTAAAATACACTGAAATAACTACAGTAAGAAAGATAACCTGTGACATCTGACAGTAATGTTGGAAGATAAGGATACTCCTGAGCTGGCAGGAATTGACAATGGTCCCATTAGTTTGGAAAACAGCATGAAAATTCCTCAAAAGAGGTTTACCTTATGACTCAGTCATTCTGCTCTTAGGCATATATTCAATATATCTGAAAATACATTTCTATAGAAAGCTTTACTAAGACTGTTTATAGAAGCACTGTTAATAATAAAAACTTAAGAAGGCCAAAAAACAATTAATGCATTATTTTTAATACTCACAGAAAATAGCATTCAAGTATAAGAAATATATTATGGCTTATGACATGGATGAAAGTTAACAAATTTACACCTAATTAAATCACTACATATTCCAAGCTGTGTGTAGTAGTAGTTGGGTATAGTCACATACTTGGGAACTAGAATCAGGAAGTTCAAGAGTTCAGGGTCATCCTTAGCTACATATATGAGGCTGTGTGTGTGTGTGTGTGTGTGTGTGTGTGTGTGTGTGTGTGTGTGTGTGTGTGAGAGAGAGAGAGAGAGAGAGAGAGAGAGAGAGAGAGAGAGAGAGAGAGAGAGAGAGATGGACAGACAGACACTGTATAGGAGAAAGGAAAGGGCAGTGGAGAAGGAAGGTGAAAAGAAACCTAATAGCTATATTCTGAAATAGCTACAGTACAAAACCAGTGAAATGATTTTTTGATACACTGATACTATGACAAAGGACTCACATGCCATTCTAAATTCCTAAACAAGAAAATTACTTCAAGCAGTGTTTCCAAAGTATGATCTGTGAACCAGCAAGATCAACACCATCTAGGGCCTAGTTACAAGAGTAAATTTATGGACGCAATTCCTTATCAATTCAAAAGTCTGCAATTTACCAAACAGACCAGGTGATTTTGTTGTATCCTAATGTGAGAACCACTAGGCCATGTACTGGTTTGAGGGAGAGAGGAAGATATACTTGCCCAGGTGAATGTATGAAGCAAAATGATAGTGCACAGTTGGGAGAAGAGTTCACAGGTGGGATTTGGAAAAAAGCAAGAGGAAAAGCTCTCTCAGAAAGGCAAATACATATCAAGCACTCCCTGCCATCTCTGGAGGAAATAGACTGCAACTGCACTGGCTCTGTGTAGATATTTCCTTTCCCGAAATCCCACCGAGCCCCAGGAAGAACATAGGAAATTACCAATTCTACTCTACTGAATTTCCATTGCATGTACCATCTTGAGTAACTAAATATCTAATGCACTCACAGGTGAAGATTCTCAGTGTAGCACACACCAGACAAATCAGGACATTATGGTGAATGTAGGAATTGTACTTTCATCACTGAATACCTTAAAAAGCAATGTGACTCATCCTGTAATTTCTGTAAAAGGGAGAGAAAAAAATCTGACAAATTATTTTTATAGGTTATATTTGAGAAATGCTATTACCTTCTAATTAGAATTTATACAGTGTGGCTTTTTCAATAACACTACTCCATGCATTGGTATATATTGTTGTAAAAGAAGACCACTTTTTACATATAAATTTCAAAAGAAAAAAAACTATGACAAATCTTTCTTAAATATTTATGATATTTATGCAATAAACAAAATATTTAACCATGCTATTAAAATAATTTCTGGATAGAGCAACAAGACTGCTCTCTGCACTTGTCAGCATGCTCAGTAAGATAAGAGAAGGTGAATAAACATGCTTCTCTTGTCCATGCTGATAAGAAAGACATTCATAGCAAGGAATATTTAATAGGAGAAATAGATGCTCCCATTCATTACACAAGTACTCACTGACTGTTGAGGGTCCACTATGGTGATGAAAAAGAAATGAGGTATGAAAGAAAGGTTTATTTCTGCATGAAATTATCTGTCTTCCAGCTCCTAACAGGTTATGTGCCAGTATTCAGGTATTTCCTCAGATAAAGGGAATTATAAATAGTAGTAAGACGTGAGGGTCAGACTTAGTTAATAGTTCTCCACTTGTAAAAAGAGATGGTTTAAATGTACACAATTTAGAGGATAAGTATATTATGGAAGAATTTTTTTTCTACTTCAATCTTATCAAGAAAATAGGGAAATAAATTTGGAGACTTATTTTTTTCTTTTCTTTTTAAAGTTGAACTAAAACATAATTACATCATTTCTCCTCTCCTTCTGTATTTTCTTCCTCCTAGGTCTAAGACCCCCTCTCAAGTTCTTGGTTTCCTATTCTTTAACTATTGTTTTTACATTTACAAATAAATGTATCAGCATGTAAATATAACCTGCTGGGTCCTGCCAGTGATGCCTAGGGCTGACCACTTGGCGTTAGATAACCAATTAGGGATGTATCACCAGGAAAGACTAATTTTCTCCCTCCCTCAGCAATTGTTAATTCCCTGTAACTCTTCATCTAGGGGAGAGGGCTGTTAAATTTCAACATTTTAATGCAAATTTAGGGCCTAAACTGTTCCATAAAAGTTTCACAAAGACCAAAGTCAAACACTTGATGACAAATCAACATAACAAACAGGATTTGTTTTGTTACCATTTGAGGGAATAGAGTTCAGCATGGTGAGGAAAGCATGGCTATTGGAGCCCAATGAGGACTGGCCCCATTCAATATAGTCACAATGTAGAGAGCAAAGAGGAAATGGTGCAAGATTCCAAGATCTCATAGTTCATCACCATTGACCTTCCAGCAAGACTCCTCATCCCAAAAGTTGTAAAGCCTCTCTGAGATCTAGAGATGGCTCAGCTGGTAAAGTGCTGCCACTATAAGCATGAAGACCTGACATTGTTTACTCAAAAGTCCAGTGAAAAGCAAGACAAGGTGACCTGTGCCTGTAAACACAACACTGGTGCTGGCAGAGACAATAGTGTCCCTCAAGCTTCAGGTCCAGAGAGAGAATCTATTTCAAAAAATATGTGAAAAGCATTTAAGGAAAGACAAACATCTACATTTGGCCTCTCTATGAATGTGCACACACGCACATGCTCACAGCTATACTAAAGCATACATGTACCACATGCAACACAACACACATAAAAGAAAAGAAAAGAAAACATAGCACCATTGGCTTGACTGGGGACCAAGTAATCAAATCTTGAATTTACGAAGACATTCAAATCACAACAAATGTGTATATCTAGTCTTTGACTTCATGGTTCATATAAACATAAAAGCTAGAAAAGTTGTGCAACTTAAACAGCCCTGAAGATGAGCTCCAAACTAATTGGCTTATGATGAAGGCCTGGCTGTTTCCTCTTTGTCTAATGTGCTTTAGTTTTCTCACCTATTAAACTGGTGTTTATCATAGTAACCAATTCTCAGTTAATGTTAAGATTTGGGGTATTAATAGTAAGGTCTAGAAATCATTATATAATGATTGGCCAGTATCCACCCAACATTTTCTAGCACAGAACATAATACAATTAATTAATGATGCAATTTAAAAGATGATAATGATGTGCTAGCTTTGAATTGTAACAATTTAACAACAGTTAAATGCTATAGTTGTAATGATTCATGATGCACATTCTATAGTTCCCCCAGAGAGGCAAGTTCCTATAAGTGTTAGGATTGAGAACATTCCCCATAGACTGTCATTTGAACACTTGTTTTCCAGTTAGTGCTGCTTGAGAAGAACTAGGAGATACAACCTCATGGGAGGAAGTCATTAAGGGTGGGCTTTATGGCTTCAAAGCCATGCTCCATTCCCCGTTTCTACTCTCTACCTGTTTCTGTTGTTACAGTTGAGTTGCCAGGTAACTCTGGAGATAATTGACACAAAACCTGGGCACTGAGAAGGTCTCATTTAAACTGAGAAGAATCAAATGAAGGGGTTAAGCCAAGAAACTTGAAACTGAGGGTCTGATATGTTTAGTGTGTAAAACTTCAGGTCTGCTTAAAAGTAGTAAAAAAATAGATAAAATAATAACACATGAGCTACAAGGTAGGACATCACACAGAGACATGGAAAGTTCTGAAGCACAGGACAAACATGAAAATGCTGGCTTTCAGTAGATTACATTAACTCTTATGTGGATAAATATTGAACAAAATTGCAAGTGAAAAGAGCAGCCCAAGACACACATGAGAAGGTTGTGGTGAGGTTGTTGCTAGAGTTTTCCTGCCTGGCCCACAGTCAGGACAAATCTCTCTCACCCGCCAGTCCCAAGCCGCTCAAACCGGTACTTTATATCTTCCTTGTCCTGATGGCGGCTGGCAGTGTCCCTCTCACCCAGCTTCCTGTTCTCTCAATTTTCCTCTCTGTTAGTCCCGCCTATACTTCCTGCCTGACCACTGTCAATCAGTGATTTATTCATTGACCAATCAGCAACACATTTGACATACAGACTATCCCACAGCACTTCCCCTTTTCTTTTTTTAAAAAGGAAGGTTTTAACCTTTACACTTTTCCAAAGTCAGCTTGATATATTTGGGAATTTGGGCGTAGCTTTTCTTACTACTTCCTGCTGGAGGGGGGTGCTGTATCTTCTGGGGAAACAAAGAAAATTTTAGGATCATGGAGTAGTCCGTGAGGCTGTATCATCTGAGCCAGTTGCCTTGAAATGGTTCTGGATGTTGGATCATCTGGGCCATGGTGTCATCGGAGACTTTTCAGGGGGTCTTGGCTGGTCAAACCTGATGTGTCTTAATCTGGAACAAATCCATAGCCTCTGGCTTTCTGTAGAAACAAAAGCAGAGACTCCTTTTTAAAGTATCATATCCTTATATCCAAATTTTGAAGTCAAGGTACCTTTTAAATATACATTTTGGCATAACTTAACAGCTTTTGTAATCAAATGTTTTTCTTCAGTTACGAATATCAAAGAGAACATAATCCAGATTCTCTGTGTGGTAGCCATCTTTACGTGGCTTATTTTTTTATATTAGTTTTACTGTCTCTTTAAAGACTATTTTTTTTAAAACTGTGTATTTGTTTTTGTAACTGTATATATCACCTTTTTAATCTCTTTTAAGCCTACGTACATTTTTACACACATTGTAAACTATTACATCTGAATCTGTCTTATTGTGAATCTATTGCCTTAAACTGCAGCAGCTGTGGCTGCTGGCTCCGCCCACGTCAGCTTCCCAACATGGCGGCAGTATGCTTACCGCCAGCTCTGGGAGCCATCGTGGGTCCAAGCAGCATGTAGCCCAGAAACCTCTTTTTTTTTGTTTTGTACTAGCAAAGGCTAAATCCACCAGGCAGCTTAATGTGCCACTTGTAGAGGCCTCATTCCTGCTATACCGCAGGTCGAGCGCACACTCTAGGAACCCACCAGTAGCTCAAATCGGCAGCTGCCGTTAACTTGAAAGAGACAACTAGGAACTGTTTTTAGCTCCGTTTTAGAATCTTTTTTCTCAGTTTTTAGGTGGAAACTCTTGCCACCACGTTTGACGCCATTTGTTGCTAGAGTTTTCCTGCCTGGCCCACAGTCAGGACAAATCTCTCTCACCCGCCAGTCCCAAGCCGCTCAAACCGGTACTTTACATCTTCCTTGTCCTGATGGCGGCTGGCAGTGTCCCTCTCACCCAGCTTCCTGAGGTAAAATAATGACTTGAGTCAACAGGGTTTGAGTGTATTGAACATTTAGAAGGTCCATTCTCAGGAAATGAAAAAGAGGAAATTGCCAGTGTTTCCCAAATGGAACTGTAATGCAAGAAGGAACAGTGAGTATGCCCACATTCTCCAGTGAAACATCTGAGAGGTTGCTGTGTTCTGAGGGAGTTTGCAAAGAATTTCTAAAGGTATCAGGAGTGCTTTAGACCATTGTAGTAACAGCTCTGTGATGACTTAGTTTGTTTGTGATCTTTCTCCATTTTTTGATGTTATTTCGTATGGACCTTGTTCAAAGGCATAGAGAGGTCTCATTGCCTGCCCCAATGCTGTACTGGCATCTGTCTTGCTCAAGCTAAGGCAACTCTGAATTAAGTATTTGAGAGAAGCAGAAAGAAGTCGGGAAGAAATAAAGCAACAGGGAAAAATGGAAGGAAAATTAGACATGAACAAAGGAAGGAAGGAATCTATTTGACTTGATGCATAATTTGGAAATACAAATATCTGTTTGTACCTCCCCCTACTCTTATTTCTCAGTTTTCTCTTTTGCAAAGTGCATAGGCATATCTCCTGTGCATCTTTCTATTGGAGTTCTAGATTATCTTGTTGATTTACAAATATTCCTTATGTATTTCAAAATCTACATAGGACACACTTTAGTCCTTTATGTATTATATTTATTAGGATAAATATCTTCCTTATTCTTACTTATTTGATGTGTCCTTTTGCAGAAAAAAGAAAATTGATTCTAAGTCATAAATACAATTTAATATTATTTAAAATTAAGGTGTAATTACATCCCTTTCATGCCTGCCCTAGGTCTCTCTAAAATTCATGCCTTTTAAAAATTGTATAATTTAGTTTATTGATATTTTTATTTGTATATGTATGCAATATATATATATTTATTTATATATATATATTGCATACATATACAAATATATATACCCCTGCTGAGTGTCATGGCCAGTGCCACTGTGGGCATAGTAGCTACCTGGAGAGGAGGACAATGGTATACAAAGACAACAGGACTCTGGGTTCACTTCAGGAATGAACAACTTTTATTTTTCTCTATTGCCATTTATATATTGTTTAGCTAGTTACTAAAGATAATGCTACGAGCACAACTTCTACAAACAGTTTGTCTCCTTTATCTGAGTTCCTCCATCTACACTTCCCTGTCCTTGTGGTCTTGTTTTGTCCCACAGAACATTCCTCCTAAATATTAATTCTTGCCTGCTGTTTTTTTATAGTCATGTGACCCCATCTGTGCCATGGTTTGTGCCCAAGAAAGGAAATACAAACCAACTAGCCCTGATAGCTTTTACATAAATGATTTCTACTCATCACTTGGGGTTGGTAGCCCATAAATGGGTTCATCCCTGAGGAAGAGAAATTCTAACACAGCATTTGCATAGTTCTTTGTCTTGAGCTGGGCTTCTGTGAGATCCATGTCACCTCATGCATGTTATTAGGTCCATTGGTGTTGCCATTGTTCAATGTTGTTGAGATACCATGGTTTAACTTCCCTGTCATTTCTTGGAGACATAATCTCAAAGCAGATTTTTGGTCTTAGAATCTTTATTTCTTGTCTTACACAATAATTCCTGAGCCTGAGGTTTAGGACATATGTTGTAGATGAGCCATTGGAGTTGGGCACCCCAGTATCAGTTATTCTTTGCATCTTGACTAGTTGTGTTTTCTGTGATGGTCTTTTTCTGCTGAAAAGAGAAATTTCTTATATGAAGGTTGAGAGCTACATTTATCAGTGGCTATAAGGATAAGTATTGATAATGATGTTAGAAATTATGTAGATTTAGCAAAGTGGCAGTATAAGGTTCTCCTTTAAGATCCATGATCTCACTAGCCCAGGGTAGCTGGATAGGTTTCCATAACGAGGCTTGATTTCCTGCTTATTCAATGTCTTAAGTCCAGTTAGAGAGCTGATGATTATCACCAAGTGTTAAGTGCCACTATTGCATCCTTAGAGCTGTCTAGCCATTTTTGTGGTTCATAGCTGTCACAGCTGGGTAAGCCTATTGGGTGAGTCTCTCTCTTGGAAGTTAGTATTGCACTGCCAAGTACTGTGAAACCTCAGTAAAATGAAACTGTTAGGTGAAAGAAGGTTCAGATTCCTCAAGTCCTATGTTCAGACTTCATAATGTCTTCAGGAACAGCTCCTACGTTCAGCCTCTGGTAGACAATGGCGGGCCATAGCAACAGCATATTGTTTTGCGCAGTTCTTAGACTACCCTGACCAATAACACAGAAGAGTTTTGGGTTTTTTTTCTCATGCCCAGTAATGGAATTTTTGTTAGACAGTCTTTGATTCTTTGGGGGAGAATTGTCAACCTATCTGGTATAACTTCATTTCAACTATATATGTAGAATATATACTCATGCATTGTATATAAATTCATGTAAATCATAAAATAATGATTACTAATTGATTGTTAAAACATCTTTAGATACACTTTTCTGTATTGACTTACCCCAGTTAGAGACTTGCCCATCTTGCCATTCACATCACATGCACCCTTTTATTCCCTTCTTTAGCATTCTTTACTCTCCCCAGGCTACCTTTTTAATTTTGATATGTTTTCTAATTAACTTATGCAGCTAGTCATTGTATTTCTGAACTAGTGTATCATTCCTTAATTGTAGATGACAAATATTTTTAGTCTTTCATCTTCACTTCATCATTACTCCTTTTGAACTTTGACCTTCACCATTGGCTCTCAAGAATGTATAAATGTAGAGCCCTTCTTGTCATAACGAAGCCAAGAGAGGCATGAGAGCTTGGCAGGGAATCAAGAAAAAGGCTACTGGCTAGTTATTTCATCTTCTAATACTCATGAATAAAGTCCCCACACAAATAAGAAATTCTGCAGAGAGAAAGGTGGAAAGTCAATGGGCTTATTCTAATGTTCCTTGCCCTGCCAGGAACTCGCTCACTTTCCAGAGTGACTTTGGTATAATTTATTTCATTGTGGGTTAAATCAACATATGTTTCTGCCATTATTGTTGAACTCTGTGTAACAGTTTTCACAGACATTAATTATCTCATTATCCACAATAACTATCTCATTAAATGCCATCCTTAAATACAGCTGCCTTGCCACTGAAGAAATATGAGATGTTTCTAGAGCTGTGGTAACTTTTTTTAAGTAAAACTGACATTTCAACTCATATTTTTAATCTCCCATTGGCAATTATTAAATTTCTATATGCTGATGGAATTATAATTCAATGTGTTATGTAATCAGAATCTTTTATATGACCATATTTTATAAACTAAGAAAAGTATGGTGATTTAAAAATAAAGTGTTTGTTCATCATTTTTGTTACATCAGTTAGTAAAAAAAAATGCACTTAATTCTTAGTCTTTTTTTTTTTGGAGCTGAGGATCGAATCCAGGGCCTTGTGCTTGCTAGGCAAGCAATCTACCACTGAGCTAAATCCCCAACACTAATTCTTATTCTTAACTAAAAGAATAAAATTCATGCTCTTGTCTTCAAAATTTTTCTCTGAAAATGTCTATTTGGTGGGTTACTGTAGGCAATTCCTAATATTAATAATGAAAATTAGGATTGATATGATTAAGAAATCATAAATTTATTATCATATTTTTTACTTTCAGTGTAAAGGGCTTAAGTGTCCATAAATTATCTAAAAGTAAAATAAATTTGTATTATCAATTGAACTATGCAATTTTTCAGATACTTAAATTTTTAAATTAAATTTTGGCACATAAGGTCATACAAACGAAACTTTTTTTTTTGAGGTTGGCATTATTAAAGGATTAAAGCCCACTGATAGTCTTACCTGGGTAACACACTAAATTGTAATCTATGCTCTCCTAGTGAAAAAAAGAACAGTTAATTACGTGTGTGTGTGTGTGTGTGTGTGTGTGTGTGTGTGTGTGTGTATGTGTGTGTGTGTGTGTGTGTATGTGTGAGTGTGTGTGGATGTGTATGTGGATTTGTGTCTGTGTGTATATCAGCCACTTGTATTCACTCTGCCGAGCTATTTTCAACTAGATATCAATTTGTTCACTTGAAAAGCATGACTGGCTTCCTTGTTCAAATCTCCTTGAAATACTGAAGGCAATGACATTCTGTGGTTCTATCTCATTTTTGCCCAAGGAAATTCATACTTTTCACTGTATGACGTCCATTTTTAGTCTTTTCATCATAAAGTTAGAAAGGGGTCAAGGTAATTCTAAGGGCACCAGTGTGCTATGGGCTTCCTTTTTCCATATGATAGACCTGCTTCATATCTGTGGTTATTTTCAGGGACTTCAACCATCTTATTCTGCTTTGTTTTTAAATGTTAGACATATTTATCTCATGTAATCCATAAATAATAATAGTTCCCAGACATTATAGTGCAAATCTATGTAAAGGGTGTTTGTAACTATTTCATGTGTTTTCTTTTTATTTTAATTAATTTTTTTTCATTTATTTTACATACTGACCAGAGTTTCCCCTCCCTCTTCTCTTCCTGTTCCCTTCCTCCACCTCCTATGTACTGCTCTCATCCACTCCTCCCTTCAGGAAGGGCAAGCCTCCCACGGGAGTCAATAAAGTATGCCATATTCACTTATCACATTGAGGCAGGACCAAGCTCCTCCACCTGCATCAAGGCTGGGCAAGGCATCCCAGCATGGGAAATAGGTTCCAAAAAGCCAGGTTTTGCACCAGGGAAAAGTCCTGATCCCACTGCTATGGACTCCACAAACAGACCACGCTATACAATTGTCATCCACATGCAGAGGGCCTAGGTGAGTCCCATGCAGATTTCTTAGCTGTTGGTCCAGAGTCTATGAGCAACCTTTAGCTGTCTCTGTGGGTTTCCTAATCATGACTTTGACTGCTCTTGCACATACAAACCCTTCTCCTTCTCATCACCTGGACTCCTGGAGCTGGGGCCAGTGTTTGACTGTGGATCTCTACATCTGCTTCTATCAGTTACTAGATAAAGGCTCTCTTAGGGTAGTCACCAATCTGATTACAGGAGTAGGTCAGTACAGGCACCCTGTCCACTACTGCTAGGAGTCTTAGCTGGGGTGATCCTTTTGGATTCCTGGGAGTTTCCCTGACACAAAGTATTTCCCTAATCCCAAAATGGCCTCGTCTATCAATATATTTCTTTCATTACTCTCCCTCTCCATCCTTCCCCCAACTCAACCATCCTGATAGCTCATGTTTCCATTCCACATCCCTTCCCCTCTATGAACCCAGCCCCCAGTTTACCTAGGAGATCTCATCCATTTCCCCTTCCCAAGATGACTCATGTGTCCCTCTAAGGGTCCTCCTTGTTACCTAGTTTTTCTGGGGCTGAGGACTGAAGCCTGGTTATCCTTTGCTTTAGATCATGTATCCACTTATGAGTAAGTACATACCATATTTGGCTTTCTGGGTCTGGGTTACCTCACTCAGGATGATATTTTCTAGTTCCTTCCATTTGCCTGCAAATCTCATGATGGCTTTGTTTTTTACTGCTCAATAATACTCCATTGTGTAAATGTACCACCTTTTCTTTATCCATTCTTCAATTGAGGGACATCTAGGTTGTTTACAGGTTCTGGTTATTATAAATAATGCTGCTATGAGCATAGTTGAGCAAATGTCCTTGTAGTATAATGAGAATTCTTTGGGTATATGCCAAAGATTGGTATAGCTGGGTCTTCAAGTAGATTGATTCCTAATTGTCTAAGCAACTGCCATACTGATTTCCAAAGTAGCTGGACAAATTTACACTTCCACCGACAGTGGAGAAGTGTTCCCTTTACTTCACATCCTCTCCAGCATAGGCTGGAATTAGCGTTTTTTGATCTTTGCCATTCTGACAGGTGTAAGATGGTATCTCAGAGTCCTTTTGATTTGTATTTCCTTGATAGCTAAGGATGTCGAAAAATTCTTTGTTTATCAGCCATTTGAGATTCCTCTGTACCCCATTTTTTTTTTTTTTTTGGTTTTTCGAGACAGGGTTTCTCTGTGTAGCTTTGCGCCTTTCCTGGTACTCGCTTTGGAGACCAGGCTGGCCTCGAACTCACAGAGATCCGCCTGCCTCTGCCTCCCGAGTGCTGGGATTAAAGGCGAGGACCGAACCCAGGGTCTTGTGCTTGCTAGGCAAGCGCTCTACCACTGAGCTAAATCCCCAACCCTGTACCCCATTTTTAATTGGATTAATTGTTAATTTTATGTCTAGTTCCTTGAGTTCTTTATATATTTTTTAAGTCAACTGTCTATCAGATGTGGGGTTGGTGAAGATCTTTTTACATTCTGTAGGCTGCCGTTTTGTCTTATTGACAGTGTCCTTTGCCTTACAGAAATTTTTAAGTTTCAGGAGGCCCCATTTATTAATTATCAATCTCAGTGTCTGTGCTTCTTGTGTTATATTCAGGAAGTGGTCTCCTGTGCCAAAGCATTCAAAGCTACTTCCCACTTTCTCTTCTATCAGGTTCAGTGTAACTGGATTTATGTTGAGGTCTTTGATCCACTTGGACTCGAGTTTTGTGCAAGCCAATAGATATGCATCTGTTTGCAATCTTCTACATGCAGACATCCAGTTATGTCAGCACCATTTGGTGAAGATGCTTTCTTTTTCCATTATATAGTTTTGGCTTCTTTGTCAAAAATCAGGTGTTGATAAGTATGTGGTTTACATCAGGGTCTTTGAGTCAATTTTGATCCACCTGTCTGTTTCTATGCCAATATCATGCTGTTTTCATTACTATATTCTATAGTAGAGCTTGAAGTCAGGAATAGTGATACCTCTGGAAGTTTCTTTATTATACAGGATTTTAGCTATCCTGGGTTTTTTTTTTCATATGAAGTTGAGTATTATTCTTTCATGGTCTGTGAAGAATTGTGTTGGAATTGTGTCTGGTTTTCTGTTTGTGTAGTGCTCTACTCTTATCCGGTTGTTTTTTCCTTCTGATCTTTCCTGGAAAATGATGTTTAAACTAATTCCCATCTCAGTGAAGGGGCTTTCAGATTGTTAACAACCTGGGAAACTTTGAGAAGGTCTGTATGATGCTCCTGTGTACAAGAAGGTTCTCCCACAGTAGCTCAGCCTTCCTAATTAATTATTTCATGTGTATTAGCATGTTGTCCACACAAGTTCTGCCCATTTCCCAAAATTCAGATGCTATCTTAACACTCTGCTCCCAAGTTCCTCAATATCATTTTCGCTCTCCACTCTGCTCCCAAGATCCTATAAAGCTTATTGTTAGTAATATTAATTTTGTAGCAGTGATATACTTACAGGATTGTGTGATGTGTGTGCTGATGGTATCCCAAAGCCTCTGGGGTGAGAGCTGCCTCTAAAAGATCAACATGTTCCCTAAAGCTGAACAATCTGTAAAGAACTTTTCACAAAGTATAACTTAATATATTTAAAATTGCATTTAATTATAACCAGGATACATAGAGACTTCAATATCACTCACTAGGAAATGAAGTTTAGCAGGGAGTTAATAAATAGTATGCCTGGGGCAGAGTTAGTTTCTTCTAACCTCAGGTTCTCTGTGAACTCACTTAATCTTATTTTATTCTGCTTGCCTTTCTATGTGTGTGACTTTCCTTACGGGTGACACTTTCTTCAGCATATGGCAGTGGTGATAATAGTGTCTCTCTTTCTTTTTTTCTTCCTTTTATGATGTTATTTACCACACTGCTACACTGCTTAGATAAATGTGGTGCTAAGTGTTTCTTGACTGAATGATTAATTTAGCTTTGTGTCATGAGCCTAAATATTTAGGTTCTCACTGTGCCTCCCATCTGCTGAGCCTTTGTTTACTATTGAGAAAGGGGCCACTCAGCAGAGCCATCTGTGTTATAAACAGACTGCAGCTCTGCTTCTTGCCACAGCATGATAATCTGTAAAAATCAACAAAAGATATTTATTGTGGCAGTCATCACTGCTATTCTCTGAAGTTTGTGAGTTCCAGGAGCAACAGCTGGAATATATTGGACATTCTTTTCTCTTTCATTTCATCAACTCTGCTGCAGTGTCTCTTGTCCTTCTAAGGAGAACAGATGCCCCTCACTCTTTCTTAACCTCTCATTCATAAAACAAATGTCTGCAGGACTCTTCATGTAAGCTAGTCTATTGTAAGAAACATGACAACTGTTTCCAAGGAGGAGAGTAGTGTCTTCCTTTTCTACAGGCCAACCAGAGAAGCAGTCAGTCAAGCATGACTATGTCCTATTTACCAGACCATCAACTTACAGCTACAAGTAACACAACAACACAGGTCACAGATGAAGAGGTTTACTTCAGAATAGTTTCTAAGACTTCCCAAGTGCCTGAGTTTTCTGATGTAATTCCTTACTGGAAGAAATTCTGTTTTATTACATTTAAAACACATCTCCATGTTGCTGGGATGAATCTTTGTAGGCTAATTGATTTTTTTTCAGTTTTACCTCCTGTTAGTTGAGACCCCATTTAGAGTTGAGGCCTAAGATTGTTTTAATCTCTTGTCTTTTTCAACTGCTTTATGGATGTTTTGTACTACTAAAGATATAAAATATAGACTGAGTGAAAAGAGACAACAGAAGGGAAAGATGATTAACTGAACATAGGATTAAAATTACTTACCAGGGTGGGGGTAGACTACTGAAGCGGGAGGGGAGGATGAAGTAATTAATACACACACACACACACACACACACACACACACAGACTCTTGTACCACCAGATTCTGTACAAGGTCCAAAGAAGATGCAAAGCTCATGTGGTTTGGTTGTATTCATTAAACAATAACAGATCTTAGTGTTTTCTTTTATCTGAAGAAAGGCTATAAAGGCATCATTTGTGTGGCCAGTATTCCCTTCAACTTCACTGAATGCTGTGCTAGTTCAGTTCTTCCAAAGAAATCTGTGTGAATACCTCTAGGAGCATACAGAAGAAGGCCTGGCAGAGTAACTATATGTGGTGGTATTGTGTTCCCCAAAATATTGTATACCTTAATAAACTTATCTGGGGTCAGAGAACAGAAAAGCCACAAGATACTTAGGCTAGAAAAAGTTAGCACACGCCTTTAATCCTAGCATTCCAGAGACAGAAATCCCTCTGGATCTCTGTGAGTTCAAGGCTGCGTTGGAAACAGCCAGGCATGGTGACTCACGCCTTTAATCCCAGAAAGCAGCCTTCAATCCCAGGGAGTGGTGGTAGAAAGCAGAAAGGTTTATAAGGCTTGAGGACCAGAAACTAGAAGCATTTGGCCTGGTTAAGCATTTTGGCTATTTAAGCTTTCAGGCTTCTAGCAGCAGTTCAGCTGAGAGCCATTGGGATGAGGACACAGAAGCTTCCAGTCTGAGGAAACAGGACCAGTTGAGGAATTGGCAAGGTGAGATAGCTGTGGCTTGTTCTGGTACTCTGACCTTCCAGCATTTATCCCAATAACTGGCATCGGGTTTGATCTTATTAATAAGAACTGTTAAGATTCATGCTACAACTATAGGTAATAATAAACTGTGCATCAAAAAGCTGGAAGGAACTTAAAACCTTCTACCACAAACATCGTAAATGTCCAAAGAGATACATATGATTAGCTAGACTTGAATTTAGCCAGTACATATGCAACAGAGTCATCACATGGTACTCCACAAATATGTACAATTAGCAGTTCCAAGTAAATTAAGAGAAAAATTAATACACCCACAATTTTAGTGCAGATGGAATTTCTTAAATGACTTTAAGAATCAGGCTATACATTTGCTTGTAGGTCCCTCTCCTTGTTTTCTTAGCCAGGAATCTTGAAGGCAGCATTTCCCTTTATGTGGAGAAAACATATTTCTACCACATGCGCGCGCGCGCGCGCGCGCGCACACACACACACACACACACACACACACACACACACACACACAAACAAAAAACCCTACTGGAATTTTTGGTTATATGGATTTTCTTTTCACAGATTCTGATTCAGAAAATTTAGAAGATGAACAACAACAAAAAACCAAACAACAAAAAACGTGTCTTAAATAAAAAAGCAAGTCAAAGAATGGTACAAGTTCAGTAAGAAGGAGATAGTCAGAAATAGATCTGATTCTTCTTTTCACAGTTATGTAGACAATTGTGTCCTTTCCTCTAAGCTGTTTGGCCTGAAATATTGCCAACCTATTTAATTCAGTGGGAACAACAGTGAGGCAGGAGCACAAAGAGCTACACATCTCTTTAGCTTGAATTTACTGTTTTTACTCCGGTGGAATTTATTTTGGATTTATTTTGTAGTTTATTTTGTAGTTTATCAACTTTGAAGATCATTCTCAATCAAGATCAAATATTTCATATTTTTCAGCTATATCTCATAGCATCACAGCAAATACTCAAAATCTTTAAAAAAAAAAACAATCAAGTAACTTCTGTGAAGCATTCCTGCTCTCAGACCCCCTCCATCTGCTCAGCAGCATTTACCCATATTCCTAGCAGGAAACTAGGAATAAAACTTCCTGTTATGTCTTCATTTCTATAGGTCTTAGCAATTTTGATCTCCTGTGACAGATGAAAGGAAGAATGGTCGAGGTTCTGTCCCACATTCTGTCTGTCAATATCTGCATGGCCTGGTGCTAATCTTATGTCACTGGAGAATTTCATAACTGAGAATGACAAAAAAAAATTGCTCAGTTTAGAAAGACTATGGAATTGGATAAGACTAATAGTATGAATAGTACCGTCAGAATAAAAATGTATTTTATATAATTTATATGAAATTCGAGTGATATTTTAATAAATTTGTTCTGATTTAAAATCTTCTTTGTGGAACAATGTTTAGTTCATTCACAATTTCATCTTTATACTTAAAATTTTATTGATATATTTTCACTCTTTCTGCTTAATTATAAATTCTGAGACAAAAATCTTTCTAGCTTGCAAATTTTTCATTATCATATAATAGATGAAGATATTGTTTTCACATATGATGTAAAGACTCAAGAAAACACCATGCCTACTCACTGCTACAGATTTCTTGAACTACACTGAAACTCTAATTGCTCAGTAACCCTGTAACTTAGCATTATCTAGGCATTTCTAAGCATTTTCTATGACTGTTCTCATACATTTTTTAGGAAGCAAAATTTTATCATGCCAGTCTCACACATTCAGAAGAGTCACATAGAAATACAATTTTGTAACCAATTTTTAGGCCCTCATATTTAAAAAATGTTTCTATAGAAAAATAGTTACATATATATTAGTGTTATCCTACTTTTGCATCATCCTGGATTTTGTACTTAAAGCACCTCTTTGAATTGTACACGAAGGGAAACACTCTTGTCAATAAGGAAATAGTATGAACTTGATTTGCATATTTGAAAGTAATATGTTTTTGCTGGTGTTAGAATGGAATAAAATGAGATTGACTTTATGCTTTCAGAGGATATTATTATGGGAGGTTCAGTGAGTACTGTTCAGTGAGTACTGACCTGAACTGCGCTAGCAATAAGCATCCCTACGGGAAACAGCCCTGAGCCATGACTTGTGCTCCCACCTGTGTGAAGCTGGGCAGTAGATTCCAGGTGAAATAAAGCAGAGGCAGTGTGGCTGCTTTTCTTGATTGAATTGTCTACCTCATTTCAGTGCAAGAATGTGAAAACAGATACTGCTTTTTTGAAGAAAAAATTAGTATTATATGACAATTTCATATGTGTATCTGAAACAATTTGTACACAGTTGCTTCCCACCTTCCATCATCCCAAATTCACCCCACCACCAACTGCTGCCTTTACCCATCAAGTCCCAATCCGCTTACATGTCCTTTTCTTTCTCTTTTTTTCTTCTTGACTCATTGGGTTTAACCAGGGATACGAACATGGACAAGGGTGTGACTCGGTCTATAGTAACATGAAAAATTCACCAGAAGGTGTAACACTGAAGACAGTGTCTTACTCTCCTTTGGTAGCCCTTGACTATCACTAGCTCCCTGAGATAACTCATTTCTGAAGTACGAATACAGTCTGTTTCATTAGAGATTCGAACAGTTTTGTTTTCTCATATCTGTATGTGTGGTGTACGATTATTTTGTTGGTTGTGTATGTGTGTGTATATATGTGTGTGTGGGTGAACCTGAATGTGGATGTGGGTGCACAAGCATGTGGAAACCTAATACCTGTTATCTTTGCAATCATGCTGTACTCTGTTTATTGAAGAAGAGTCTCACACTGAACACAGTACTCACCAATTCCAGCTAGTCTAGCTAGCCAGCTGGCTTACAGATCCTCTGAGACTTGGTGGTGGTCTGACCTGCCATTCTTTAACTGGATTCTGAAAGTCTAAACTCTGTTTCTCACACTGGTGGAGCACACTCCTACAGTGAGCCATCTCTTCAGCTCATAACCAAAATATTAATGTATTTTGTTGTGATATGGAATGCATAACAGCTTTTGCTACACTAATTTATAAATTTTTGTATTTAATTTCTACATATTCCCACTTTACTCAGTCAATGCATTTCTTACCATGATTCAACCTCATGGATAAAAAAATATCATTTTAACCTTTTCTGGTTCATCCAACAACCATTTTCTGTTGACTCCACATACAAATGGATGCACACAGTTTGAGAACATGACAGGATTTTACATGAACTAAGTTACAGGATATTAGAAATCTGTGACTTGAAGTCTTTTTAAAATTAAAAGAAAGCATGTAAATGTTCATGCATGATGTTTGTATATGGATGTGCATATAGAAGGAAAAGGACAATCTCTTAGAGTCAGTTTCCTCCTTCACACTTTATGTGGATTCTAGGAATCAAACTCAAATGTCCTAGAATGCCCAGCAAGTGCTTTTAGTGACTGAGACATCTTCTTGGCCCAACTTGCAAAAAGTGGCTCCACCAATGCATATTCCTAATACAACAGTCACAGGGATGGTCCTGGCTATATTAAATGGATCATAAAACTAAATAAAAGCCAACAATCTAGAAAAGAGACTAGAGGGAGGAGAGTGGCTAATACAATCAAGAGGAAGATAGAAAAGATTTTTTTGGGAAAAGTAATCAGAATGTATCATACACATGCATGACATTGCCAAAGAACAAATATAATTTATTTTTAGGTATCATGGTGATCACTCCAGTTTATTATTATTGATATATAAAATGTAGTATTAACATATAATATGATTTATTTTGGTGTCCTATGAAAATAAATGTAATACTGCCAGTATTACATTTCAGGTATAACAATATATATCCTTATGAAAATATTTTATTAGTAAGTGCTTACATTATATCACCAAATTGTTGAGAGTTGTAACTACCAATTGGAGTAAATAGATATATTAAAATCTGATAATGACAAATTTTCTTTTTCATTGACTCTAATTAGGTTTTGAACATATCATTTAATATTTAAATGCCTACTTTTTGAGCAAATATACCCACATTTCGTACCCTAACTTCCCCATCACTTTCCCTTCCCAACTTTTTTTTCCTCTCTCTCAGTCTCTCTGACTCTCTTTAAATATTTTCTGAGTCCATTTAGTGCTGCCTTTCAGCACTGAGGTGTGGGACCATGTGCTGGAGCATTGTTCATGTAAAATAAAATTAAGAAATTCTAGTAATTCCTAAACCAAACAAGGATACAACAAAGAAAGAGAACTACAGACCGATCTCCCTCATGAACATTGATGCAAAAATACTCAATAAAATACTGGTGAACAGACTCCAAGAACACATCAAAACAATTATCCACCATGATCAAGTAGGCTTCATTCCAGGGATGCAAGGGTGGTTCAACATACGAAAGTCCGTCAATGTAATACACCATATAAACAAATCAAAGAAAAAAACCACATGATCATCTCACTAGACGCAGAAAAGGCATTTGACAAAATCCAACACCCCTTCAGGATAAAGGTATTGGAGCGATCAGGAATACAGGGAACATACCTAAACATAATAAAGGCAATTTACAGCAAGCCAACAGCCAACATCCAATTAAATGGAGAGAAACTCAAAGCAATTTCACTAAAATCAGGAACAAGGCAAGGCTGTCCGCTCTCCCCATACTTATTCAATATAGTACTTGAAGTTCTAGCCAGAGCAATAAGACAACATAAGGAGATCAAGGGGATACAAATTGGAAAGGAAGAAGTCAAGCTTTCCCTACTTGCAGATGACAGGATAGTATACTTGAGCGACCCCAAAGATTCCACCAAGGAACTGATACAGCTTATAAACACCTTCAGCAACATAGCAGGATACAAGATCAACTCAAAAAAATCAGTAGCCCTCCTATATACAATGGACAAAGAAGCAGAGAAGGAAATCAGAGATACATCACCCTTTACCATAGCCACAAATGACATAAAATACCTTGGGGTAACACTAACCAAGCAAGTAAAGGACCTATATGACAAGAACTTTAGGTCCCTGAAAAAAGAAATTGAAGAAGATCTCAGAAAATGGAAAGATCTCCCATGCTCAAGGATAGGCAGGACTAACATAGTAAAAATGGCAATCTTACCAAAAGCAATCTACAGATTCAATGCAATCCCCATCAAAATACCAACACAATTCTTCACAGACCTGGAAAGAATAAAACTCAACTTCATATGGATAAACAAAAAACCCAGGATATCCAAAAGAATCCTGTACAATAACACAACCTTTGGAGGCATCATGATCCCTGACTTCAAGCTCTAGTATAGAGCTACAGTAATAAAAACAGCTTGGTACTGTCATAAAAACCGACATGTGGACCAATGGAATCAAATTGAAGACCCTGACATTAATCCGCACACCTATGAACATGTAATTTTTGACAAAGAAGCCAAAAGTGCACAATGGAAAAAAGAAAGCATCTTCAACAAATGGTGCTGGCAAAACTGGATATCAACATGTAGAAGGCTGCAAATAGATCCATATCTATCACCGTGCACAAAACTTAAGTTCAAGTGGATCAAGGAACTCAACATAAATCCAGCTACCCTGAACCTGCTAGAAGAGAAAGTAGGAAGTAGTCTTGAACGCATTGGCATAGGGGATCACTTCCTAAATAGAACACCAGTAGCACAGACACTGAGAGAAACAATCAATCAACGGGACCTCTTGAAACTGAGAAGCTTTTGTAGAGCAAAGGATACGGTCAACAAGGCAAAGTGACAGCCTACAGAATGGGAAAAGATCTTCATCAACCCCATATCTGACAGAGGACTGAAATCCAGAATATATAAGGAACTCAAGAAATTAGACATCAAAATGCCCAACAGTCCAATTAAGAAATGGTCTATAGAACTAAACAGAGAATTCTCAACAGAGGAAACTCAAATGGCCGAAAGACATTTAAGGAATTGCTCAACATTCCTAATCATCAGGGAAATGCAAATCAAACAACTCTGAGATACCACCTTATGCCTGTCAGAATGGCTAAGATCAAAAACACTGAAGATACCTTATGCTGGAGATGATGTGGAGCTAGGGGAACTCTCCTCCACTGTTGGTGGGAATGCAAGCTTGTACAACCAATTTGGAAATCAATATGGCGCTTTCTTAGAAAATTGGGAATCAATCTCCCCCAAGATCCAGCTATACCACTCTTGGGCATATACCCAAGGAATGCTCAACCACACCATAAGAGCACTTGTTCAGCTATGTTCATATCAGCATTGTTTGTAATAGCCAGAACATGGAAACAACCTAGATGCCCTTCAACTGAAGAATGGATAAATAAAATGTGGTACATATACACAATGGAATACTACTCAGCAGAGAAAAACAATGACATCATGAGGTTTGCAGGCAAATGGATGGATCTAGAAAAAATCATCCTGAGTGAGGTAACCCAGACTCAGAAAGACAAACATGGTATGTACTCACTCATAGGAGGATACTAGATGTGGAACAAGGATGACTGGACTGCTACTCACATCACCAGGGAGGCTACCTGGAAAACAGGACCCCAAGAAAGACATGGGGATCGCCCAATGACAGAGAAATGGAATGAGATCTACATGAACAGCCTGGACATGAGTGGGGGTAATAAAGGGCGAGGGTCGAGGGAAAGAGAACTTGGGGGAGCAGGAGATCCCAGCTGGATCAAGAACAAAGAGGGAGAACAAGGAATAGGAGACCATGGTAAATGAAGACCACATGAGAATAGGAAGAAGCAAAGTGCTAGAGAGGCCCACAGAAATCCACAAAGATACCCCCACAACAGACTGCTGGCAATGGTCGAGATACAGTCCGAACTGACCTACTCTGGTGATGGGATGGCCAAACACTCTAATGGTCATGCTAGAAACCTCATCCAACTACTGAGGGATCTGGATGCAGACATCCATGACTAGTCCCCGGGTGGATCTCTGGGAGTCCAATTAGCGAGAATAAGAAGGGTTTATATGAGCGAGAATTGTTGAGACCAAGGTTGGATAAAGCACAGGGACAAATAGCCAAATGAATGGAAACACATGAACTATGAACCAATGGCTGAGGGGTCACCAACTGGATCAGGCCCTCTGAGTGGGTGAGACAGTTGATTGGCTTGATCTGTTTGGGAGGCATCCAGGCAGTGGGACCGGGTCCTGTGCTCATTGCATGAGTTGGCTGTTTGAAACCTGGGGCCTATGCAGGATCTCTTGGCTAGGCCTGGGAGGAGGGGACTGGACCTACCTGGACTGAGTCTACCAGGTTGATCTCAGTCTGTGGGGAAGGCTTTGCCCTGGAGGAGATGGGTATGGGGGGCGGGCCGGGGGGAAAGTGAGGGGAACGGGAGAGGGTAGAACAAGGGAATCTGTGGCTGATATGTAGAACTGAATTGTATTGCAAAATAATAATAATTTAAAAAAATATTTTCTGAGTCCATTTAGTGGTGCCTTTTGGCACTGAGGTGTGAGACCATGTGCTGGAGCATTGTTCATGTAAAATAAAATTAAGAAATTCTAGTAGCTAGGAAGTGGGTGGAAGGTAGCAAGTAAAATAGCCAAATCTTCGCATACTTACATGTCTGACTGCACTTAAATAATCTCTGTTTTAAACAAGCTGTGTCACTTATTTTTGTGGAGATCAGAAAGTTATTTGTGCTGATTATTGTTGTATATGGAACAATTATATCACTAGTACTGTACTGATGCAAATTTCACTAGAAAATTGTATTCAGAAAATTATTGTTGCATATTTAATCAAATATTATATGAGAATTGTGCAGTACAAAGAAGAGTTGTGTAAGTAAACTGGGCAGATCCATGTGTCAAACCAGATAACTCTAACTTTATATGCAGTCTTCTATTTCTTCTAATAAGAAAATATATCATTTTGGCAACACAGGAATAAGAAATTTGATCACTATGACCTTGTATTAAATAATAAAGAACTTAAACATCATACCTTTATTAGAATTTAAAATATTAAAATTAATCCACATAATTTATTATTTATTTCTAAAGCAACAAAAATTTGAAATGGAAATAACTTTACATAACCTAATATTACACCCAAAGGTATCTCATAGAAACAAATATTTAAAGGAGTTGGGGAAATCTAGTTTCTGTAACTATCATAAAACTGACTTGCGTTTCTCCCAAGACATTCTTTGAAATGAATATCTGAATTAATTAACTGGGTAAATGTAAGAGCTTTTGAATCGGCCCCTGCATCTTTCTTCAAAATTGTAATTTCTTCTTTGTTTTCTAGCTATATTTCAAAGATTATTCTTGCTTAATATTTCCTGGCAAGTTAGTTATCACGCTTATGATGGGTTTAGGTTTTTATTTTTGTCTTTTCAGTGCATAAATCACACTACCTCTTAGAAAAACTTTCACGTGTTTATCCAACTCAGATTTAGAAAACTTAGGGAATCAGCAGGGCTGTTTCTGGGGAGCTTTAATGTGTTCTGTTAGAAAGGTAACTTTAAGAGTTATTCAGAAACACTACCTAGAGCAATGATTCACTTCAAGAAGTCCCAGTGCTGTGCAATATGCAAGAAGTGCCTGTCATCAACAAACATAAAGTGATGGTTCTTGCTATACCTGAAGTTTGAGAAATAAGGTAGATAGAATTGCAGAGCACTTGCTACTCCCTTAGAGAATTAACATACACTTTTTAGGATGCATTAAAATGATTATTGAAATCTACATCATTTGAATAAAGAGTAAGATTCTAAGAGTTGACATTTGTAACTTGTATATCATTTGTGTAATTCTATATTGTAATTAAAAAATTATTTCTCTGAGAGCTAAGGATTGAGTCTGGAGTCCTGCATATATGTATTGTTCTATTGAGCTAAATCGCAACCCAAATTTTTCACTTGTATAAGTTGTATATTAACCAAAAGCATAAAACTATGTTTTTATGGACACAAATGCATATATGTGGTAATGTATTGTACCTTAACCCTATCACTTGGGAGACAGAGATCTGTCTGGATCTCTGTGAGTTCAAGGCTATACTAGAAACAGAATCAGGTCATAGTGGCACACGCCTTTAATCCCAGCACTTGAGATCTCATGCCTTTGCTTGGAAAGCACACACACCTTTAATCCCAGGAAGTGACATGGCTGGGTAGAGAACAGTATATAAGGTGTTAGGAGACAGAAACTAAGCAGCAGTTCTACTGAGACCAGAGTAAGGTAAGGACTCAGAGACTTTCAATGTGAAAATTCATGGAAACAGGATCAGCTGAGGAGTTGGCAAGGTGAAGTTGGCTATGGCTTGTTCTGTTTCTCTGATCTTTCAGATTTCACTCCAGTGTCTGGCTCTGGATTTTTTATTAATAAGACTGTTTGGCAATTCATGTTACATATATACTCTAATTAAGTTAATTTGAAAAACAAAAAAAGTAACTCAAATTTCACATCTATATTGGTATTCCATGCTGTGACAAAATGCCTCAAGAAAACAACATGAAGAAATAAATATGTACTTTGGTTCTTCTTTTAGATTTGGTCTGCTCTTGAAGTTGAAGTTAAATAAGTACTGCCTCTTCCAGTAGGCACCAAAGAACCTGAGTTTTGAAGCCGTTTATCTGATTTTGCCTTATGTGTCCTGAGTGTATCAGTGATGAGCACTGCCAGTGAAGCCTTTAACAGTACACTGTCACTGAGAGTCTGACTGGGGAATTGTTGAGAAATTAAACCCAGAACACTCTCTTCATGGGCTTCAACCACATTATTTATACTTCTAACTTACAACCAGAAGGTTTTTTAAGTATTTTCAAGACAATATTATTGATTGGTACAGAAGTGAAATTAATTTCTCAAGAACTCCTATGTTACATATGAATGTTTAAAAATACACAAAAAAAAACCCTTAGAAATACAGTATGTAATGGGAATAAAATAGTTTATTTCTCTACAAAACTTTACTTTCTCCACTGGACTTTCTGGTTTCACTGTATGTTCCATGTTGTTTTCAGTTATTTTGAATTATCCTCTATTCCCCATGAGGCCAACACTGCCACCTACCTAAAGAATTTTGAAAGGGATTAAAATGATTTTATATTTATACAATGCTGAATATGTAATTTGGTATTTTTTTTTATTTTGCAATACAATTCAGTTCTACATATCAGCCACGGATTCCCTTGTTCTCCGCCCTCCGGCCCCCCTCACCTTCCCCCCAGCCCACCCCTCATTCCCACCTACTCCAGGGCAAAGCCTCCCCCGAGGACTGAGATCAACCTGGTAGACTCAGTCCAGGCAGGTCCAGTGCCCTCCTCCCAGGCCGAACCAAGCAATCCTGCATAGGCCCCAGGTTTCAAACAGCCAACTCATGCAATGAGCACAGGACCCAGTCCCACTGCCAGGATGCCTCCCAAACAGATCAAGCCAATCAACAGTCCCACCCATTCAGAGGGCCTGATCCAGTTGGTGTGACCCCTCAGCCATTGGTTCATAGTTCATGTGTTTCCATTCATTTGGCTATTTTTCCCTGTGCTTTATCCAACCTTGGTCTCAACAATTCTCGCTCATATAAACCCTCCTCATTCTCGCTAATTGGACTCCCAGAGCTCCACCCGGTGTCTAGACATGGATCTCTGTATCCAGATCCCTCAGTCTTTGGATGGGGTTTCTAGCAGGACAATTAGGGTGTTTGGCCATCCCATCACCAGAGTAGGTCAGTTTGGACTGTATCTCGACCATTGCCAGCTGTCTGTTGTGGGGGTATCTTTGTGGATTTCTGTGGGCCTCTCTAGCACTTTGCTTCTTCCTATTCTCATGTGGTCTTCATTTACCATGGTCTCCTATTCCTTGTTCTCCCTCTCTGTTCTTGATCCAGCTGGGATCTCCTGCTCCCCCAAGTTCTCTTTCCCTCGACCCTCGCCCTTTATTACCCCCACTCATGTCCAGGCTGTTCATGTAGATCTCTTCCATTTCTCCATCATTGGGCAATCCCCGAGTCTTTCTTGGGGTCCTGTTTTCCAGGTAGCCTCCCTGGTGATGTGAGTAGTAGTCCAGTCATCCTTGTTCCACATCTAGTATCCTCCTATGAGTGAGTACATACCATGTTTGTCTTTCTGAGTCTGGGTTACCTCACTCAGGATGATTTTTTCTAGATCTATCCATTTGCCTGCAAACCTCATGATGTCATTGTTTTTCTCTGCTGAGTAGTATTCCATTGTGTATATGTACCACATTTTGTTTATCCATTCTTCAGTTGAAGGGCATCTAGGTTGTTTCCATGTTCTGGCTATTACAAACAATGCTGATATGAACATAGCTGAGCAAGTGCTCTTGTGGTATGATTGAGCATTCCTTGGGTATATGCCCAAGAGTGGTATAGCTGGATCTTGGGGGAGATTGATTCCCAATTTTCTAAGAAAGTGCCATATTGATTTCCAAAGTGGTTGTACAAGCTTGCATTCCCACCAGCAGTGGAGGGGAGTCTCTCACTATTAATGTGTGGGGTTTTATTTGTGGTTGAAACTTTAGTAATGTTTCTTTTACATATGTGGGTGCCCTTGTAATTGGGGCATAAATGTTCAGAATTGAAACTTCATTTTGATGGATCTTTCCTGTGATGAGTATGTAATGCCCTTCTTGATCTCTTTTGATTGATTTTAGTTTGAAGTATATTTTGCTGGATATCAGGATGGCTACACCCGCTTCTTTTTTTAAGACCATTTGATTGGAAAGTCTTTTCCCAGCCTTTTATTCTTAGGTAGTGTCTATCTTTGGATTTGAGATGTGTTTCTTGTATGCAGCAGAAATATGGGTCCTGCTTTCGTATCCATTCTGTAAGCCTATGTCTTTTTATAGGTGAATTAAGTCCATTGATATTGAGGGATATTAATGACCAGTGATTGTTCATTCCTGTTATTTTTTGGTGGTAATGTGTGTATACTTCTCTTTGTTGGGGTTTACTTCTGTGATTTTTATCTATTGCCTGTGTTTTCGAAGGTGGATCTGACTTGCTTGAGTTGGAATTTTCCTTCTAGTGCTTTCTGTAGGGCTGGATTTGTGGATAAGTATTGTTTAAATCTGGCTTTGTCTTGGAATGTCTTCTTCACTCCATCTATGATGATTGAAAGTTTTGCTGGGTATATTAGTCTAGGTTGGCATCCATGGTCTCTTAGTGTCTGCATTACATCTGTCCAGGTCCTTCTGGCTTTCAAAGTCTCCATTGAGAAATCGGGTGTTATTCTTATGGGTTTGCCTTTATAAGTCACTTGGTCTTTTTCCTTTGTTGCTCTTAATATTCTTTCTTTATTCAAAAATTTGTTGTTTAATTATTATGTGGCAAGGGGACTTTTTGGGGGGTCTAGTCTGTTTGACATTCTATAGGCTTCTTGTGTCTTCATAGGCATTTCCTTCTTTAAGTTGGGAAAGTTTTCTTCTATGATCTTGTTGAGTATATTTTCTGTGCCTTTGAGTTGGTATTCTTCTCCTTCTTCTACCCCTATTATTTGTAGGTTTGGTCTTTTCATGGTGTCCCAAATTTCTTGGACATTTTGGTTCATGACTTTGTTGGCTTTAGTGTTTTCTTTGACTGATGAATCTATTTCTTCTACTGTATCTTCAACACCAGAAATCCTCTCTTCCATCTCTTGCATTCTGTTGGTTATACTTGCATCTCAAGTTCCTGATCGTTTACTCAGATTTTCTATTTCAGCATTCCCTCTGTTTGTGTCTTCTTCATTTTTTCTATTTCCCTTTTCAGGTCTTGGACTGTTTCCTTCATTTGTTTCATTGATTTTTCTTGATTTTCTTTCAGTACTTTATTGTTTTCTTCCAGGACTTTATTGTTTTCTTCTAATTTGTTTGCCCTTTCTTCTAGTTGTTTACAGCGTTCTTCCCATTTTTTTGTCTTTTCCTCTACACAAGCCTCTACCTTCTTCATGATGTCATTCATAAGACTATTTTCTTCTGCTTCTTCCAATTTTTGATGTTCAGGTCTAGATGTTGGAGGTGGGCTAGGTTCTGGTGATGCTGTATTGCTCTTCATTTTGTTGTATGTATTTCTGCTTTGACGTCTGCCCATCTCTTGTGGTTCGTTCTTGGTCTTATCAGCACACTTGGTTCAGACAGAGCTGACAGATTCAGGAAGTCTCTTTCTCTTGTCCAGATGGGAGCTCTCTTGTCCAAATACTAACTCCGGGGCAGGATGGGCGTTCTTGTCCTGAAGGGAAGTCTGGGGCAGGATGGGCGCTCTTGTCCAGAAGGGAAATCCGGGGCAGGATGGGAGCTCTTCTCTCTCTCTCTCTCTCTTTCTCTCTCTCTCTCTCTCTCTCTCTCTCTCTCTCTCTCTCTCTCTCTCTCTCTCTCTCTCTCTCTCTCTCTCCCGTCCAGATGGGAAGTCCGGGGCAGGATGGGAGCTGGGGCCCGGTCTCTAAGTCCCAGGAAGTGGCTGGGGTTTCGGGCAGTTGTGTGTGGGGGCAGGGCATGGAGATTGCAGGGTCTGCTGGGGGTCTTGGAGAAGGGGATCCTTCCTGGTGGGGCTAAAAGGGAACCTGCCAGGTGGCCAGAACCTGTGGCCAAGTTGGGCAGGTCTTCCTCGGAGTGGCTGGTGCCCAGGGATGGGGTCCGGGATGAGCCAGGACACTCACCTCTGGTCCAGAAGAGAAGTCCGGAGCAGGATGGGAGCTATGGGCTGGGCTCTATGTCTCAGGAAATGGCTGGTGTTTCAGGCGGATGGGTGTGGGGGCAGGGCGTGGAGATTGCAGGGTCTGCCAGGGGTCTTGGAGAAGGGGATCCTTCCCGGTGAGGTTAGAAGGGAACCTGCCCTGTGGCCAGAACCTGGGGCCAAGTTGGGCAGGTCTTTCCTGGAGTGGCTGGTGCCCAGGGATGGGGTCCGGGATGAGCCAGGACACTCAACTCTGGTCTGGAAGGCGTAATTTGATCATTTGACTTCATTACATCATTCTCTATTAACTATACTACAAATGGAAGCCAAACTGATGGCATAGATATTTGGTAGAGTCCTGCCAGAGTTTTGTCATGGGGAAATTAAGGTTCCCCCTTTGGTATTTTTAATAATATTAGTAAAATAATTCAAAAATAGACTCAGAAAAAAAGCTGGAGGACAATTTCATTAGAATTTAAAATAAAAATCCCAGGACAGAAAGACTGTGAATCTCAGTAACTGTGTGAGAATCAGGGCAAAGAAAAAGAGTCACACCCTGACAGTCATGTACTGGACGAACAGGTGAATAGTAAAAAAGTATGGGGTAGCATCAGAGAAACGGAAAGGATCCAAGAGTACTAAGACTTCATAAGTAGGCTCTGGAAAGCATGTCACAGAAAAAGACATAGAGGGAAAAAAAAAGGGAAAGGTTCCTGCTATGTAAATTGGGATGAAGAGATGCAGCCAAGACTTACAGAAAGCCATGGACGCTTTGAACTGCACAGAGAGCAGGGACTCTAATAATATTTCATTTCTCCTATTTCTTTAACATGGCTTGAGATGGATCTGCCTTTCGTAGGGGTGGTTCTTGAGGCAACTAATTGACCTGCCCAACTGGAATGGGCTCTATTCAGACCAGAGATTTCTTTCTTTTTTCTTTTTTCTTTCTTTTTTTTTTGTGAACAGGAAGAAATAGTTGTTTGTTTTCAATAGGTCTTTCATGCTACATATTACAGAATCATGTATAAGTGTTGCTATATTGAGTCAAAAACCAGTGAGTCTGTAGCAATAATTGTTAGGATCTAATTCTAAATGTTTTGAAAAAAACATTGGTCAGCATGTTGGTTCTTAAATAAAGTGTCAGTTTGCCATGTCTTTGACTTTGAAAATGTCTGTGATTCATTGATATAAAAATGACCTGTATGAAGGCTATAATGGCATTCGGTTTCTACATTTTCCTTTTGTGAGACATTAGGGGAACATAACCTTGCTCACTCAACAGCAAATTAAAATGTTAACAGAATATTTTGCTTACCTGCTCCCAATAGTCAAGGCTGGCTATATCTTTTATTTGTGTTCTATTTCTCTTTCTTCATTAGTTTATAGACAATCCATGTATCTCTTCCTGTAGTTATGCTCAGGAAACATGAGGTCTATAGACTTCCTAGGAAGTCAGAAAATCTATAAGAAGAGAGATGTTCACCACACAGAAAAGTACTCACTAGCAGCCTTATAAAAATTTCCCAGAGCACCTGCACAATAGGAAAGGAAAAGGCACCTACTGAATAGTCTGAGTACCTGAGTTTGATTCTGGGACCTGCGTTATGGAAAGAGATAATCAACTCCTGCAAATTGTTATGGACCACTACATGCATGCTTTGGCAAGCACAAATACATGCATACACAAACATATACACATATGCAAACACAAAATTAAAAAAAATAAAAAAAAAACCTGGAAATGTTCTGTGAACAGTAATCAACAAATAAAACCCCAAGTCAGAATGCTAGCCTAGTCTCTGTCTATTTTTGTTTTGGTTAAATCCAAAAGCTATTGCTTAAACCCTGCAAATAATATTCATTTCAAGTCTGTGAAAGACTTTACTATCTTATCCATGTGTGATAATTTTCTTCATTTGTTAAGTATTTTTTTAATATACTTCTGTTCCTGTCATTTACATTTATTTTCATAGCTTTAATAAATCACTCTGGGAATTATAATTTTCTGAAAATGATGAATCTAATTCGTTAGGTCAGTTAATTTATAAATAAATGACCAAGGTGTGTCCTTATTAGACTGTAATCCTCACACTGTTCTGTTTTATTACCTATGCAGTGAAGTAAAAAAATAAAATTGTATATAAGCCAATTGGAAAATATCACAGTTTTTAATATAGTAAATTTCTTTGAAAATGAACATTTTGTGTGGTGGTCCTACCACAGCCAGGGTCTATATTGATGTCCATGGCCCATGTTATCAGAAAAGACTACATGGGTACCTGAGATCTAGTCCACATCCTGTGGCTATGACTGTCTGAGGGCTGTGCCACTGCCACGACCATGATGATCTGAGTGGCTTGTGCTGTTACCTAGGGCCATGGTATCATTTGGGCTAGGGGTACTACCTAGGGCCGTGTTTGGGTCTATGGCCCTAAACTAGCCAGGGTCTCCCTTGAAGTCCTGTTATTATTGAGGGCTATGTGGATGACTTTCATCTGGTCAGCCACCTGAGACAATGTTGGAAGACCATGCTGCTTCTTAGGCCATATGGATCTGGGTGGCCTGTACTGCCACCTGGGACCATAGAGGTTTCTGTACTTGGCCAGTGCCTAGGGCCATGTCTGGGTCCGTGGTCCTACTGCAGCTGGAGTCTGTGATGATGCTCATGGCCAGTGTTAGCACAGGGAGTCATTGGAACTATGCTGTGCTGAACCAGCGCTGCCCTTCACTGGCCTTAGGATAACTGGCTCTGCCCCTCACTGATACTGCAGCAGGACAGCTGGCCCCTCAGAAGAGAGCTGTCCCCAACTCTGGAAAGATGATTCCACCCCCCACCACAGCCATGCATGTCACTTGAGTAGCACACTAGAGCTGACCCTGGGATACAGGTGAGCCAGCCCTGAGAGCATGAAAGCACGGGAGCTGACCCCACCCCAAACCTCATATGCCTCTTACAACAATGAGGAGAGAGGGCCCTCCACCTCCTGGGCAAAATAGAGTTGGCCCTGGTGGTGTGAGTGTGAGTGAGCCAGATGGATCTGGGGACCTGTGAAGATGAGAACTGGCACCACTCCTTGCTGCAGGCTGCATTGGGTGAGCTAACCGAGGCAGTGCTGGAGAGCTTGCCCTGGAGGATGAGGGAAAGCTGGGCTGAGCAACCCAACTACCACCCAGACCCAGCACCAGGGCTGATGGTTGGCCCATCCCAATATCCACTGAATGGATGAATTGTTGGAGCATGTGTAAGGGGCGAACCTAGGGGATCCAAAACAGCAGGATCTCCATGACACAGAACAACAACAGGATAGCCAAGAGGAACCCCAGTGAGAGACCATTACCATTACCAGTGGGGTAGCAGACGCCAGAGGCCTAAAGCCAGACCAATGAGTTGTGGCAGTGAATGCTTGTAAAGATGAATAGACTGGCCGGGCGGTGGTGGCGCACGCCTTTAATCCCAGCACTCGGGAGGCAGAGCCAGGCGGATCTCTGTGAGTTCGAGGCCAGCCTGGACTACCAAGTGAGTCCCAGGAAAGGCGCAAAGCTACACAGAGAAACCCTGTCTCGAAAAATCAAAAAAAAAAAAAAAAAAAGATGAATAGACTGAAGCGTGTACTGTGTGGCTCAAGAGGCCACACTGCAGCTGCCACGATGAGATCCTTTTGCTTTTGTTTTTTGCTGTTTTGCTTAGTTTTTGTTTTTTCTTTTAAATTTTGTTTTGTTTTGTAGGGAGCGTTTTAAGAGCAGAAATTGGATGTGAAATGACAGGAAGTAAAATGGCATCAGAATACATGATGTGAAATCCACAAAGAATCAATAAAAGTTAAAAAAATGAGCATTTTGTTTTTAACTTATTGAAATTTTGTATTTGGTTTTCAGAAAAATGTTCAGTAAAGGACCAATATCTATTTTGTGGCCAAATGAAGATAAAATGTTCTGAAGATAATAGTAGAATAAATGAAATGCTGGGCTTTGTATCGAGTTTTAAATGTACGGAAGTTTAGCCAACACTGGGAAATGGAATAAATACTACAACAATGAGAACAATGGATTGTTTCCACAGATAGAAACTTACAACTGAGTATCACCTCCCCCCAAACCATTTTTAAAAAATAAATACTGGAGTCTTTCCATGTTTACAATGGGTGAGATTCCATTTAGTAGACCAAGTGAAAATAAGTTATTTTTCCACAAGCAGGGAGTTAATAGCTAAGTGGTTTTATATGGTGAGGCAATCTCAAGAGGAAGAATCCACAAAAATATTCTGAGCACTTCAGGGGTTTTACTGCTGGCAACAATGTCCTTTGTTCCACAGTAAACAATAACATTAACATTAACTACCATAGACCTTTGTGGAGGGCCTCATAAGTCCCTTCCATCACCTCATCTGTGCTGAAGTGTTACTTTGTGCAGGAATACATAGCTGCAGTGAGTTCTCCAGCCCAACTGTTAAGTCAGGTCCAGGAGACATTACTTTTTTAGTGGCACACCACTTTTTCATGTTGGTCTTACACTTTTTCTGTCCTCTGCAGTGTGTTCCTGAGGTAAAGCAACATGTAGCTCAGCTGCCCACCAACTCCCTGTGTAACTAAGGATGTGCTTGAACTCCTTAATCCCCTGCCTCAATATCCCAGGAGTTGGGACCAAGTACTTGGATTTATGATGTGGGCTACCCCCAGCAGGGATGTACAGTGCTGGAGAATCAAACTGAGGGCCCCATTCATATCGAGTAAGAGTGATTTCTATTGCTATGTACTTCATTACTGCCTTACAGGGACACCATGGAAAGCATATCTATTTTTTTAAAAGTCTTTCTGTATTTTTCTAGAGCAGTTATCATTGCCTAAAACTTTCAGTCTCCCTAAGTTTCCCTCCTATGCTGCATGGCTCCAGTGAGCAGACTGTTGTGCACACTACATGTGTATATGTGATTATGCAAATATGCACCCACTGGAATTTCTGTTTTGCTCCTTTTCTAGCTTCAGGTCTGGAAATTACAAGACAGAATGTTTACTACTGTGTCCTTACAGGAGTCCTGAGGTCCCTACCCAGCTGTCTATTTCTCTCCTATTTTCATAGACTTAGCTGTGTTTTAGATCAGATACTCAGGGTTTTTAATTATATGTAGGGGGTTGAAAAGCTGCATACTGTTGGTTAAGTGGCATTTTGTGGCAACAGAGGAGAGTGCTGGTTGGCAGAAAAATCATGAGCCATAGTTGCCTTTTTAGAGCTTTATTGGAAGAGAAAGGGGGGGGGGGAGAGAGAGAGAGAGAGAGAGAGAGAGAGAGACCGCGCGGAGGTCGGGGGTACAGAAGGAGAGAGTGTGAAGAGAACGCCCAGAGGGCATGCCTGCTTTTTAGGCTGGGACACCCTCATAGGCTAGTGATGTAATGAGGGACATAATCCTTACACATGCACTCCATCTTCCTAGAAGATAAAGTACTTTACTACAGTCAATAAAAGAATTATACTTATCACCCATTTATTCTTCCAGCTGTTAAAAGTATGCTTTTTAAAATTCTGATTTGCCAAAGAAAATGTAAATAAACTCTCCCCTATATACAAACTCGATATTAAGTGAATGCTCAGATAGCACAAGACCTATTTTGTAATATGACAAAATGACTACACTATTGATGTCTCCCTGTCATACTCAAGTGAAGTGGTGAAAAATATTACTCCTTGTACTGCGGCAATATATCTCTGTTCAGTAAGTGTATGGATGGTAATCGAATGTAGGTCTCCTAAGAGATGTTATGCATGACCTGTAGGATATTAAAAAGTAGATATGCCTCCATTTATGAATTTCCAGTAAGGTGTGGGATTGGGGGAAAAAAGTAAGTACAGCAGCGTTGATCATTACTATGTCTGTTAGAAAGCAATGAACAAAAATAAAACATTTTATTCATTCAATTATGTACAATATTATTTTTTACATGTATTAAAACTATCAGAAATTTCATATGTGGTTATAAGGATGTAACTTTTTCTTGGATGCATTTCCTTTTCTCCTTTTAAAATTGTATCATTACTATTTTTATTCTCTCATACTTTACATCCCAACCAAAGCCCCCCCATATCAGTCCCTTCCCCACTTCTCCCCACCCCCCTTTCCCCCAGATCCACTCCTCCTCTATTTCCCTTCAAAATAAGAGCAGGTCTCCCACAGATATCCACTAACATGGGATAACAAGTTACAATAGACACAGACCTTCATATCAAGGCTCGATGTTGTTGTTGCCTCTTACTCTTTTAGGGGGCCTGCCACCCAGCTTCCAGATAAATCACACATAAAGGCTTATTCTTAATTATAAATGCCTGGCCTTAGCTAGACTTATTTCTAGCCAGCTTTATTTAACTTAAAATTATCCCCACTATCTTTGGCCTTGGGGTTTTTCCTGTTCCCTTACTTTTCTGTAAATCTTAATTTCATTCCATGGCTTACTGTATAGCTGAGTGGCTGGCCCCTGGAGTCTTCTTCTCTGGCTACTCTTCCTTAATCTTTTCTTCTCCTCCCAGTTTTCTCCTTCTATATATTCTCTCTTCCTGCCAGCCCTGCCTATCCTTTCTCCTGCCTTGCTATTGGCTGTTCACCTCCTTATTAGACCATCAGGTGTTTTAGACAGACAAAGTAATACAGCTTCACAGAGTTAAATAAATGCGACATAAAGAAAAGTAACACACCTTAAAATAATATTCCCCAACAGCTGGATAAGGCAACCTAGTAGGAGGTAAAGGGTCTTAAGTGCAGGCAAAAGAGTCAGAGCCACCCCCCCCCAACACTCCAATTGTTTGTAGTCCCACAATAACACCAAGCTACACAATCATAACGTATATGCAGATGACTTAATCCAGACACGTACAGGGTCCATGATTGTTGCTTCAGTCTTTGTGAGTTCCTATGAGGTCTTCTTAGTTGATTCTGCTGGCCATATTCTCAAGATGGAGGTGTCCTCCACCCCTTTGGCTTCTACAATCTTTCCTATCTTCTGTGGGTTTCCCTTTGTTCCATCTAGTGTTTGGCTGTGAGTCTCTGCATCTGTCAGATCAATTGCTAAATACCACTTCTCTGATGAAAATTAGGCTAGGCACTGATCTATAAGTATAGAAGAATATCATAAGAAATGATTTCTTTGACTTTTACATGTATATTTTATTGTCAGTTTTGTTTGGTTCTATCCTCATTCTCTGGGCTGTCTTGAATCTGGTTCCTGGTAATTTAGGCAGAGTCAGGTGTGGGCTCTCTCTCTTGGCATGTGCCTCAAGTTGAACCAGTCATTGGTTGGCCACTTCTACAAGTTCTGTGCCACTGTTACCCCAGCACATGTTGCATGCAGGATACATTGTAGGTCAAAAGTTTTGTGGTTGGATTGATGTCCTTGACCCACTGTTAGGAGCATTGTCTAATTATAGAAGATGGTCAATTCTGGCACCATCTCTGCTTTTATTAGGAAACTTCACTAGGGTCACTCCTATAGAATCTAGGTTTCTATATCACCCTCTAAATGCCAAACAGTTCCAGTCATTTCTCCCTGTACTCTTTCTCCACCCCTCCATCTGTTCCCATCTCCACCCATTCCCAAGACCACCAACAAAAATCTATTCAATTTCTCCTTCCAGGAACATCTATGTTTCCCAATTGAGCCCCCATTGTTACTTAATCTACCTGGGTTTATGAACTGTAACAATGATTATTCCTTACTTAACAGCTAATATCTATTTATAAGTGAATACAAACTATGTTTGTATTTTGGGGTCTAGATTACCTCACTCAGGAAGATTTTCTCTAGTTCCATCCATTTATCTGAAAATTTCACAATGTCATTTTTTTAAACAGCTGAGTAATACTCCATTGTGTAAATATACCAGATTTTCTTTATCTAGTCTTCACTTGAGGAGCATCTAGGTTCTTTCCAGTTTCCAGTTACTATGAATAAAGCTGCTATGAACATAGTTGAGCAAGTGTCCTTGTGGTAGGAGGGAACATCCTTTGGGTATATGCCCATGAGTGGTGTAGTTGGGTCTTGAGGTAGATCTATTCCAAATTTTCTGAGGAACTGCCATAATTATTTCCATAGTGACTCTTCAAGTTTGCACTCCCACCAGCAGTGGAGGAATGTTGCGCCACATCCTCTCCAGTCTGAGCTGTCACTTATGTTTTGTATCTTAGCCATTCTGACAGGTGTAAGATGGATTCTAAAAGTCATTTTTATTTTCCTCATGGCTAAGGATGTTGGACATTTCTTTAACTATTTCTCTACCATTTGAAAATCCTCTGTTGAGAATTCTCTGTTTAGATCTGTAACCCCCATTTTAAAATTGGATTATTTAGTTTGTTAAAGTCCAGTTTCTTGATTCTTTATATGTTTGGAATATTAGCCTTCTGTTAAATGTGGGTTTGGTCAAAACCTTTTCTAGTAGGCTGCAGATTTGCCCTATTGAAGGTGTTCTTTGCCTTACTGAAGCTTCTGAATGCTGTGAGGTCCCATTTATTGATTGTTGTTTCTTAGTTCCTGGGCTATCTTTGTCCTGTTCAGGGAGTGGTCTTCTGTGACAATGCATTAAAAGTTATTCTTCACTTTCTCTTTTATTAGATTCAGTGTATCTGGTTTTATGTTGAGGTCTTTGATCCACTTAGAGTGCAGTTTTGTGCAGGGTAAGAAACAATCTGCATTCTTCTACATGCTGATATCCAGTTAGACCAGCACTATTTGTTGACGATACATTCTTTTTACCATTTGTGTATTTCTGGCTTCTTTATCAAAAATCAGGTGATTTACGTGGATTTACTAGAGTCTTAGATACTATTCCATTGGTCATCATGGCTTTATTTGTGCCAGTACCATGCAGTGTTTATTATTATAGCTATGTAGTACAATTCGAGATCAGGGATGGTGATACCTCTGGATGTTCTTTTATTGCACAGGATTGTTTTAGCTATCCTGTTTTCACATATGAACTTGAATATTGTCCTTTCAAGATCTGGAAATAATTGTGTTAAAATTTTGATGGGGATTGCATTGTATCTGTAGATTATTTTTGGTAAAATGAGTATTGTTACTATGTTAAACCTACTGTTTTAATACTTGCCCTGACCTTTATGGCTGTTAAAGTCAACATTGAGAAGTCAGGTGTAATTCTAATAGGTCTGCCTTTATATGTTACTTGGCCTTTTCCTTTGCAGCTTTTAATATTTTTTCTTTGTTCTGTTTAGTGTTTTGATTATTATTTGTTGAATAGACTTTCTTTTCTGTTCCAACCTATCTGCCATTTTGTAACCTTCTTGTATCTTTATAGGCATGTCCTTTTTTAGGTTAGGGAAATTTTCTACTATGATTTTTTAAATTTTATATGCATTGGTGTTTTACCTACATATGTCTGTGTGAAGGTGCGAGATCCCCTGGAACTGGAGCCATAGACAGTTGTGAGCTGCCATGTGGGTGCTGGGAATTGAACTCAGGTCTTCTGGAAGAGCAACCGGTACTCTTACCCTGTAAGCCATCTCTCCAGCCCTCTACTATGATTTTGTTATAAATATTTTCTGAACCTTTGAACTGTGATTCTTCTTCTTCTATTCCCGTTATTCTTAGGTTTGATCTTTTCATTGTGTCCCAGGTTTCCTGGATGCTTTGTGTCTGGAATTTTTTAGATTTAACACTTTCTTTGACCAATGTATCTCTTTCTTCTATCTGCCTTCAATGCCAGAGATTCTCTCTTCTATCTCTTGTATTCTGTTGGAGATGCTGATAGCTGTAGTTTACTTGCTTAAAATTTCCATTTCTAGAATTTTCTCAGTTTGTGTTTTCTTTATTGCTTCTATTTCCATTTTCAGGCCTTGAACAGTTTAATTTATTTTCTTCAACTGTTTGTTAGTTATATCTTGGCTTTCTCTGTCACTTTCATAAAGTTGGTTTTAAGGTCTCTTCTCTTGTGCTTCAGTCGTGTTAGAAGATTCAGGACTTGCTGTACTAGGAAAGCTAGGCTCTGGAGGTTACATATTGCCCTGGCTGTTACTGATTATGTTCTTACACTGTCATCTAGGCTGCAAGGATAATTTTAGGTCTAGGTGCTGATTTCTGAGCTTATCTTTGTTGGATGTATGTTTTGCTCCTTGGTTTCTGGTTTGTCTCTGGTCTTCTGGCCAGAGTAGCCTGTGGTTGAGTGGAGGATCTTCATCAGAGTTGTGGGCTGGACTTCTGATGGCTGGTTAACCTCTGTCTATGCAGAGGGTTTCAATTTGAGTTGGATGCTGGAGTTCTTGTGTCAGGTGTGGCCTCTAGTTCAGCCAAGTTCTCTAAAGAAGTTGGGGCCATGATATGGTTATGGGGAGTGGTGGGGCAATTGGGGGTAGAATGGGTGGGCACTGAGTGGGGACAGTGCTCACTTGGGTGTGCTACATGTGGTTTTGTTGGCAGGCATAGCCTCTTATCAAGCAGGAAGCCTCTGCTGAAGTTCAGGGCCAGGAAATGATGATGGGAACATTGGTGGTGAACCGGGCAGGCACTGAGTTAGTGGGGATGATCCACAGGCAAGCAGCATACTGGGGTTCTACTGGCCTGTGTGGCCTCTGGTGGGGAAGGGGGCCTCCACCTGAGTTTTGGGGTTAGGATATGGTGACTAGGAGAGGATGAGTGGTTGTGGCTAGGCCAAGAGGGCATGGAGGAAGTATTGTGAGCCTCTAGGCTGAAAGCTTACCTGGGATTCTGATTGCTGGCAGACTTAGGTTCTGCTGAAGCAAGGACCTTCCTCCAGAGTTGTGGCTAGTTTCCTTTCTTTCTTAAAAGATTTATTTATATTATTTATTTATTTAGTGTGTGTATGTATTGATGTGAGTGAATGTCTGCATGTATAGGTAGAAGTCAGAAAAAAAGTAATTGGATCTTTTGAAGCTAGATTTATAGGCAGTTGAGAGTTTCTTGATATGTGTTCAGGGAACTGAGCTAGGGTCCTTTAAAATGAATGAAGCATTCTTAACCACTGATTCAGACTCCTTTTTTATTTATTTGTTTAATTAAAATTTGTAAAATGCTTATGTGTTTGAGTGTTTTGCCTGTACCATATGTATACCATATGCACAGTGGAGGCTAGGAGAGGGCCTCTGATCCCTGAACTAGAGTCATAGCCTATTGTGAGCTACCTTGTGGGTACTGGAAATTGAACTCTGGTCTTCTTAAAAACAAGCTAGTACGCTTAGACACTGAGCCATTTCTAAAACTGAGTTTTAGCTAAGGAAAAATTTTTATGAAAAAAGTTCTTAATTAATTGATACACATATAAGAATAACTAAATAGCTGAGTGATATATTTCTATGATGTGTTAGTTTTGTTGTAGATGCTGCATGCTTGACAACTGTTTTTGTTTTTTCAGGATGCTTCTCAAGAACCTTATAGGCAATATTAACAATGGTTTGTCAGCTCTACCACAGCTTCTTATTTTTAAATTTTAAAAGTCTTTTCACATTCCAATTTATGTGAACTATATCACAAAATTCTATCATCAATTTACAGGAAAAGGAAACCAATCAATTATTGGTTACTGCCTTAGTTTAGGTTTTCTATTACTGTGATGAAACACCACAACCAAAAAGCAAGCTGGGAAGGAAAAAGTTTATTTGGCTTACACTTCCACATTGTCATTCATCGTTGAAGGAAGTCATGACAGGAACTCACACTGGCAGGATCCTGGAGGCAGGAGCTGATACAGAGGTCATGGAGGGGTGCTGCTTACTAGCTTGCAGCCCATGGCTCTCTTAAGACCACTGGCCCAGGAGCCCTCCCCCATTGATCATTAATTGAAAAAATGTCTTACAGTGGATTTCATGGATCCATTTTCTCAATTGAGGATCCTTCCTATCTGATGATTCTAGCTGGTATCAATTTGATATACAAAACCCACCAGTACAGATACTAAATAAGTAAGTTATTGGTTATTTTATTTGATTGATGTCTCAATTAATAGTGCAAAGATAAATGGAAACATACCTCATCGGTTGTTATTTATATGTCAGCACACACACACACACACACACACACACACACACACACACACATTCATATATATTTGGTAAATGAATCTGATGTAGGAGATGAAACATGATGATTTTTAGTTAATTCTGCTGCATCAGTAGATTTTATACTTCCCTAGAGATGACTTCTTATTTAGTCTCTTCATGAAAATACCAGTTGAAATAATTAGTTCTCTTATGTCCTCAGGTTTCACATTAAGCTCTTGTAAATTTTTACAAAGTGAAAAATCAATCTTGAGACTTAATTGAGATCACTTTGTCTCCTTTTCAGTAGCCATTGAATGTACCTCAAATACTTTGAGGCATCTGTGAATAGAAAAAAAAATAAATCAGGCCCGAGCACAGACAGGAGGGTGATCATTAACAGACCCCGAAGAGGAAGGTAGACTAAAAAGCCTACTAATTTGAAAAGCAGAAAAGCTTGGAAATCTAAGAAAAACATCTTGTTTAAGGTGGAAAAAGGAAAACAAGAAAAGGAACATACTAAAAAAATTAAAATGCTTAGAAGCATAGACAGACTAATTGGATTCGCAGGGAAACAGAAACCACACAACTGTCATATTCAGTCAGGAGATAAAAAATAAGTTTGTATTTGTGATAGGAAGAAAGAAAAAACAATGAAAAGTGTCTGTGAGTGTCAGTACCGTCCCTTCAAACCAAAAAGCTTAGACATAATTACAACAATTTACAGCAACTGCCACATAGAACTTTGGAAAGTGACTATTTGGAAAGCTCCATCACTGCTTAGGTGACATACAGCTTCTAGATGGAACATTATGCCAATGGGCACAACATAAATAAGAAGAGCAGACCACCATGAGTCAAATAATTCAACAGTATCTCCTTGTGTAGAGATATACTGTTCCTAAACAAGAAAACACTCTTCCTACACGAGGAAACACTCTTTCTACACAAGGAAATACTCTTCCTATAGAAGTACTATGTCAAATAATGGGGGCAAAGAAAGTGGAAAGTGAAAGCAAAACATGACTCAATATGTAAAAAAAAAAAGGCAAGCCATGCCACACACACATCATCAGTTTCTCAACATACTTTTAAGTACTTTTCAGATATAATTATCCCGTTGGACTGGAGCAGATGTGAAGAACACAAACCCAGAGCTACAAAGTCCTCTCCATCCTATTGGACTCACTCAAGTCTTAAGTATAAATTCCTTTTACACTTTTTGCAAACCCTCAAAATTATTATTTTTTTGTGTGTATTGTATATGTACCACATTTGAAAAACATTGTGACACACACCTAAAAACTATAATACCATTCTACTATAGATGCATCATTATTCTTGGATATTCAGTTCTTCCCTGAGATGTAGGGAGGCAGGTAAAACAGCAGATAATATAAAATTAGTGTAAGTATTCATTCTCTCCAACCCCCACTCTGTGTGTGTGTGTGTGTTTCATAGTTCAGTCTTAGCCTGGCTTTGAACTCCTTATTTTAACTGATCTTCCTTGAACTTGTGATTGGCCTGCTTCGATGTCCAAAGTGCTAGGATTATAGGCAGGTGTGACCATGCCTGTTTTGTGTCTTTTGCTTTTACCCCAGATCCACGTCTTTTTTTCCAGCATCTAGGAGACAAGCCAGACTAATGATTTCACTTTAAAATAGAATAAAATCTGTGATTTTGCAATTTTGGACACTTAATTTTCTTGCAGTCTTTGGATACTCAACACATCCTCCTATTTTAAGTTCTTTTTTGCTCTTTGATTGAAAATGGATTCTTTTATTATACAATATATCTTCTGATTAAAGCAAACTGTAGTTTAAACAAGTACAAACATTTGGACACAAGCTAAACATTTAATTGTATTCAAATATTATTGCTGATTTTGTTGTTTCTGTGGTTTTAAATATATAATTTATCTTTTTTCCAACATATTTGTATTGATTATTTGTGGATTTCACACCATGCACTCTGATGACACTCACTTCTCAGTCCTCCCAGTCTACCCCCTATCATTGTGAACTTGCCCACCAAGAAAAGAAGAAAGAAAGAAAAAAAAAGCAATCCAATTTGTGTTGTCTGTATACTCACTGGAACATGACCAAACTCCCAGTGGCCAGTCCCTAAAACAAAGCAAAACAAAAACCCTGCTTTCTTCCCCACCCTTACCCCTACCAGAAGTGATCAGTGTGGAGAGCTAAACATTAATATCCTTATCGCAAATTTTTACAGTTTTCTTTGATGGCTTCCTGTCCGGGCTGTTATTTTGGCGGGGGTTGGGGTGGGGTGGGGAATGGGCTGAGGTAGGGATAGGGATTGTCACAGCATCCTTCTATGGCCCTCTTTCTTAACTATGAGTCTGCCATCATTGGTACTACCCCAAAAGTAGCTTCCTTGACCTTACTTTACTGTTAGTGGTAGCACAGTTTATAGAATTCCACATGGTCTCTAGTGTCAGCACAGGCCATGAACACCATCACTGCCCTCAGTTGCAGCACTAGCCAAAGACATCAACATGGCCTCAGGGACCACACAGACCACCCACACCAATATGGGCCCTGCCTGCAGCCTGGCCCATGAATATTAACATGGCTTCAGGCAGCAGCACAAATTATGGATATCCTCATGTTCTTAGTGTCAACACAGGCCATGGACATCAACATGGCCCCCAGCTGCAGTAGCACAAGGAACCCAGGCATGGACCTCAGTAGCAGTATTGACCATGAACATCACCATGGCCTCCAGTGGCAGCCCAGACCATGACTGCCCACAAGAACCCTGGACTTCAGCACAGCCTGATTCATAATATCACAGATATCATGATATCACAGATACAAGGTCTCTCAGGGTAGCATGGACCATAAAAGACTTTCAAGGAGGTCTACTCCAGAAAGCGAACCATTTTTCACTGCAATAAGCTGACCCCACCCAGTGGGGCCTCCATCTAAGAGGAAATACCTGACATTCCAAACAATCTCTATACCCCTAGACACTGTCAACCAATCAGGATCCTAAACCCTGGAAATCCCCTTACCCCAACCTCTGTTATGATAAAAAAAAAAAAAAAAAAAAAAACCCAAACCACAGTGACTTGTCTCTGGGCTCCTGCTTTCACTGCTGCATTGGACAGAAAGCCCACACTCTGAGCTGTGAGTAGTGATATGTCTCAAATGAAATAAAACAAAGATACAATCCTTTCAGATAGCTCTATAAATGATCTATTTTTTAGACTATGCTTTCATACGCCAACATGTATTTTTATAGAAAGGATTTGAAAATGGAGAGGTTGACTAATGCCTACAAATATCTTTACCCCTATGTTCTAGTATCTTAGGTATGGGAAAGTACTCTGCAGGCTACCCAAGGAGAAACATATTCACCAACCCAAACATGAAACCATTGTTCTACAATGCTGTCTTACCTGCAGATAAGCCAAGGCAATGGTGACACAAAGTTCATGAGACTAAGCAACCAACATCTGATTTGACTTAAGGCCCACCCTATGAGATAGAACCCATACCTGACTGCTTGGGTAACCAAGAACCAGAGACTAGAGAGTCCAGATACATAAGGTAAAACCAAGTACTACTAGTCTTAAATAAACAGCAACAAAATGAGTACTAATGATATTCTACTATACCCATAGAGTTATTTTCTTTGTTTTAAGTATATAAAATCTAAAGGTTCTTTTTAATTTTTAAATTATTATTTCTTTAAATTTTATGTATATGAGTATTTTGACTGCATTTATGTCTGTGCACTACATGCATGCCTTCGAACTATGGACATCAGATCCCCCAGAGCAGGAATTACAGAGAGTTGTGAGGGCCAGGTGGATGCTGGGAACTGAAACCAATCCTCTTGAAGAGCAGCCAGGGCTCTTAACTGCTGAGACTTAGGAGTAACTTCTGAAGGGTCTGCAATACTTTTAGCTTGTGTTCAGGGGCCTCTGGGACTTTGATCTCAGTCCTTGTCTAAGATAAAAATATGGTGTGCTAAATATTGATTTGTATATAATGTGCTGTTTAATGATTACAAAACTATTTGGGAGGCATCTTCTGCTAGCTTGTATGTATTCTTTAGAACAAAGTCATAGTGTGGATTTCCTTTAACATGTCACACTTTCTGATTATGCGACCAGAAAGATAGAAAATACACATAATAAACTTGTGATTTTAGATTCCCTGAAAACAGGGTATCATATATATTCTTGGCAGTTCATAACCTATAGTCACAAGTACCCTACCTTCTTGAGATGAATAGAAGTCTGGTATTTAAAGTCTTGGGTCTCTTGACACATTTCTGTGATTTATTTCTTCTGCTTCTACCCTTGCATTTGTATCTTTATTACAGGCTCACTTGAATTTGCAGTTTTTGGAGTCTTCAAATTTTATTTCAGTTATTTTATTAACAACATAATTCTATTCATAAACATTTTTCTTTCTTACCTCAACAAGTGTAGTTCATCCATGCATATTTTAACTATCTAAATACCTAATGTGATGGATGTAGATAGATGGATAGATTATATATATATATGGATAGATTTTATATATATTTATATGGATAGATTATATATATATATATGGATAGATTATATATATATACTATATATATAGTAGATAGATTGGCACATATGTGAAGTTTCATATAAACTACATGTTTAAATATTTTTAGATTTCAAAATGTAAAGCTTGAATTATTCTCACTTAATATTGCTGTGACTTCAATTTCATCACTTGGCATTTCGGTAAATTTTATAATGTTCTGCCAGGCGTGGAGGCTGTACTTAAGTTAGTAATCTGTTCAAAGAGAATTGACATTTATACATTACTATATTTTCTTAGTTATACCATAAACATAGAACATGTCTACATTTATGTAGTACACATTATTTCTCAATTGATTGTAGTTTATCAAAGTTTTGATTTATTCTTATTTAATGAATGATTGTTAATACTATTATTTTTTTGTCATTTACTACTTTTTGTTGTTGTTTTTGAGAAAGAGTCTACCCTGTTGCCCAAGCTAAACTGCAACTCCAAGCAGTCTCCCTGCTTCATCCTCTCAAGGGACAGAATAAAAAACCTGAATTGCCATGTCTGTCTAAGCATTGTATCTTTTGATTAAACAAACAAGGGAAATAAATTGAGGATATTCCTTACCATTTTATAGATATTACAATTTCACAGAATAAAAATTTAAGTAGACTTAGCAAAAAGAAAATTTATTCTTGAACAGTTTTTAATAGATCTTTTTCAGCATTTTTTCTTAGTTCCCTGAGCTGAATATTTTTGTGTTCTCTATCTATCTATCTATCTATCTATCTATCTATCTATCTATCTATCTATCTATCTATCTCTATCTCTATCTCTATATCTATATATATATATATATATATTGTAAAATGATACTTATACATACACATGCATATATATTGAGGCTTGTGATTATTTACTGTACTTTTTGAGGTTGTGGCTTTATAACAATAGTAGAAGCAGGAATAGATTTTAGAGAAATCAAGTTTTAAGTGAGTAGTGATACATCTCAATCTGTCTTATATGTAATAGAACAAAGATGCAATGCTTTCAGATAGCTCTATAAATGATCTAATTTTTAGATTATGCTTACAAACCTCAACATGTATTTTTATAGAAAGAATTCTGAGTGGATATATTTCCTATTTGTATTAAAACATTTTTCTTTTGTGAGAATATTAAGTTTCTATATCTCTGGAAAACTATTTTTCTCTTTATATACGGTGACTTTGACTAATGTTGCTTGTGAATTTGTCAGTGGGTAGTATAACAAAAAGAAGATATCTGTAGCAAACACTGGAAACAGTAGCAAAAGATTAATGCTTAAATTTTGTAATAAAGGAAATAGGAAAGTAAGCCCTGGAGGAGAAGGGGGAGATGCTGTGGGATGTTCTGTATGGCAAATGTGTTGCTGATTAGTCAATAAATAAAACACTGATTGGCCATTGGCTAGGCAGGAAGTGTAGGCAGGACAAGGAGGAGAATAAAGCTGGGAAGTGGAAGGCTGAGTCAGAGAGACACTGCCAGCCGCCATGATGAGAAACAGCATGTGAAGATGCCGGTAAGCCACGAGCCATGTGGCAAGGTATAGATTTATAGATATGGATTAATTTAAGCTGTAAGAACAGTTAGCAAGAAGCCTGCCATGGCCATATAGTTTGTAAGCAATATAAGTCTCTGTGTTTTCTTGGTCGGGTTTGAGCGGCTGTGGGACTGGCGGGTGAGAGAGATTTGTCCTGACTGTGGGCCAGGCAGGAAAACTCTAGCTACAGGGAGAGAAACAGCATGGACAGCTAAGAAAGTAATGACACAGAGTCAGAGGAACAGAAGTCCAAGTGGCAGGACACAGTTACAAAGCAAATCCCTTATCAAAATACAATCGAAAAAAAATCTTCTGAGCTTCTTCAAAGTCAATAGCCATTAAATGCATGCTTTTCTTTATCCTGTATGGTATACACTGAGAGGAAAATATGTCTTTAGTATATGAGTGGGTAAACTAGCTTCCTGTAAGTCCTGTAATAAATGATGGTCAGCTTAGTTTCTGACAACTTTTGTTTACTGTCTTAAGTGGGACACAGCTCTGAAGGGAGTGTCCTCAGGTCCAAGCCAACACAACTCAAGCAGTTCTTTCTTGAGGTTTTGAGGGAGACCAATGTTTTCTATAAACTTTCTGAGTGCTCTGGCTCACCCCTTCAACCTCTGTCTCTGATCTCCTTTTATGTCTTCCTCTTCTACTATAAATAATTGATCTCAAATAGTAAAAAAAAATCAGGTCCTTATTTTAAGGTGAAGTGATCAGGAAATTGATTCCATCTGCAGCTCTATTACCTCTACTAGTGTTAGTGTTGTTGTGGTTCTGGAGTTGTTCAGAGATTCACCATCACCATGAATAAATTTTTTAAGAAGAGGTTTTATTAAATACTGGTACCAGATATTCATGGCACCAGAACTTCAACCAAAGGGGCTCCCAAGATGAAGCATATAGTCATATCAGTCCAAGTCTTATTCAAAAACCACAAGATTATAAGTATTTTGTCTATGTGTAAGCAGGATCTAATTTTAACATATATATCTGCAGTTGTCCTAGTCATTGAGGAAGCAAATTTGATTATAAAACCAGAAATAAGTTAGTCAATTTAAGAATTCAATGTCTGGACAGAAAAGGCAAGTGGGTTGCTAGTGTACAGCCTGTATAAGCTAGGTCCTATATGATTGAGGCATTTTTTGCTTTTTGGTTTCTTAAGCATAGTAAGTCTAAACTTTAAATGTAATGTTAACCATCACAAGGATGTATTCTCAAAGTATGGTGATGAAGCTGTATACAACCTTAGGAAGGCATGAATCTACCCATCACTGTGAGTTTGGAATTAGAAATTACAATTTTATATCCATATATGATCCATATTTATTTATGTCCACATATGATTTTAATGAAAATTAAAAGTAATTTTCCCTCATTAACTATTAATTAGCCTTTTTAAAATCTAAATCTCATAAATTAATATGCTAGAACTACTACTGCACATTTTTTAGGTATATGTGCTTATTCATGCACAAACATACATATACCTTGACACTTACACATATATAAAGATAAGATATACATTGACTTTGGAGGCATCAGATATTATATCAGAGAAAAACAGTGTTATCAAGGTATACATAGAGAATAATTGTGTGTTCAAAAATGGTTCAAAGTAATATTATATACACTGTGAGTAGTGTGAGCTAATATTATTTGGAACCAAGCTTGTATCAGTCAATGTAGAAATCAAATTGTGTGTACATTTATATATAACAGAACACTGTGTATTTAGTTCTGGAGATAAAATAAAAATATGAAGACTGCTGATATGGACCAACAGGTAAAAGAACTTGCCACCAAGCTTTACAACCTGCTTTGAATTCTTGGGACCCACATGCTTAAAAAAGATAAGGAACTCCCATGGGTCAGTCTGTCCATCCGAAATGCAGGCACATGCATGCCCACAGAGATATAACCCCATCAAATAATGATTGTATATAAATTATATGTAATATACATAATTATTTTATATTTAATATTATATATATATAAATTTAATGAGAAGCTCTGGGAATGTAGCTCAGGTAACAAAGTACTTGCTCCCCAAGCATGAAAACTTGGGTTTGTATCTCCAAAATTTACACACAAAAAAACCCCCAGAGGTTTTGGTGTGGGCCTGAGGAGAAAGATGAGAATATTCCAGGATCTTGGGGGCCATGCAGTCTGATTAAATCTTGATCTGTCAATTGGTTATGTTTTTTGATTATTTGTTTTGTCAACTTGACAGAAGCTACAGTCGTCTGGAAAGGGATCCTCACATGAAAAAAATGCCTCCATTAGATTATTCTGTAGCATTGTTTGTGGGTATTTCTTAATTGTTGATTGATGTGGGAAGGATCAGCACACTGTGGCTGTTGTCTCCTCTGGGCAGTTGGTCCTGGGTTGTATCAAAAAGCAGATGAATGAGTCATGGAAAGCTGGCCAGAAAGCAGTATTCTCCAAGCTTCTGCTTCAGTTCTTATCTCCAGGTTTGTGCCTTGAGTTCCTGACCTGATTTCTTTCAGTAATGAATTATTGTTAGGTAGAACTCTAGGATGAAATACATCCTTTCCTTCCCAAGTTGTTTTTGGTAATGGTGTTTATCATACAGACAAAAAGTAACTTAATACAAGTTCCAAGTTCAGTAAGAGACCTGGTCTCAGTAATCAAGGCAGATAGCAGTTGGCATTGATATCTGCCCTCAAGACACACCACTTCCATATACACATTTAATCTTGTACTCACATACAAATGTTGGATAAAAACTCAAAGGATTTAGCATGAGCAAATGGATACATTTGGATCCATACAAATGTATACTATCTTCACCAGGACTGAGGAACTCAGTTAAGTCTTGACCACACTAAATTCTGAAGTTCCATTGCCTTTATAAGTAGAAAGAATATATATGCAATTGAGTATGCCAGTTAGGAGATTCAAGGAAAGGATAAGTTTGATATCTCATGTATCAGTTGTGTACAAACAAATATGAAACATGGCAACAAGATGAGAACACTGAAGATAGAGGGAAGAAATTAATAAGAATATGGTCAAGGACTGGATTCTGACTCAGGTCAATAATAAAGACAGATAGGAACTTGTATGACCACAAATGAGACCAAAAAAAAAAAAAATCATCTTCCCGCCAGTATAAAGGAGATAAAGAGGTGGCTAAAATGGCTCAACCATTAAGAGCACCGGCTGCTTTTGCAGAAGACCCACCTTTGATTCCAGCACCTACATGGTGATCCACAACCATCTGTGTCTCCATTTCCTCGGGACTTAATACGCTATTGTAGTTTCCTTGGGCAATGCAAACAGGTGGTGCACATAAATACGGGCAGGCAAAATAGTCACTCACTTGAAATAAAAAGTTAAGTCAAAAAGCAACTGCCAATAGGACAGGAAAATAAAGAACATTTTAGAGTCTCAGTCATAAGAAAACAATGCATGTTGTCCAGGATATAGCTATGAATAATGACCAGTTTTCTTGACAACCTAGTAAAATGAGATTTGACCAATTTGAAAAGTTGCTTTCAGTGACGTATCAGACGATTATGTAGCTTTGAGAATCATCTTTCCTAAGATTTTTGTAGTTTTTTAAATTACATCTCAGCCTTTTGTAAATAAGCAGGCAATGACACTCACTACAGGCTATTTATCCATTGCTATAAACATCCAATGTTAATAAGAACATAATTTTCAGGTAACTGACAATTATTCCTTGAATATTAAGTAAAGAGGATTTGTGCATCATGGTGAACATAATTACCCAGCACTCCTATTTTGAATTATCCCTGCTCTATGTAGCTGGTCAGGCCAGCAATTGGATATGATCTCTGTGTTAGCCTTCATTCTCTATAACATGCCTATGTAAGTTAACTTATAAAGAGAGAAGGGTAGCTTTATTTCAAGGTTTTAGAGACTCCACCTCAAGATTTCATATTTTAATGGGTTAAATCATATTGAAAGTTTTTTTAGGGATTCCTAATTACCATATAGCAGATCAAACTTGGAAGCAATGCTGGAATTGAGGTTAACAAAATTATTGGATGGCTACTATCAGTGATCTAAGACCCTCCCACTAGGTCATACCTCCTAGAAACTCCACAACTTTCTGATGATGCTACTGGGGGACTAAGCCTGAAACACTTGGGCTATTGGGGAGCACTCAGCTCTAAAACTAGAGCAGCTCCTGAAATACTTTCATAGGTTGAGTCACTATTCAACGTCAGTTTGTGTTGGGAGCTGTGTGGCCTAGTTTTGGATCAGCATATCAACACTTGTCCAGTGGGGCTCCAAGAGGCAAGGCATGTAGACATGTCTCTCAATGGCAAAGACAAGTGGACCAAGAGACAGCACAGAATACTGTTGAGACCTCACAGTCTGCATGCTCTCTTCTCTCTCATAATATTGATAATTCTCTTGGTACTTTTTAGCTTCACTTTGTTAGTCATGCATGGAAAAGATGTAGTCATTCCTGGTAACACTATTTTTCACCCATTATTTTCTCCTAAAATTCTTTGGGAACTGATGCTTCTCAGGTTTCTTATCTAGAAATACCAGCTGTTACTCCAGACCCTGAGCTCTTTTCTGGTTCAGTGCTGGTAAGTTTGGAGGCAACAAAGATTAATGGGCTCATATAAGGAAGCAACACAGGGGATATTAACTACATCTCCTAATTCTTGGGAAAAAAAAACATTAAAATGAAAAAAGTGTGTCTAATCAAAGTATACCCTTTATAGAGATGCTTAGGCATGCTGGACCCTTTTATAGGACAAAAGACCAGTTAGAGAAATAAAAGCTAACTGTAAGTAAGCAGCTTATGGCAAGTCACTCCTATTCTTTAAATATGCTTTGTTAAATTTTGAATGATATTGTTGTTCTTAAGAATATGTGTCTATGTTTATCACCTTTTAACATTGTAAGGACAGGATGTGCCTGGCTCACTATTTAGCCAAGCTCACAAAATCCTGAGCATTGTTTTTGGTCTAAAAGTTGTTTTGATGTAAAAGTTGGGGAAAAGTTATTGTTTTTTTCAGAAGGCTAATCCTGGAAGGTGGAAAAAAAATATGTTCTCAAGTACAAATAAAGACAGCTAGCACTGTTTGGGGCCAGCTGCTTATGAAACTCATCTGGTGGTTGGACATATTTCTTTTTTTTCTTCATTAAAAAATTTTTTTTATTAATTTTACATACCAATCACAGATCCCCCTCTCTACACTTCTCCCTCTCCCCTCACCAGGCTCCCCTCCCAAACCCACCCCCAATTGCCTCCTTTGAAAGGGTAAGATACCCCATGGGGAGGCAGCAAAGCCTGGTACGGTACATTTTCTTGAGGCATGTCCAAGGCCCTCCTCCTGCATCAAGGCTGTGCAAGGTGTTCCATCATAGGTAATGGGCTCCAACAAGCCTGCTCATGCACCAGCATGGATCCTGGTCTTACTTAAGTAGACCAACTTACACAACTGTCTTGCTTATGCAGGTCCATGGAGACTCCACAGGCATTGGTCTAAAGTTCACAAGTTCCCATTAGCTTGATTAGATCATCACTGTAGGTTTCCCCATTATGATCTTGATGTACCTTGCTCATAGAATCCCTTTTCTCTCTAGTTGACTGCACTCCTGGAGCTCGGCCTGGTGCTTGGCTGTGGATCTCTGCATCTGCTTCCATCAGTTACTGGATGAAGGCTCTATGATGACATTTAGGGTGTTCACCAATCTGATTAGCTGGGTATTGTAAGGTTTTGGTCCTTATTTACGTCCTTTAATTACGTCATCAGCCTTCGCCGGCTTCCCAGCCTAAAAAGCAGTTGGGCCCTCTGTGGGCTCTCTCTCTGTCCCCTCTCCTTTGCGCTCCTTCCCCCTGTCGGTCCCCCTCTCTCCCTCTCCCCCCCTTCTCTCTCTCTCTCTGTCTTTCTTTGTCTCCCCCCACCCCGCAATAAAGCTCTAAAAAGGTAACCATGGCTAAGATTCTTTCAATCAGCACGCTCCTCCTCGGGCATGGCCACTGCGGGCGATGACCAGGCACGAGGGGCAGCTCGGAGGCATAACCAACATTGGTGCCGTTCAGACTCGGATACACCACCGAACACCGAGGACCTGCTGACTGCTGCTGCTTGCCGCCTCTTCCCCCATCCAGCGAGACTGCGAGACCACAAGCGCATCCCTCGCCGCCTCCGCTGGACCCCCACACCGCCACCCGCCATGATTCTTCACCACAGTAAGTCCGCTGTTCTCGCGCGGTTGTAGTCTGAGCTATATTATTTGCAACGGACACCCCGGGGGTGTCCTCGAGCTGCACCAGCAACGGGCACATTTTCATTTCTGACGAGAAAGTAAATGCTGTCTTGGTCTACCGGGTGGATCAACTGCGGCGTAGCTGCAGCCCTTCACATCCCTTGACGAAGAGGATGGTGAACTTGAGCTGATTCATGGATCTCTCTCCACTCTTTGGGGACGCCCAAGATTGTAGTCTGATCCCGGTTTGTTATTTTAATTTTTTATTTTTTTTCTCTCGGCTACACCCATGCGACAAAAGGGCGGACATATTGGTGGATAGGGGCGGGTACTGGTAAACCTGGTCTCATAACAACATAAATCTGGCTGCATAACAGAGTTGCGGGAACTTCTGCCAGAGAACGGGCAAATAAGAGTCACTTTATCTCCAAGCTTTCTGCTAAAGTTCTGAAACCCTGCTCCTTCCCCACTTCTGTGTCTCCACGTGCAACCTTTTCTGTTTGACTTCCGCCGGCGGTGGGTGGGCTCAAATGGGCAGGCTTGGGCGGCTTCTAGGACTCGCCCTAACTCACCTTAACTCCACCCACTCATTCTCAAACTGCCTTGAGAAGCACAGACAGGTCTAAAAGCGGCTAAGATCCATACAAATAAGTTTACAGTAGTCAGGATGACTCTTAAGCCAATAAAACAGCTTATAGCCTCAGACAAGTCTTCCGGAAAGGATCGGTTTATAGTCTGCCTACTGGCAGATCTTCCAAAAGCTGTCCTTAAGCCATCAATCAGCAGGAAAAAAAAAAAATTTCAGGACATAGAGTAAAATCTGTCTCTTGTTCCCCAGACCTCCCCGACTAAAACTTAAGCATCTGGAGAGCAAGGCTCCTGACCCCACAGGCAAAAGAGTCATCTGTGGCATTTAAGGTGTGCCAGGGAAGAGATAAAAGCCCGAAAACAAAATTGCCAAGTGCTGGCACTCGCTGACTCCCAAAAGCTGTTGGGTCCCTGTTTTAAGTGAGGAAAAGGCCACGGGCTAGAGAATGCCCTGCCAGGCCATCGATAGCCTTGTTAAAAGTGCCACCTAGAAAGACAGAGTCAGCTGACTGCCCCCAGGCACCAAGATGCATGGGTACATCAAGCTAAGACCTTCAGCAGACCTAGGCTTGGCTACAGACATGGCAGGGAACCCAGAACGCAGCAGGGAAGCGATCCGATTCTTTCCTTCTGGACACCAGAGCCACTGACTCAGTCCTGGGAGTTTTGGGATGCCACCTCTCCTTTATTGTCGGGTACAGAGGACAGCCTTACTACCTCACCAGATTTAATTGCACTTTCAGAGTTACTTAATGAAAAAAGATTTCCACCTAAAATAAGAGCTCATTGCTTCATTCCAGATCCACTGCCTGTGTTTCTCATGTGCATACAGACAGGGCCCTGATCTTTGCCTTGTCCCTAATTAAAAAAAAAAAAAAATTCTCATGTACCACAAGCTTTTCTCTTCCCAGTTTCCTGTTCTAACTCACTGTTCAGCTAATGGTACAGGACCACCACAGAACCGGAGACCAGAGATCATCAAATAAGAAACTGTAACAGCTAAAAGGTATTTACACCCCCAGACCCAAAAGCGTCTGGGCGCTACAAAAAGACTTTAATGTAAACATCTATTACTATGAGATGCTTTTAACAATTGATCACCTGTCTCCTAGATGCTGAACCAGTAAAGGAAACAGGTACTTTAAAATAATCTGTCTCTGATAAAGCTTAACATGTTTCAAAATCCATAGGGACAGGCCGGATCTACCTCAGATAAATGTCAACATAAAATAATAATGATTCTTTTCTCTCTCTAAGTTTTTTCTGTGTCACCAGCATCTTGTCAAACAGAAAGTTCCGAGCCACAGCCAAGAGGGATACATGTCTCCAGAGCAAACAGATGACAGACAGCATCCCACAATGCCTGTCTACCTCGGAAGACTCCCCTTCTCCATTCCCCCCAGAGCCAACCAATGTCCAAAAGTCAGCTGGAAGCAGTTTTTGAGAGGAACGACGCCCCTAGTCCCATCTACCTACTTTTTTTTATAATAAGGGAAAGTCTGGGATGTAAGGTTTTGGTCCTTATTTACGTCCTTTAATTATGTCATCAGCCTTCGCTGGCTTCCCAGCCTAAAAAGCGGTTGGGCCCTCTGTGGACTCTCTCTCTGTCCCCTCTCCTTTGCACTCCTTCCCCCCAGCGGTCCCCCTCTCTCCCTCTCCCCCCGGCGGTCCCCCTCTCTCCCTCTCCCCCACTTGTCTCTCTCTCTCTCTCTCTCTCTGTCTTTCTTTGTCTCCCCCCCCCGCAATAAAGCTCTAAAAAGGTAACCATGGCTAAGATTCTTTCAATCAGCACGCTCCTCCACGGGCATGGCCGCCGCGGGCGGTGACCAGCCACGAGGGGCAGCTTGGTGGCATAACCAACAGGTATGCCAGCTCAGCCACCGTCTCCGTCTCCACTGTTGCTAGTAGTCCAAGCTGGGGTCATCCTTGTGGATTCCTGGGAACTTCCCTAGCACTAGGTTTCTCCCTGTCCCATGGTGTCTCCCTCTTTTAAGGTATCTTTTTCATTTCTCTCCCACTCCATATCTGTTCCAACTCAATCATCCCATTTCCTTACTTTCTCATGCTCCATCTCCTACCCTCTATTGCCCTCTGACTCCTAGTTTACTTAGGAGATGTCATCTATTTCCCCTCTCCAGGGCAATGTGTGTGTCCTTCTTAAGGTCTTCTTCATTAGCTAGCTTCTCTGGAGCTATGGGTTGTAGTCTGTTTTAACTTTATGAATGAGTGCACACCAGGTTTGTTTTTCTGAGCCTGGGTTACCATCCATTTTCCTGAAAATTTCATGATGTCATTGTTTTTTACTGCTGAGTAATAATCTATTGTGCATATGTTTTATATAATATTAGGGACCAGCCTTACATTATACTATCCCAGGGAACCCAGAAGGGACACTACCAACATCCCGGGAATGAATCTAGATACACTGAATTCTTTAGTCCATTCACTTTATTCTTCTAAGCCAATTCAGTCTACACAGTTTCAGCCCTGTCCTTACATACAGCTCCTCTCTGTACCCAGTTATCCTGTACTCATAGTTTTAGTAAACTCTTATGCTTTTGACCTGATTTTTCTCCTCCGTCCTTTAGTCCTCCATCTATATCCTTCCTGGCTCCTTACCCCTGACCCTGATAAACTCTACAAGAGATCTGCTTTACCCTCTACTGAACCTCTGTCTTCCTCTCTTCTCTCTGGCCATGCTATTCTGTGTCTCTTCTGGAATTCCACTCCAGTCTTTACTGCACCTGGTTATGTAAAATGCCCTATTGTCCTCAGTCAATCTGTCTGCCATGCCCCTGGGCATGGAGGAAGGTGATGGTGTGAACTTCATTTGCACAAGAAACAAAGCTATGCATCTCCAGCCAACTTTTCTCCTAGGCTCAGTGGGGGAGTTAGTTACCTAGAAGATCAGCAGGTCTGAGGAGCTGAACTCTTTGCCAAATGGTCTGGGAATATTTGAGCATGCAAGAATTACATAGCAAAAGACAGCTAAAATATTAACAGCTGGATAACACCATATATTCATAATAAATTGCTTGCTTTTTGACAGACCCTTCACCAGTCAAAGTATAGCTTAAATACACAGCTGGCCTCCTTATAACATATTTTTGTGGCTTGCCACACATACCTACCTATAAGGAGATAAGGGCTAAGTAAAACAGTTTAACTGTTACCAAGGTATGCCTGGTTCTACACCATTTGGATGACTTTCAGGCAGACAGCTGTTTCCATCATTCTAGATTTTTGGAAGTTGCTTACAATGCTCTTTCTGTTTACTTAGATGGTATTGTATCCTTCGGAGGTCTTTGATGTAGTTGAAGACTAGATAGTTATAATTATGCTTTTCCTTGGTTATGATAAGAGATGAGGTAAATATGAAACCTTAGACTCACAAATATAGGATAGATTATTTTCTTTAATTTTGCCAAATACAGATAAACTAGATATTGCAACTGTAATTCTTGTTTGATAACTGTTGGATATATGTAATTTTACTATGTTAAAGTTAAGACTTTCCTTTTTAATTAAACAGAAAAGGGGAAATGCTGTGGAATAATGCTTTTGTACACTGGTTTAATAAAACGTTGATTGGCCAGTGGCTAGGCAGGATAAGCAGACAAGAATTCTGAGAAGAGAAAGGTTGAATCAGGAGATGCCAGCCAGATGTCCAGGGAGCAGCATGTAATGGCACACAGGTAAAGCCATGGAAAATGTGGCAACATATAGATTAACAGAAATGGGCTGAGTTTAAGTGTAGGAGCTAGACAGTAGTTAGCCTGAGCTAATGGCCAAGCAGTTTTAATTAATATAAGCCTCTGTGTGTTTACTTGGGTGTTGTGGGATGGTCTGTATGTCAAGTGTGTTGCTGATTGGTCAATAAATAAATCACTGATTGGCCATTGACCAGGCAGGAAGTATAGGCAGGACAAGGAGGAGAATAAAGCTGGGAAGTGGAAGGCTGAGTCAGAGACACTGCCAGCCGCCATGATGACAAACAGCATGTGAAGATGCCAGTAAGCCACAAGCCACGTGGCAAGGTATAGATTTATAGAAATGGATTAATTTAAGCTGTAAGAACAGCTAGCAAGAAGCCTGCCACAGCCATACAATTTGAGATTGATTTTGTTAGAAAATACTGTACATATATTTGTAATCTTGTTCAAGGTATTGTACCTATACAGTTCATTTAACAATGTAATGCAAATTGCTAGTCCTTGAAAGTTATTATTACCAACTAGTTAGGATATAAAGGAATGTAAGTTAGTAGTTAGTCATTATAATCAAACTTGTAGTCATATAAGGTATGTTTTCAAGGTCACGCAGAAATATATTTTAGATAGCCAAGTCATCTTCAAACACTTAATAGATATTCAGAATATGACATTTAAGATGTTTTAATAACATAGTTTTTTCTTTTCTTTTTTTTTATGACTATGAGCTATGTCTGCTCCTGGTAGTACCAATTTACTTCAGAGACAATGATGGTCATTGAAAAAAATTCCATATGGAGTTTACTTTCATTGTTGGCAAAAATTAGCCACTGTGCAAAAAAAACGCCCTTGCTTTGACTGCTGACAGTATGCTGTCCAAATTGGACAAGCAGGACACAAAAGAAAGGATTGCCAATCCTTGCCAAGACAAGGTAGGAAGGCTCTTTAGGAGATCCTGTTTCACAGATGAGTCTATCAGATATGATAAGCTTGTAGTCCAAAGAATATGCCCCAGCATTGCAGAGGAACCGTGGGTGACTGTCCAGTCAGCTAACTGTTTCTGTCATTTCTCAAATATTTTGTAAGTGGCTTGTTTGCACTTTCTTCTTACTCAATTAATATTATTTCCTTCTCAGGTCTCTGAGGGAGGTAAAGATTAGATAGTTATAGTTTTCCTTGTTAACAATTTCAGAAAAGAAACTCACTAAAGAGGTGTAAAGTGTATAAGTTTGAAAGATATCCAAAGATAGTTTTGGTAATGCAAATTAGGATAGAAGGTAAATTAGATAGAACCCTTTAGATTCACAAAGGTAGGATAAATGAAGGTATATTTTCTCTGAATTTGTCTGATGCAAATGAACTAGACATTGTTAATGTATTTATTGCCTGTATATATTGTAAATAGTTATTGTACTTATTGTATATATTTTTCTTATATTAGTTATATTTTTTTTATTTTAGAAAAAAAGGGGAAATGTGGTGATATTTTATTTGTGCTCTAATAAATAAAGCTTGAATGGAGACCAGAGGAAAAAGCCAGCCATTATATTAAACATAGAAGTCAGTTAATAGTACCACATGCCTTTAATCCTAGCATTCAGGAGGCAGAGATTCATCCAGATCTCTGTGAGTTCAAGGCCACACTGGGAATCAAGTCAGACCTGATGGTACATACCTTTACTTTCCCACACTAATTGACAATAGAGTCTGGAGGTCTATAGAAATAGATAGATAGGAAGTGATAGAGCTGGGCAGAAAGAAGTTATGTAGCTGGGCAGAGAGAGGAAGTGAGATGGCAGGGCACAGAAAGGATATAGATGTGAGTATACAGTAAGTAGCTGCCCCTTTGGCTGAGGATTTCCTAGCGGTAAGAATGTGGTTGGCTTCTATCTGCTTCTCTGATCTCTCGGTTCTCACTCCAATATATGGCTCTGGGATTTTTATTAATAAGATCTTTTAAGATTCATCTTACAGATGTCATCTGGCCTCTATTGAGATCTGTAATTTAAATTCTTCTTGAAATTCAGTAACAACAGTATTCCAAATAATATGATTTAATAAAGGACAATGACTATAAAATAGATGTCTCAAAAGAAGAAATTTAACTAGTAAACAAATTGATGTAGACATGCTCAACATCATCAGCCTCTCAGGAAGTACAAATAAAGCCCACAGTGACCTATAACCTTACTCTGGTATGAATCAAAATAAAGATTAAAGATATCAAGTATTACAGGATGAGGCATCCCATGGTCACTGTTAGCAGGGATGGAAAATATTAGAGCTATTAGAGAAGACTATGAAGATGCCTCAAATATTTAAAAATAGAAATACCTTATACCCAAATATTCCAATGACTGAAATGATTATATCAAAGAAAGTTATGTACTCTAGTGCTCATTTAAGCACTATTCACAGTAGTCAATAAATAGAAACAACCCATGCATATCTAGTGACAAATTACAAAAAAATAGTACCCACAGTGGAATCCTATTCATCCATTAAAGAATGTCATTCTCTTGATCATAAGATCCTCTTGTTGTAGACATTACATACTTCAGTCATAGAAAATGGAGAAGTCAAACTGGTACTTATCTGAAATCATCATCTCTATTGACTAGCTTTGAAAGTGCTAAAAGGTCCTATGAAACTAGCAGAGGAGAAAATTAACCATCAGTCTTACCTAGTTTGTTACTCCATGAGCTACAGCAACAACTGTTATGGCCATATATGTCTACTGGTGCAATAGTGGAATGAATGTTAAGGGAGTAACTAATTATTTTCTGATTGAATTTGAAGCCTGCTTCATAAGATAATACCAATACCTGTCCACATATTTAGGGTGACAAACATGTGCTAAATAAGTAATATGCTCTAGAGGAGAACCTATTTTATTTTTCTTCTAAATAGACACAATATTAAGCTGTCTCTTAGTGACTATACCCATATCTAAACCCTCATCAGAGAAGCTTCTTGAAAATTACAATACATAAAGATGCATAAATGGGTAAGTGGAAGAAAATATGAGACTGTGATGTACATCAGACCTATCTGAACACAAGTCAGGCAAAAATCCCAGCTTTGAGGGGGAAGATGGGTACTGCAAGCTGAGGAGTTATTGGCAATGGGCAGCTGCTGGTAATGAAGTTCTCTTTTTTAAAAGACATGACTCTGTTATGTTGATCATGCTCCCAAGAGTATTTAGGCTTCAAATATTGGACTCAGTGAGCTTAATGAAAAGAAAGCAGACAAGAAGTTTAGTGGTCAGACCCAGAAAGACAAACTTGGTATGTACTCACTCATAACTGGGTATTAGATGTAAAGCAAAGGATAACCAGGCTACAATCCACAGCCCCAGAGAAACTAAGTAACAAAGAGGACACCAAGAGTGATGCATGGATCACCCTGGGAAGGAGAAATAGATGGGGTCTCCAAGGTAAAATGGGGGAAGGTGAGGTAAAGTGGAGGAGATAGGGGATGGGAACATGAGGGATTGGGTTGGTTGAGTTGGGGGAGGGAAGGCAATATAAGGCAAGGAAAAAGCTATCTTAATAGAGGGGGCCATCATGGGGTTAGGGAGAAACTTGGTGCCAGGGAAACTCCCAGGAATCCACAAGGATGGCCCCAGTTAAAATGTCTAGAAATAGTGGAGAGAATGCCTGAACTGGCCTTCTCCTGTAATCAAATTGGTGACTACCCTAATGGCCATATCATAGAACCTTCATCCAGTAACTGATGGAAGCCAACGCAGAGATCCACAACCAAGCACTAGGCCGCACTCTAGTCAAAGAGAGGGTGGAGGGATTATATGAACAAGTGGGTGGTCAAGATCATGAAGGAGAAACCCACAGAGACAGCTGACCCAAGCTCATAAAAACTCATGAAGTCTAAACCAACTCTAAGGAGCCTGCATGGGGCTGACTTAGACCCTCTACATGTGGATGACAGTTGTGGAAGCTTGATCTGTTTGTGGGGCCCAGAGCAGTGGGAAAAGGACCTGTCCCAGGAGCCTGACTTGTCTCTTTGGAACCCATTCCCTGTGGTGGGATGCCTCTTTCAGTCTTGATACATGAGGAAGGAGCTTGTTCCTGACTCAATTAGATATGCTATGGTTTGTTGACTTCCATGTAGGGCTGTACCCTTTCTGAATGGAGATGGAGGAGGAGTAGATGAGGGGAGAGGTAGAAGGGAGGTGGGAGGAGGTAATGGGGGGATAGGAGGGAGGGGAAACTGTGGTTGGTAGATAAAATAAATTATTAAAAATATAGCAACTAAAAAAAGAATTTGGGTGGAAAGTGGGTGGGGTTAATCTGGGAGGATTTGGAGGAAGATAGTTAGTATAAATAAGATCCATTATAGGAAAATCTCAAATAACAAATAAAATTATTATTTTAAGAAAGAAAGAAAATTCTGTTCATTACAGCAACATAGCTTATTTTAAAATTTTATCCTATGGTAGTTGAAAATGTAATACTTATTGCCAGAGATATTGAGCAGAATAAGGAGCAGAAGCTAGAGTGAGGGGTAAGGGAACACTAATAAATGGGTGCTAAGTTACAGTTAGAAGCAAGAAGTTCCATTACACTATTGTACAGTGGTGTTTACACTGATGATAATACTCTAGTCTATATTCCTAAAAGCTTAAAGGAACAATTTTCAATGTTTCTCCATGAAGTTATGATAGATATGTGAGGATAGATAGATATCTAATGTAAAGCAAAAATTATGCAATGTTTACCTGTATCAAAACACTAGTTGGCAACACATTCATATGTAGAGATTTTGTGTTTATGCATCAGCTAAATTACAGAATGAAGTAAAATAAATACTGTGGAAAGCTTTTGAATATGGAGAACATCACTCAAATTCCATTTGTCAGCCTACCTTGAGGAGAACTGTTAAAACACTTTCATGCTCCAATATTTTGTATCTATTGATGAAAATGACCAAAATTGATGTCTTTACCAAGATGGGAATACCAGCTGTGGTGGTTTGCAAAAAAAAAAAAAAATGGCCCTCAAAGGGAGTGGCACTATTAGGAGGTATGGCTTTGTTGGAGCAAGTATGGCCTTGTTGGAAGAAGTATGTCACTGTGCATGTGGGTGTTAAGGTCTCCTATGCTTATGTTCCTTCCAACATCACAGTCCACTTCCTGTTGCCTGCATATCAAGACATAGCCAGAACCATGTCTGCTGCACGCCACCATGTTCCCTGCTATGATGATAATGGACTGAACCTCTGAAACTGTAGGCTACCACTCTAATGAAATGTTTTCCTTATAAGAGTTACCATGGTCATGGTGTCTCTTCACAGCAATAGAAACCCTAGCTAAGGCTGAAGTTGGTACCAGGGACTGGGGTATTGCTGTGATAGGCCAGACCATGTTTTTATTTGGAGGAATTTGGACTTTTGTACCTTGAGTTAGGAAAGGAATGGAATGCTTTAAGCATGGCTTTATGGGCTGTCTTAATAGGAGTATAGAAAACAGTAGTCCTAAGAATTATTTGAACTATCAGGAGCTTCTCAAGAGGTTTCAGAGGAGAAGAATTTTAGTATGTTGCCTAAAGATTGTTCTTGTGATATTTTGATGAAGAGTGTGGCTGCTTTTTGTCCTTGTACACAGAGTCTGCATGAGGCTAAAGTGAAGAGTTTTAGATTAATTCCATTGGCAGAGGAAATCTCTAAAAAGTCTAGTATAGACCTTGTTGTATGGCTATTAGTGGTAACTCTAATGAAGATTTATAATGAAATGGAACAAGCTGAGTAAATAAAAATACAAAATGTGTAGATTAAGAAAAGGGGAACCAGGATGTGAAATAAAGCTAACTCCTGTGTTTAAGGAGATAAACTAAAACAATTAAGACATGGAATAAAGGGTGTTGTGAATTCCCACCAGCTAAATTCTGACTTGTGAAAAATAATTAAGAAAAGCTTAGAACCTGGGACATGGTGGTAAATGCCTTTAATCTAGCACTGGGAAAGCAGAGGCTGGTAGATCTCTGAGTTTGAGGCCAGCCTGGTATACAGAGCAAGTTCAAAAAAAGCCAAACATAGGCAGTGAAGCTGGGAAACAGAAAGCTATAGAAGATATAATTGAACAGCCCCAGAGAGTAGCAGAACTTGATGGCTTTGGCCACATGGTACTTGCTTTAGAGATAAGGATAGAAGAAACAGGTTATGGAATTTGCTTCAACGTCTAAGGAAAGCTCTTGAAGCCAGGCATGTGTCAGGGTTGTACATAAATGGAGGTCTAGTGAGAACATTGTTGAATCTGTGAAGTTAAAGCCTAGATTGCCATGGAGAACCCAAGATGCTCAAAATGCCAGAGTCATGGGATACCTGATGAGGAGAGCTGTTAACAGGAAGTGGAACAAGCCTTAGAGAAAGATGTGTATTGCAGTCAACAAAACTGAACAGAATTGGATATCTGAAGAGCATTTTTGACATCAGACATGAAGATGAAATGTTTGGAGTTTGCCCAGCTGGCTTTTGGTCTCGGTTTGGTCCAGTATTTCCTCACTATGTTCCCTTCCTTATGTTTTTGAATGGTGCCATTATATGTTGGAAGTATATGATCTGCTTTTTTATTTTACTGAGGATTACAGTTAAGAGATTGCATGAATCTCAGAAGAGACTTTAAACTTTGAACTATAAAACATTGTTGAGACTGTGGAAGATTTTTGAAGTTGGATTAAATGTATTTTGTGTTATAATATTTTTATAAGTTTATGGGAGCCAGAAGTGGAATGTGGCAGTTTGATGTAATTGGCTCCCATACTATCATAGGGAGTGGCACTATTAGTAAGTGTGGCTATATTGTTGTAGGTATGGCCTTGTTGGAGAAAGTGTGTCACTGTGGGGGTGGACTTTGAGGTTTCCTATGCTCAAGATAATTCCCAGTGTCTCAGTCCACTTCCTGTTGCCTTCTGTTCAAGATGTAGCTAGCACCATGTTTGCCTGCATGCCACAATGCTCCCTGGCGTGATGATAACAAACTGGACCTCTGAACTGCAAGATGCTATATTAATTAAATGTTTTCCTTTATAAGAGTTGCCATGTTATGGCATTTTTTCACAGCAATAGAAACCCTAGCTAAGACAGATATTAAATGTTTTATCTTTTTAAAATTTGTGATATAACCAATTAATATGTTTTATTTTAATATATCCTATGAAGTTAAGAAAGAGAGAATGTTTTTAAACAACACAATCCTAGTCCTTTGACTTCTACTAAAATATATGAGCTTCTTAATTTCAGTTGTTAGATTTTAATTTGAGGAAAATAATTTGTGATGTCTATTTAGTGAAATTTAAGTTATTTTCTCTGTCATTAATAAGATCAGCAAGAAAATGTTTCTATCAATAGGGAACTAATACAAGAACTATATTGACTCACAATATAGGCCTTGGAATATAAAAAGTATAAAAAGACAGAATGTTTTTGACATTATTCAACATGTGAAAAGTTTAGAGCAACCTAAAGAGAGTAAATTGGAAACCCATGACTAATTCAAATAAGTGTTACTCAATTTGGACTCCATTTAAAGCAGGTCAGTTAAATATGACTATTGTTCTTTAGGTAGGAATAAACATGGAAGCATTTAGAAACTTTGTTGCATGCAATTAACATATGTATGTTAATTGCTATACATAATTATTTATTTAAAGATAAACATGTAAGTATATAAATTTATAAATCTATATGTTTATATATCCATATAAAATTTATTATAATTATAAGCATAATTATATTTATACATAATTATACATAATTTTACATATAACATGTATATTTATGTTGTTGACTTAAAATTGCAATGAAAACTTAAGTTTCTAAGGGGAAAATGTAGACTATTTTTTAGAAGATTGTAAATTTATAAGAGCATGTGATATAATGAGGTTTGTTTATAATGAAGCTGACACACAGTATACAGAGCAAAACTCAGAGTTTTGAATATTTAAAGAAGATTCAACTACTATTGAGCAAAGAATGAGAAGACAAGAAAAGCACAGGGAGTATCCAGGATATGAAATGTGATCCCTGAGACTCTGAATCGAATCCTCTTCCTGTCCTGGGTTTGGCAGTTGCTGGCTGTTTAAGTATTCTGGCTTCCTATGAAAATTTCTAACTGGGGACACAATGCATGCATCAGTCTGGAAGCAGCAGGTAGCCAACACAGAAGAGTTTCCAAAAACAATTTCAGTGTTAGAAAAATATGTGTTCCTAACCAGATATAAAATTCAAGTACATTTCCTTATTGACAGTTTATGTTTTGCCTTTCAATATGGTAATCTCAGATTGTATGTAGAAGTATGCATAACAATGCCAATGCTAGACATTCTAAACATTTCCCCTTCTGTGTTATTGACTTGTCTTATTTTTTAATTAGAAAAATAACATCTACCTCAAATGTTCAAAATAATAGATAATGTTAAGATATGTATGTTGTCAGGGCTGACCATTTGGTATTGGATAACCAATTGGTATGCTCTTCCCTGGGGAAGAGTATTTCTTCACCTCTCAGCATTCCTTATTCTGTATGCAGAGTTTGAAGCCTTGTGGGCTTTTCCATTTACTTTTGCATGTTTATTGTTGTTGTCCTTGTTTAGCTAATCTATATGCAGGAATGCATGGAGGGGTATATGGGAGGGTGTGGAGAGAGGGAAGCAAAGGAAGAAATGTTGCAATTATAGTTACAAAGAACAAAAAAAGAAATTAATGTTTAAGTATTCATTAAAAGTAATCAGAGTTTAAAGTGCCAACCATTATATTTTCATGAAGAGAAAGATTGGTTTATATTTTCCCTTCAAATAAAATGAAATTGAATATTTAAGGAAAAAACAAAACAAGTAAGCTTATTAATTAGTATTTCGTTTTCCAGCATATACCCAAGTATTTATACTTTTCCTAATGTCTTGGATCTCAGGAAATCATATAGAATTTTAAAAAGTGGATAAAATTGACTACTCATTGAATCAAAGTTCCAGTTGAGAGCGATAGCTCAGACAGTAAATTGTTTGCTGTACAGAGATGAGGAACTAAATTCAATCTGTGGTATGTAAGAGAAACCAATATATTTAATCCCAGCCCTGGGAAGTCTGAGGAAGGCAAGTCACAGGTCCCTGGGAATTGGTGACTAGCCCATCTAGATTAATTAATGATCACCAAGTACAATGTCAGTAAAGAAGGTAGAGGAAACAGAGGGTCATACTGGGAACTGATTTGTGGCTTCTGTACTCTCAGGCAAATTTATACACAATTTACTTACAACTGTTCACACAAGAACATGCAAACACATAAGAACAGGTACAACCAGACACAGAAAATCAGTGACTAAATTAAAGGAAGTATGGCCCACAGAATCAAGTAAGCAGGACTCATATGGGCTCACAGAGATTGAAATGGCAATCACAGCCCATGCAAGGGTCTGAGCTAGGTCTTCTTCATATAATTATGCATGTTGACTTGATATTTTTGTAGGACTCCTATTAGTGGTAGAGGGAATGTCTCCTGCTCTTTTGCCTGCTTTTGGGACACTTTTCTTCCTACTGGATTGCCTCACAGAGCCTTGATAAGAAGGTTTGTGCCTCGTCTTAGTGCATCTTATTGTGCCCTATTACTTTGATGTCCCTTGGAGGCCTGCTCCTTTCTGTGGGGAAATGGGCATGGAGGAGGGGGTGATGGTGGGTCTGGGGGAGAAGGGAGGTGGTGGTTAACTGGGAGGAATGATGGGAGGGGAAGCGACTCTTGGGATGCATTGTATGAGAAAATAAAATTAAAAATAAAAAAATTATGTACACTTCAGTTCAAAAGGTAGTTTAGGACAGTAGTGTTGAGACCTTTTCTTTCTTTCCTTCTTTCCTTCCTTCTTCTTTTTCCCATTCCTTGGGGTGCAGGGATTGAGACTCCCTGTAAAAATGTTGCTCCTCTGAGAGTTGTCCTAATAGGAATGCAGACACAGGTCTTCTTCTGATCCATAGATAGGAAGGGATAGTGGAGAGAATGAGAAGAATAGAGAATTAAAAAGAATTAAAATCCTTTATGACAAAAGAAGCTATCATTAATCCAATTGGATTTTACAATAGCCTTACATTATGCTAGTGTTTAATGAAAGCATTGTATAATTGTGTTAATATTCACAGGGGTATTAGAAAAGAGGCCATGCTTTATATGATATTTTCCTCATTGGCCAATGATTTCTATAACTTGATATTTTAAAGGCAAAATGAGGGGTCATATTCAAAAGTAATAAACTTTATTCCTTGAGTGACTCCAAGAACTTAGTAGCATTTGGATTGTTCACAGAATTTGATTTTTAGTGTTGTTAACCTTTTTCTTTTTTTTAACGCCAGAAGCTTCTTCAATTATTTTTATTACCAAGACAGGACCTCAGAGAGGTTTTTCTTTTGACTTAATTCAGGTTAGAAACATTGCCCAATGTTTTGTTTTAATTTAATTTAATTTAGTTATTGTTTGCATTATGTTTAGGTGAGAATTGTTTACTACAAGGTGAGTCTATGAGGATTCAGAGCACTCTCAACTCCCATAGATGTCTTTGTCTTAAAATCAAAGACTAAGCAACTCGGCAATACTGCAAGTGTGAAATAACACTGCTGTTCAGGATCCTGGTGTTCTTGGGGCAGTGCAGAGCAGAGGCTGCTCTGGGTTGCCACCTCCCTCTTTTTCCTTCTTGTTGTTTAGATATGATTGTATGTGTGTCTAAGGGCTAGATACAATTTTCAGTTTGTTTTCGCATACAAGTTTTGTATGGAGGTGAAGGTTCCTTTTCTGCTTTTAAAGCTTCATAAAAAGAACGTTTCTCAAGTAAAAAGCATAATTATTTAGTAGTATAGGACTAATGGGAGCTACCAAATGAAACTATTGTGGAAATTATTCTATTTTCTTAGTTTTAAGCTACATTACTCCCTTTCATTGAGGTACTATATTTGAAAGTCAGTCATGAGCTTTAAAACAACAACAGAATCAAAGTAGCAAATTCAGTCTTTTCCTTCCAAGTCCCAAAACACTGAACAGGATCATCAGGGACAGAGGATGATGGGATATTGGAAGATTATGGTCAGTTTACTAGAATGATATGTTTGGGAAATGCATTATATTACATGATAAAAGTACAGAAAAATGAATTATGGCCTTAAATATTTTTATTCTTCTTATTATTAATATTACTGTTATTATTATTTTATTTCCCCATGGTGACTGCAAGTATGATCCAACTGATGCATCTAAATCAGGAGATCAGGCACAGGCTCTAGTGTGATTCACATCAATTGCCAATAAAGAAAATGAACCTACATACTTGCCTACAGGTAAATCTTGTGGGGACATTTTTTTTTTTAAACTGAGAATAGATTTTTAATACAATATATTCTGATTATGGTCCAGAACATTCTTCTTTACTTTGTTATTGTTCAGAATTGTTTTAGCTGTCCAGTGTGTGTGTGTGTGTGTGTGTGGAGGGGGATTGTGAGTGTGTGTTTCTATATGAAGTTGAAAAGAATCCTTTCCATTTCTGTGTTGAAAACTTGTGTTAAAATTTTGATGGGAATTGTATTGACTCTCTACTGCTTTTAGCGGAACAGTCGTTTTTACTATTTTAATCCTACTGACCTCTGATCTTGGGAGATCTTTACATCTTATTATATCTTTTTCAATTTCTTTTCAGTGTCATAAAATTTTTATCATACAAGTTTTATGTTACCCAAGATATTTTATATTTTTGAGTCTGTTGTGGAAGTGTTGTTTTCATGATTTCTTCCATAGTCTGTTTCTATATACAGAGGCTACTGATTTTTATGAGTTAAGTTTGTATCCAGCCATGTTGCTGAAAGTGTTTATCGGCTACAGGAGTTTTCTGGTAGAATTTTAGGGTCACTTTTGTATGCAATCATATCTTCTGCAAACAAAGGTATTTTTACTTCTTCCCTTCTTAGTATATTCCCTTGGTGTCATTCAGTACACCAATGGTCAGGTTGCCTACCATCTCCTAAGTGTCACTAGCTGATATTTGTGTAATTGGTTCTGGTACTAATATGGCCAAGTGTTAAAATAAACAAACAAAAAGCAGATTTGTTTCTATAGAACAAATATTATGAAAATACATTATACTGTCTTAAAATCTAGGATCACATAAGGTTAAATAACTCAAATAATTCTATTAGCAATTTTTGCCTCACTGATTAAAGTATCTGAGAAAATGGCTTGAAAGAAGTAAACATTTGTTTTGACTCAGAGGTTGTAGTCCATGGCTGCTTGCATTCATTACATCTAGGTTGGGCTTCTGCCATATTCTCATTAAGGCTGGCTGTGGGAGCCTGTGGTGCAGCTATTGCTCATCCTATGCTGTGAAAAAAAAAAAAAAAAAACAAACCAAGAATCAAAGAGAAAGGAAAGAGACTACAGCCAGTTGTAACCTTCAAAGGCATGACCCCCCTACTTCCTCAAGCTGGGCACTGTTTTCTAAAATGTTTACAACCTGAGAAGGCAGAATCATTAGCCAGCATCTAAGTGTTCAACCCATGAGGCCATGGGGCACATTTCATATTCAAATCATAACTTTAAGTAAAGAGATGTCAAAGTCTACAATTTAGTTCAAAATGCTGGAAGTATTTCTTATTTAAATGATTTAATAGGCATGAAATAGCAATATCAAAGTTTAATTATATATATAATATATATGTATAAATATGCTAAGTTTGCAGTACATTTGAGTACTAAATAAATGAAAGTTTAAATAAAATATAAATATTTTGGTAGATAAGACAAGAATAATTTAGTTTTCTTGTGAGTGGAATCAAATGTTTTACATTGGAGTAACACTTAGTATTTGGGTACTGTATTTCATATGATTCAATGTTTTATTATAAGTTAAATAATGAATAGTTCAGGATGAAATAAATAGCTTAACTTCAAAGTTTTCCAATATTATACTAATCAAACTTTTCATAAATGATGCCTAAGAAAAATATTTTTAAATGCCTTAAATTGTAATATCTCCTTTAAATAAAGTTAAATAAAACACTACCATTTCAGAAAGTAGGCTACACAGTACCAATTTATTTTTTTAATTATTAAAATGTTTCCTTGGCTTTTTATGAATTCATTCTAGTAGCATTCCTATTTCACATAATTTTCCTGTGTAAAAATCCAATCTTATTTCAACTACACATACACATTTATAATCTGCTCTCAGCGCAAAACATGACTTTTTAGATTCCGTGTACTTTCCCAGTTTTCTCATTTAAATAAAAAAAATGAAGAAAAATCACTTTTCTTTTATTGCAATTAAGAAGGCTTACTGGATATATGTAATTTTTATGTAAAGCAACTAATTTTTCCTGAAAAAATTACAAGAAAAAAAAACTATTTATTTTGAAAGTGAGTACTGTGACTCTTTCTTGTCCCCCTGTGAAGCATTACCAACAACAAAAACATCCAATCTTTTTATTTTGTGATTTCCAGCCTTATACAATGGTAATCAGTGGCTGAAGAAAGCCAGCCGCCGACATTCCTTCTGACAAGAACTGCGTATGATCACAGGAGCAATTAGAGACAAGCTAATTTATGTTTGTATCCTGAGATTTTGGAAACTAACAAGCAAGCAAAACAGACTCTCAGATTTGCTCCCATTTTCTAAGCTCATTTATCAGGAAAATCTTAGAGGATGCCAGCAATATGCCTTATTAGTAAAATAAACTGAACCCCCCCTGGCTTGTGTCATGCTCCAGTGCAAACAACAGAACTTACTGCAGGGAACAGAAAGAAACTGATTCTCAGTGGAGGAGCTCAGCACAAAAACAGTGGGCTCACTTTGTGGATACAGCAGTGGCCTTTGAAATGAAATCAGATCACCAAATTGATAAACATTTACCTTAAGTAAATATTTTGTCATAGAACATGCTAGTATTGGCATCTTAAGACTATTTGGATTGCAAAAGTTCAATGTATCACCTTTCCATAAACTATAATTAATTCTTAATAGATATTATTTATAAATAGCTTTAATAGCTACATGAAAACTGTTAGCAAAATCACAATGTAAAGTTTCATTTTTGCATATAATTAAATAAAATTATGAACTAATGAACCAAAATGTCAACCAGTTTTTCAGAGTTGGTTGTAGAAGTTCAACAAGCTTAAAACTGAATGTCCCATTTAAAAACATATACTTTGGGGCTGGAGAGAGGCTCAGCAGCCAGAGCATTTGCTGGTTTTATGGAGGAGCCCAGCTCACTTCCCAGCACCCACTTCAGGTGGTTTACAAGTGCTTGGACCTCCAGTTTCAGGCTGATCTCCCTCTTCTGGCTCCCACATAAATACAAATTAAACATTTAAAAATATCCTTGATTCAGCTTATACATTTATCTCTTTAAACTTGAAACTTATTTGTTAGTGTGTCTAAAATCACTGGTACTAGGGATTTAAGACTATTGGTAGAAGCCTTGGATGGCATGAAGGTGATTCTAGATTTGTCCTATAACAACCTCAAACAAACAAACATGGCTTAAAAGTAATAATCAAGGGTAATATAATCAGTAGCACCTCATGACAAATTTATTCACTTATTTATCTATTATTTCAGTTTTAGAAACAGCCTCTAACGTATCCCAGATTGGCCTTAAATTCACTTATGTAGCTGTAGCTGGTCCTGATCCTCCTGGAACCACCTCTCATGTGCTGGTTTTACTAGTATGCACAAGCACACAGATAGTATTTGTGAATTTCACCCATGTAAATTTTAGTTCAACAACAAATTTTTTTTGAATATTTGTAGATTTTTAAAATGCCAATCTGGGGATGTGTGGTGATATTTTGTGCGCTAAGATGTAAAGCTTGCCTAGACATGAGAGTGTGGAACTAGCCACTAGTTAACCATAGAGACCAGGCAGTGGTGGCATACACCTTTACTCCCAGCACTTGGAATCTCTTGCCTTTGATCCCAGTACTTGGGAAGCACATGCCTTTAGTCCCAGCACTAGAGAGGTGGAGACAGGAAGTGATATGGCTGAGCAAAGAGAAGAATATAAGGTGGGCGGAGATGGGAGCTCAGTCCCTTTTCAGGCAGAGGAGTTGGCGAGGTAAAAGGTGGCTGTGGCTTGCTCCTTTGTTTCTTTGATCTTTCAACATTTATCCTGATATCTGGCTCCTGGTTTCTATTAGTAAGACCAATTAGGATTCATGCTACAGGGATAACTAGACTAAGCAGTAGAAGAAGACCCACATGCCTGCCTGGGGTTCTCTGCCCTGGGTGGCTAGGGGAAAACATGGGCTGCCTGTCACCTTACAGTGCCTGGAGGTCAGGCACTATTATGGTGAGCAAATATATGGTGGAGTATGGAAGAGAGAGAAACAGAAATGTTCATGTCCTGTGGAAAGAGGCAGATCTGAAAAGGTAAAGGAAGGTGGTGTGTAGAGAGCTGAGGTGGGTGGCCTGCATGCCACCTGGGGCCATGTTGATGCCTGGGCATGGGCTGCTGCCAAAGGCCATGTCTGGGCTTGTGGCCCTGCCATAGACTTGGTCTCTGTTGATGTCCTTGGCTCCTGTTACCACCAAAGACTGACAGGATTGGGCTGCACAGAGGTGGTCCTTAACCTCCCTGGTTGCAACATTAGGGAGAACTAACCCTATTCCTCATTGACTGCAGCACTCGGGAAAGTGGGTCCTGCACCTCACCTTGGCATCACAGTGGAGCTGACCCTGTTTACAGGATGGAGGCTAAGCCAGTCCTGAGAATGTGAGCTTGAGAAATCTGGCCCTGTCCCTCATCTGCTCTAAGATGATATGGGTGAGGGAAAGAAATCTCTCACCCCTCACCACCTGTGGCAGGTGGGAGAGCTGGACCTGGTGGTGTAGGTATGTATAAGCCTGTCTATGGTGTGAGAACAGGAGAACTAGCTGCAACCCTTTAGCTTATTACTTAGGGTGAACTAGCTTTGGCAGCATTGGGGAGCTCACCCTGGCACCCTAGTGGTGAAGATTAGAGAGATTGGTAAAGATTAGAGATTAGTGGACAGGATGACCAACCTATCAACCACCCAGGCCCAGAATAGGGCCTAGGAGTTGGTCTATCCCAACATCTGCCCCACCTAAGAACTGCTGCAGCATGTGAGGGGCTGGTCCTGCAGATCCAAAGCTTCAGGATCTTCACGACACAGGTCAATATGATATCCAGAAGGAGTCCCAGTGAGAGTCCAGCATCAATAGTGTAGCAGAAATCAGCGCCCTTATATCAGACGAATGACACATGCCAATGTTTGCTTGCAAGCAAAAATGCATAGACTAATGGGTTTACTGTGTGACTATGTCACATTACAGTTTCCATGATGAAATTTTTCTTTCTTTTAAATTTTATTTTGTTCTTTGTTGAGGGGAGGTTGTAAAGGCAGAGGGTAGATGAAAAGGGATGGGAAGATGAGTGGGATTGAGATACATAATGTGAAATCCACAAAAAAAAATCAATAAAAAGTTAAATTAGAAAAAATGTTAATCAGGGGAAGTAGTAAGACATATCATATTTTCATATTGATACTGTGAAACTAACATGGAAGTTAGCACAGGTAAACACACATGTTTTGTGATACCACATACACATTTAAAAGTACTAAATAATACCGGATACTTTTAGTAATTACACAGTATAGCATATAAACAATCCCCATCTGACAATCTATGTCAGAGGCTGATCTTAGAACACAAATACATGTTGTGTCATTTAGCCTAAGAGGTAGGTATGGTATTCACTTATTAGATGGGAAATTGATGCACCTAGAAGTGATTTGCTCTAGGTGATAGTGTATAGTTTTAAAGTCCACTTTCTTTGGAAATGGTGACATTTGCTGTGAATTTATCCAATTTCTTGTGAAGAATTTTTGATTACTCTAGTCAGAATGACATCATAAATGTGGATAATAGGTTGTAGAGAATTCATGTTATATTTTTTCTGTTTTGTTTTATATATGGCATTTCATCTAAGGTTTATATATATACATATATATTTGTTAATATAAATATATATATTTATGTGTGCATTTTTTCTGTATGTTTGTGTAGATATACACATGTCTGCAATACATTTTCTGTATTCACAAAGTGTTCATTTTAATGGCTACTATCATCAATGCTTATAAAATCAAGGTTTTAGGATAAAATTCATTAATCTTCCAAAGTTCTGAATGTTAGAATTCTGCTTCCAGTTTGTGGCAATGCTGATGTTTTCAGAAGGAAACACAGCCTCAGCCTCACTTCTACTGTTTAGTTTTGTGATGCCTCATCATTCCTTCTCTACAGATCCATACCACCATCCTTCCATTCTCATGAAGTATGCTCATGTAATAAATCAAGCATGCATATTCTTCCTATTTTAGAGAGTTAGTTTGGAAATTTACATCTTGGTTACTGAGTGTTAGTGTATAAGGGAAATGCTGTATATAGGTACCAGAAGCTAGAAAGCTTCAGTGAGTGGATTTATTGGTTTGCCTAAGAAATGCTATAAATTTATTGGCTTAGACCACAGATAGTAATTCTCTCATAGTTTGGAGGCTAGAAGCACAAAATCTGAGTGTTTGCAGAGCCTTGCTCACTCTGAAACTGGCACTGGGATGCATCCTTTCTTCCTAGCTGTTTTTGCAATCTGTTCTTTGATGTCCTTAGACATCTTTTCATTTCACTGTGCCAAGTGGCCTTCTTATGTTTCCTGATAGCATCTTGCCTCTGTCTCCATGTCCCAATTCCTATTTTAGAAAAAAAATGATTCATATAGAAATGGCCTCACTAATAATCTTGTAACTTGATTGTACAATTAAAGTCCTTATTTTCAAATAAGACCTCATTCTGTTACTAGGATTAAGACTTCAAGCATCTTTTCCAGAAGGGATACATTTGAACTCCAAAATGTCTATTGTATGTGCTATACTTCTAACTCTATTTTGCTTGAAGAAAGGAAACTTTGACTGTAACAATATTATTTTCCAGATAACCACTTCATGAACTGCTGACTCAAAACATCTCCTATCTCAAAGGGAAGAGAGTCATCTTTTCCTTGAGTCAAAGACTGCTTACCATGACTCAGGAACACTTACGAAAGTTGACGTAGAAATTTCTACTCTAAATACTATAATCACTCCCAAGTACTTACCTATGCTCAATAATAAACATTCATAGAATTTTCAATATTTCCCAAAATTAAGATCAAATAAAAATAAATGTTAGTAAGTTTTTAAATATAATGGTAAAATGATTATTATTTTACATTTTTGAGACAGGGTCTCCAGCAGCTTAGATTGGCCTCTGGACTTCCTATGTAACTGAGGATGGCTTCACTTTACCTTTCTGCTCCTCTTGCCTCTGCTTCCTAAGTACTGGAAGTACAGACATGTGTCACCATGCTCTGGTTGTAAATTGCTAATCCTAGAACCTCATGTTTCCACTATTCTGGGCAAGCAAACTCTCTACCAACTGAGGTCCAGTTTCTCTAGGTCCTTTATTTCCCTGAAATTTTGTTTGGAGTATTTTATTAGTTTCTATGTTTGTGCTGCCTTTGTTCTGTCTGTTCATGCCTGCTATTCAACTTTTCAAAATGTTTTTTGAACATCCCAGCCCTCAAAATATTTTAATCATGCCAGGCGGTGGTGGCGCACGCCTTTAATCCCAGCACTCGGGAGGCAGAGCCAGGCGGATCTTTGTGAGTTCGAGGCCAGCCTGGTCTCCAAAGCGAGTTCCAGGAAAGGCGCAAAGCTACACAGAGAAACCCTGTCTCGAAAAACCAAAAAAAAAAAAAAAAAAAAAAAAAAAAAATTTTAATCATTATCTAGAACAAGAAAGATGTCTGTATACTAATTTAAATAAAAGGCATGAATTGTTATATAATTAATACTAATTGTGGAGCCATATAGAAGTTTTGACACTATCATAAAACTGTATCAATATTCATGTTAGAACATGAAGCAATTACAGGAAAACTCCATGAAAGAAATAAGGGGGCTATGGTTGGGGCTGCCTTCATTGTTACTTCCAGATAAGAAAGGAAATGAGTGAGTTCAGTATTGACAAAAGTTGATAAGCAACATAGTGTTCTTTCTTCTTTCATTAATCTCTAAACCTCCTTTCCTTGTTTTCATATATATATATATAATGCACAACAGCTTAAACAATACATAGCTCTAAGACTGTAATCTAGAATTAAGTCTGTTCTTAGAGCAAGCTGAGGTGTTTATATTTTTGTTTTGCTTTTGTTTCTTTTTTTGCTTGTTTGTTTTGCCTTGTCACTAAAAGAGAAAAAAGAGAGCTCAGGAGAAAAAATATAGAAAGTGTTTGAAATTCTAAAGATCTATTTAAAATAAAAAATGTTTACAGAAGTATGACTGTGGCAATTTTGTTTTTTCTAGATTAATGATCTAAAGACTTCAGTATTGTTATAGGATTAAAATATTGGGATTATCTACCTTTAAAGTAGGTTTAGTATTTGTTTATTTGCTAATGGTGAGAGGAATCAAACAGAAACTATAAAAATGTAAAGCTTTTTGTAAGGACTACATTTACAGTGATTTTTCTTGTTTTGGCCTGTAATTCATTATATGTATATGTACTTTTTTTTAATAAACACTTTCTTTTGTAGGATCTAACTAATTCATTGTGTATGTTGGGGCTGCTTTTCAGATGGCTGATTAGTAGTGAAATGTTGCTATCTGGTGGATATACTTGGAATTACAGTTCATTTTTTTTGACTAACATGAAAACTTAAAGAATATTTAGTATTTTTTCTTCTGGGAAAACACTTAGAAATCTCCCCTACAATGCTTGATATATGCAATGCATTTCCCTGGTTGTCCTGTAACTTCACTTACAGACTAGGCTAGGCTTGGACTCTTAGAGATCTGCCTACCTTTCACTCCTAAGTACTGGAATTAAAGGCTCATGTCACAACCTGCTAGCATACAATGCATTAACTATAAGCCACCCATGATGTAATATATCAATGGACTAAACTCCTTCTACCTAACTCCATACACATTCACAAGATCTTTTCTTCTGTCTTCCTGACCTAATTTTTACCTTTGTAATTATTATTATACAGTCTTCTAGATCTGCATTTTAGATTCTGTCTGTGCTGAGTCATAAGACACATATTAATGTGCCTGAATTATTTAAACACTGACTTCCAGGTTTATTCATATTCTCATACAGAGAAGACTTCATTCTTTTTATGACCCAATATTTGCCCACTGTATAAGGTACCACTTACTGTTTCTCACAGTATCTTGACTGCTGTGAGTGAGAAGTCAATGATCATAAGACTGCAAATGTATCTTCAAAATACTAATTTTCTTTCTGAGTCTGGGTTACCTCACTCAGGATGATTTTTTCTAGATCCATCCATTTGTCTGCAAACCTCATGATGTCATTGTTTTTCTCTGCTGAGTAGTATTCCATTGTGTATATGTACCACATTTTGCTGTGGAATGTTCTGTATGGCAAATGTGTTGCTGATTAGTCAATAAATAAAACACTGATTGGCCATTGGCTAGGCAGTAAGTGTAGGCGGGACAAGGAGGAGAATAAAGCTGGGAAGTGGAAGGCTGAGTCAGAGAGACACTGCCAGCTGCCATGATGAGAAACAGCATGTGAAGATGCCGGTAAGCCACGAGCCATGTGGCAAGGTATAGATTAATAGAAATGGATTAATTTAAGCTGTAAGAACAGTTAGCAAGAAGCCTGCCACGGCCATACAGTTTGAAACCAATATAAGTCTCTGTGTTTACTTGGTCGGGTCTGAGAGGCTGTGGGACTGGCAGGTGAGAGAGATTTGTCCTGACTGTGGGCCAGGAAGGAAAACTCAAGCTACAAATGGCGTCCAACGTGGTGGCAAGAATTTCCACCTAAAAACTGAGAAAAAAGATTCTAAAACGGAGCTAAAAACAGTTCCTAATTGTCTCTCTCAAATGAGCGGCAGCTGCTGGTTTGAGTTACTGTGGCGGGAATGAGTCCTCTGCAAGTGGTACATTAAGCTGCGTGGTGGATTTAGCCTTTTCAGGTACAAAACAAAAAAAGAGGTTTCTGGACTACACGCTGCTTAGATAAAAGCATAGACCCATGATAGCTCCCAGAGCTGGTGGTAAACGTAGCCATGTTGGGAAGCTGAGGTGGGTGGAGCCAGCAGCCACAGCTGCTGCAGTTTAAAGCAACAGATTCACAATAAGACAGATTCAGATGTAATAGTTTACAATGTGTGTAAAATATACGTAGGCTTGAAAGAGACAAAAAAGGTGATATATACAGTTATAGAAACAAATACATACTTTTAAAAAATAAAGTCTTTAAAGAGACAGTTAAATTAATATAGAAAATAAGCCACGTAAAGATGAATATTACACAGAGAATCTGGATTGTGTTGTCTTTGGGATTCTTAACTGCAGAGAGATATTTGATTGTAAAGGAAGCTGAGTTAAACCAATATGTATACTTTAAAGATACCTTGACTTCAAAATTTGGATGTAAGGATATGTTGCTTTGGAAAGGAGACTCTGCTTTTGTTCTCACAGAAAGCCAAAGGCTATGGATTTGTTCCAGATTAAGATACATCAGGTTTGACCAGCCAAGACCCCCTGAAAGGTCTCCGATGACACCATGGCCGAAATGATCCAACATCCAGAATCGTTTCAAGGCAACTGGATCAGACGATACACCCTCATGGACTATTCCATAATCCTAAAATTTTCTTTGTGTCCCCATAAGATACAGCACCCCCCTCCAGCAGGAAGTAGTAAGAGAAGCTACGCCCGAATTCCCAAATTATATGTAATTTTACTTTGTTAAGGTTAAAACCTTCCTTTTTGAAAAAAAAAATGGGGGAAGTGCTGTGGGATGTTCTGTATGGCAAATGTATTGCTGATTAGTCAATAAATAAAACACTGATTGGCCATTGGCTAAGCAGGAAGTGTAGGCAGGACAAGGAGGAGAATAAAGCTGGGAAGTAGAAGGCTGAGTCAGAGAGACACTGCCAGCCGCCATGATGAGAAACAGTATGTGAAGATGCCGGTAAGCCACGAGCCATGTGGCAAGGTATAGATTAATAGAAATGGATTAATTTAAGCTGTAAGAACAGTTAGCAAGAAGCCTGCCACGGCCATACAGTTTGAAACCAATATAAGTCTCTGTGTTTACTTGGTTGGGTCTGAGAGGCTGTGGGACTGGCAGGTGAGAGTGATTTGTCCTGACTGTGGGCCAGGCAGGAAAACTCAAGCTACAACATTTTGTTTATCCATTCTTCAGTTGAATGGCATCTAGGTTGTTTCCAGGTTCTGGCTATTACAAACAATGCTGATATGAACATAGCTGAACAAGTGCTCTTGTGGTGTGGTTGAGCATTCCTTGGGTATATGCCCAAGAGTGGTATAGCTGGATCTTGGGGGAGATGGATTCCCAATTTTCTAAGAAAGCACCATATTGATTTCCAGAGTGGTTGTACAAGCTTGCATTCCCACCAGCAGTGGAGGAGAGTTCCCCTAGCTCCACATCCTCTCCAGCATAAACTGTCTTCAGTGTTTTTGACCTTAGCCATTCTGAGGGGTGTAAGGTGGTATCTCAGAGTTGTTTTGATTTGCATTTCCCTGATGATTAGGGATGTTGAGCAATTCCTTAAATGTCTTTCAGGCATTTGAGTCTCCTCTGTTGAGAATTCTGTATAGAACTGTTTAGTTCTATAGCCCATTTCTTAATTGGACTGTTGGACATTTTGATGTCTAATTTCTTGAATTCCTTATATATTCTGGATATCAATACCCACTCATAGGAAGATACTAGATATGGAACAAGGATGACTAGACTGCTACTCACATCACCAGGGAGGCTACCTGGAAAACAGGACCCCAAGAAAGACATGGGGATCGCCCAATGACGGAGAAATGGGAGAGATCTACATTAACAGCCTGGACATTAGTGGGGGTAATGAAGGGCAAGGGTCAAGGGAAAGAGAGCTTGGGGGAGCGGGAGATCCCAACTGGATCAAGAACAGAAAGGGAGAACAAGGAATAGGAGACCATGGTAAATGAAGACCACATGAGAATAGGGAGAAGCAAAGTGCTAGAGAGGCCCACAGAAATCCACAAAGATACCCCCACAACAGACTGCTGGCAATGGTCGAGAGACAGCCCGAACTGACCTACTCTGGTGATGGGATGGCCAAACACCCTAATTGTCATGCTAGAAACCCCATCCAACTACTGAGGGATCTGGATGCAGAGATCCATGGCTAGGCCCCCGGGTGGATCTCTGGGAGTTCAATTAGTGAGAATGAGGAGGGTTTATATGAGCGAGAATTGTTGAGACCAAGGTTGGATAAAGCACAGGGAAAAATAGCCAAATGAATGGAAACACATGAACTATGAACCAATGGCTGAGGGGTCACATCAACTGGATCAGGCCCTCTGAATGGATGAGACAGTTGATTGGCTTGATCTGTTTGGGAGGCATCCAGGCAGTGGGACCAGGTCCTGTGCTCATTGCATGAGTTGGCTGTTTGAAACCTGGGGCCTATGCAGGATTGCTTGGCTCAGCCTGGGAGGAGGGAACTGAACCTACCTGGACTGAGTCTACCAGGTTGATCTCAGTCCACAGGGGAGGCTTTGCCCTGGAGTAGGTGGGAATGGGGGGTGGGCTGGGGGGAAGGTGAGGGGGGCCGGAGGGGGGAGAACAAGAGAATCCGTGGCTGATATGTAGAACTGAATTGTATTGCAAAATAAAAATAAAAAATTTAAAAAAAAAGAAAAAAAAAGTTAAAAAAATACTAATTTTATTTCTGTTGTATAGACATGCAGTAGTGAGATTACTGCTATATATTTTGAAGACCCTTTTTAATTACTGAATGATACTTATACTGGTGCTCATAATGACTCTATTCATTATGTTCCCACTGATGGTGCATTCTGAGTGATTACTTTATAAGTGGTTGTGAGGTCTGTGGGACTGGGCAGGACTGGAGAAAACTCCAGCTACAGTCAAGTTGCTGTTTAAACACACATACTTATGCACACTTTCATTCATATATACACCCTGGGTTGTTTAGAGAATGAATACCAAGTGCTCTGTCAAGAGTGAATATCAATGGCTTTTACATTGCCTGTTGTCATTTTGTTTGAAACTGACCTTCATATCAAAGCTTTTGAAATGTTCCCTTTGAGAGAATTTAAGACTTCAGCTAAGTCATTTCCTGTTGTTATGTATATGCTAGAGTTTTAGTGCTAATTCATCTGGATGTTACAGGCACACTGTAAACTTCAGCTTGATTAAACCTCTTCCCTAGACTAGAGCAATTCAATAGGTGTGCTAAAGGATCATTATAGGATGAGGAACTTCCTCTAAGCATTTATAAGACCTTGTGACCTCATTTTTACTTCTCTGTTTCATGACACTTAGAGTAAATATTTACACGTTTCATTCAATCACTCAGAGATTTCTCAGTATTGTAAGGCAGTGTGCTTTAAAACTATGCTATCTTATGAGAGTGCGACCTTGGGATTCAGATAGAGACAGACCATCGACATTGAATACTGTTATGAGTAAATAGACAATAGGTTAAAAATACCAATCTCTTCTTGAGTTAAATCACCCAAACACATCATACACACCTTTGGTTAACTTTTAGAAAAAAGAAATCAGAGTTTACAAACCAAACAGGGCATGTGTACAGACTATAGTTTAGCTGTCAGTTCCCTGTAATTTTGCTGTTGCTTGCGGGGATATTTTATTTGTGCTCTAACAAATAAAGCATGCCTGAAAATCAGAAGGAGGAGCTAGCCACTAGTTAAACATGGAGGTCTGGAGGTCTGTACAGACAGACAGGAAGTGAGGGAGCTGGACAGAGAGAGGGAGTGATAAGGCAAGGTAGAGAGAGGAGCTCACTCTCTTTGGGCAGAGGATTTTGTAGGGGTAAGAACTAGTGCCTTGCTGCTCTGCCTCTTTGATCTTTCAGCTTTTACTCCAATATCTGCCTCTGGGTTTTTTTGTTATAAGACCTTTTAAGACTCGTGTTACAATTCCTGAGTGAGTATTATAACTTACAGACTTGAATTAGAGGACCAAGAGGTGTACTGTATCAATGTTTAGCATTTTGCTATAGCTTTCTTCTTTAGCCTCGTGTTTATTATTTGTTTTTCTTTTTTGTTTTGGGAAAAGTTGTGTTTTGTATACATATATGGTTGGCAAAATGGCATTTGTTGAAAAGAGGTTCAATCCACAAAAGAATGGTTATAGGTCTCATCTGATGAATAGTTCTAATGAAGTAACTACCAGGCTGAAGCCACCTTGATTTACGTAATTTATGATCTACATGATTTATGCCTTAGTGACACAAAAAAGAAAAAGGCCAAGTCTGCAAGGAAAGCTACTTCTCTGGTATTTTTTTTTCTTTCAAGATAGGGTTTCTCTGTATAGCTTTGCGGCTTTCCTGGAACTCACTTGGTAACCCAGGCTGGCCTCGAACTCACAGAGATCCACCTGCCTCTGCTTCCCGAGTGCTGGGAATAAAGGCGGCGTGCGCCACCACCTCGTGACTCTGACAGTTTTTTTGTATAACAGCTATGCATGTCTCCCTATCCCTCTGTGAGTTATCTGTAAAAAGCAGGGTATGAAGAAATCAATATCATTCACTAAAATAAACAATTCTCAACTCAATACTAATAGAGGAAAAGAGCTGATTATTTAGTATGATTATTGATATCTTGTAGTAAGGACTAAGAACAACAAAGTGCTTATGAGGACACTAAGGGATTGTGATAGTTTTCAGTGTAGGCTTGACACAAAAGTGAAAAGAAATCACATTTAGTAAAGACCCAGTAAAGAGCACTTGTAATGTAAAGGAAAATAAATTCTAAGATGGACAGGAGTGTGACAACTGGAAAATATCTCACTCTCATCAACATGTCTACATTTGCACATATGACAAGGTGAGAACACAGAACTCAGTATAGTAAGATACAAACAGAAGACATCCGCAGACATTGATGTCACAATTTCACCACTGACACAAGCTTATCACTTTGGTACAATTTGCCAATGATGTTTGAAATTTACTCTTTTTTTTTTTTTTTTGGTTTTTCAAGGCAGGGTTTCTCTGTGTAGCTTTGCGCCTTTCCTGGAACTCACTTGGTAGCCCAGGCTGGCCTCGAACTCACAGAGATCCGCCTGGCTCTGCCTCCCGAGTGCTGGGATTAAAGGCGTGCGCCGCCGCCGCCGCCGCCGCCGCCGCCGCCACCACCACCACCCGGCCGAAATTTACTCTTTTCTGCTGTCATTAGCAACCTTAAGAAATCAAAGTCACTAGGTATATTTAGAGTTTTTGCACATATCTAGCCATTAAAAAGGAAACATGGAGGACTGGTGTTTTTCTTTTTATTGCTGTTGTTTGTTTTCTGTAATTTATGGAAAAATTTGATGTTTTTGCAAAGCTAAATTCTGGATGTTTTTGACTGCTTGTAAATGGAGGCAGAATTTCTGTCTCAGCTGCCCAGTCCCAAATAAATACACAGAAGGTTATATTAATTATACATGCTTGACCAATGGCTAAGGCTTTTTATTAACTTGCTCTTACATTTAAATTAACCCATATTTTGATGTGGGATGTCTTTCTGTACTGTGTGAATATGTGTTGCTCCCATTGGTTAATAAATAAAACTGCTTTGGCCTATGGCAAGGCAGGATAGAGACAGGTGGGAAATCCAAGCAGAGATGCAGGAGAAGGGTGGAGTCTGGGAGACACTATCTGGCCACACAGGGAGCAATATGCCAGCAGACAGGTAATGTCATGGCAACCTGGCAATACATAGATTAATAGAAATGGGCTAATTTAAAATGTAGAGCTGGATAACAATAGCCTGAGCTATCGGTCAAATGTTTATAAGTAATATATGCCTCTGAATGATTATTTGAAAATGGTTGTGGGACTGGGTAGGACAGAAAAAATCCTGTGTTTACAAATGGCAGCTAAGATAGGGCCCAAACATCCACATAAAACCTGAGAAAGCTTTAAAATGCTTCTAATGCACAGAAATGAAGCCACACTGGGCTTCCCAGTCTCTTATGCCAGCCTCAGTGCCTGTGAAATGGAGCTGGCTGCCAATTGCCATGAGCTAAGCCATGTGGTAGGTGTCTGCAGTCTCTCACAGGGGCCACAATACAGCGAGGCTACTTTCAGCTACTGCCTGTGGGCTTGCACTGTTAGCACTAGCACCAGCAGTATGACTAGGGTGAGTTAAGGTTTTTGCTCATATAGACAAAGGACTAAGAAACACAGTAAAAACAGATTCAGATAGAAAGGCTTCTGAATGGGTCATGGTATAATTAAAAGATATACTTAGGCTTGAGAGAGAGAAAAGAAAATAATATATATAGCTTTAAATTAAAATATAGATTTAATAATAATATAAAATCCTTAGAAAGGAAAATGAAATAATATAAAGAAAGTGGGTCACATAGGGATGGAAAATGCACAGAAAGTCTGGATTATGTATATTATTATATTGTCTTTAAAATTTTTGACTGCTATGAGACGATTGTAAAAGCTGCAGGATTAAACCAACCTATGTATTTTAAAACTATCTTGACTCCAAAATTTAATTAAAAAGGCATGCCATTTTTGGGGAAAGGTTATGTTTTTGTTTCTGCTGGAAATGAGAGGCTATGGTTTTATTCAAAATTAAAGATGATCAGATTTGACTGAGGAAGAGACCCTGAAATCCTGACTATCCATATGGATAAATAAACTCAAAAATAACTACAAGATGTATGACACATATTTTATCTGCTCAGACATAAAACAAAAAATTATCTTTAACTGGTTTATCACACAGTTTATATTTATATTGATACAGATACATATATTACCTTTTAAAAGTTTAAATATTTTCAGAGCAAGTGGAAATATTGCCAATAAAAGTGGATAGTCCACATGATCCAACATATTTTGGTTGTTTGTTTTGTTTTTTGAGTCAGGGTTTCTTTTGTGTAGCTTTGGAGCCTGTCCTGAAACTCACTCTGTAGCAGCCTGGCCTCAAACTCACAGAGATCCACCAGTCTCTGCTTTCCAAGTGCTGGGATTAAAGGCATGCACCACCACTGCCTGGCTCAACATTTTGATACACTTCTGTTACAGGTTTCTCTGAGTTCTGCATCCAAAACAGCTTCAAGTCTACTGGCTGAGATGGACCAGCAGCACAAAATGCCCCAGTCAGGACTTGACCATAATTCTAAATTTTCTCAGGGTCCTCATAAAATTACCAGTGACCCCTATCAACAAGAAGTATTCTAGAAAACTATGCCTAAATTCCCAAAATATTGTTTTATGAATGTTTGCTTTAATTTAAAGGGGGTTGTTTACAAATAGGGGGATATAATACAGAAGTGATGGCAAAAAGGGCAGGTTATTATGAAAAAAGAGTAGATTACTAAATCTGCTTTAATCCACAAAAAACTGTTAATCTCAAAATATTTTAAATTGATATGGATTTTAGTTTATTGACACAAATTTATAGTCAATTTTGTTCTACTTTATGTATATTTCTACTCTTATTTATGATATTATGCTTATGCAGTTCATTTAATATATAAGATTAAGTTCTAATTTTTAAAAGCTATTATTATAAACTATTTAGTATAATAAAATTATAGGCTAACAGTCATCTATAACAATCAAATTTCCATATATTAGATATGTTTTCAGGATCATATAGAGATTTTTTTTAGACAGATGGTCTTCAAATATTTCAAAGACTTATAGAACATGACATTTAAAATATTTAGTTAAGAGCCTGCCAACACCCGATTGGACTAAGAGGTGAGTATTTATCCTGGTACTCGAACACCTCAGTCCCTAGACTGTGGGCCCAGGGGCACAACCCTGTGCCCACACATCACCACACATTGCAGTCCCAGTTACAGGCCAGTTAGCAGGCAGACCTCCTGCAGACAGGTCAGACTACCAGCATTCCCCATCAGACCCTGTAACCCACAAGCCCCATCTCCCCCAAATCCCACCCATCCTCTGATACTGCAACTGTTCCCTGATACAGAACCTGCCAGTGCATGATTGCTAAGAGGTGAGTCTTTGTCTAGGTGGGGCCCAGGGTCACAACGCTGCGCCCTACACTACCACCCATTGCAATCCCAGTCTCAACTCAATAGGCAGGCCTGCTGTCGACAGGTAGGACTACCACCATCCCCCACCAGACCCTGTAACCCAAGAGCCTCACCTCGCCAAATCCCACCTACCCTCACAGACAGCAACTGTTCCCTGAAACAGAGCCCGCCAGCACCTGATTGGAATAAGAAGTGAGTCTTGGGGCTGGAGAGATGGCTCAGAGGTTAAGAGCACTGGCTGCTCGTCCAGAGGTCCTGAGTTCAATTCCCAGCAACCACATGGTGGCTCACAACCATCTGTAATGAGATCTGGTGCCCTCTTCTGGCCTGCAGTCATACATGCTGTATACATAATAAATAAATAAATCTTTAAAAAAAAAAAAAAAAAAAAAAAAAAAAAGAAGTGAGTCTTTATCCTCATACCCTAACACCCCAACCCCTAGACTTTGGACCCATGGACACAACCTTGTGCCCCTACACCAGCACCCATTGCAGTCCCAGTTTCAGGCCAGTTGTCAGTCAGACCTATTGCGGACAGGTCAGACTACCACCATGCCCCAACAGACCCTGTAACCCACAAGTCCCACCCATCCCAACACACCCACCTGCCAAGATTGCAGCTACTACCTGAGACAGAGCCCACAAGTGCCAATTGGACTAAAAGCTGATTCCTGAGACAAAGAGTCCATCAGCAATGATAAGACCAAGAGCTCCCACTGGACCAAGAATATCGATCAGACCAAGAGAGGCTCCCTCAGACACAGACACCACTTGCACCAAGTGAAGAAAGAGACGGGTAGATGGCAGTGCAAAAATACAGTTAAAAACTTAAAAACCAATATGGCTCCATCAGAACCTACATCAGCAAGACCTGAACATCCCAACACAGAAGAAACTGAAGAAATTGACCTTAAAAATGACCTTAGGAAGATGATAGAGATCTTTAAAGAGGAAGTGAAAATTTTCCTTAAAGATTTCAGGAAAAGTTAAACAAAAAATGGTAAGAAATCAGTAAATCCCTTAAAGAAAGCCAAGAAAAAGCAGTTAAACAAGTGAGGGAAACAGTTCAAGATTTGATAACTAAAATTGAGACAATAAAAAAGACACAAACTGAGGGAATGCTGAAATTGGAAAATCTGAGTAAATGAACAGGAAGTACAGATCAAGCATAACCAACAGAATGCAAGAGATGGGAGAGAGAATCTCTGGCTTTGAAGATACGATAGAGGAAATAGATTCATCAGTCAAGGGAAACACGAAAGCCAATAAAGTCATGACCCAAAATGTCCAGGAAATTTGGGACACCATGAAAAGACCAAACCTAAGAATAATCAGGATAGAAAAAGGAGAAGAATATCAACTCAAAGGCACAGAAAATATATTCAGCATAATCATAGAAGAAAACTTTACCAACCTAAAGAAGGAAATGCCTATGAAGATACAAGAAGGCTACAGAAAACCAAATAGACTGACTCCAAAAAAAAGAGTCCCCTTACCACATAAAAATCAATAAACATACAGAATAAAGAAAAAAATATTAAGAGCTGCAAAGGAAAAAGTCCAAGTAACCTATAAAGGCAGACCCATAAAAATAACACCTAAGTTCTCAATGGAGACTCTAAAAGCCAGAAGGTCCTAGACAGATGTTATGCAGACACTAAGAGACCATGGATGCCAACCCAGACTATTATACCCAGCAAAACTCTCAATCAACATAGACAAAGTAAACAAAATATTCCATGATAAAACCAGATTTAAACATTATCTTTCCACAAATCCAACACTACAGAAAGCACTAGAAGGAAAAATCCAAGCTAAGGAAGTTAAATACATCCATGAAAACACAGGCAATAGATGGTCCCATACCAACAAACACCAAAGAAGAGAAAAATACAACACTACCACTAAAAAAATAACAGGAATTAACAATTATTGGTCATTAATATTCATTAATATCAATGGTCTAAATTCACCTATAAAAAACACAAGCTAACAAAATGGATATGAAAACAAGGTCCATCCTTTGGCTGAATACAAGAAACACACCTCAACTTCAAAGCCAGACACTACCCCAGAATAAAAGGCTGGGAAAAGACTTTCCAGTCAAATGGATTTAAGAAGCAAGCTGGTGTAGCTATCCTTATAGCTAATAAAACAGACTTCAAACAAAAATCAATCAAAAGAGATTGAGAAGGACATTACACATTTATCACAGGGAAAATCTGACAAGATGAAGTCTCAATTCTGAATATTTATGACCCAAATACAAGGGCACCCACATATGTAAAAGAAACATTACTAAAGCTTAAATTGCACATCAAACCCCATACACTAGTAGTGGGAGACTTCAACACCACACTCTCAACAATGGACAGGTCTGCCAGACGGAAACTTAATAGAGAAATAAGGGAAATAACGAACATTGTGACTCAAATGGACTTAATAGTTATCTACAGAATATTCCACTCTAACACAAAAGAATATACCTTCTTTTCAGCACCCCATGGAACCTTCTCCAAAACTGACCACATGCAAATCTCAACAGACACAAAAAATTGAAATAACCTCCTGTATCTTAAGAGACTATCATGGTTTAAAGTTAGAGCTCAACAACAACAAAAATTACAGAAAGCCTACAATCTCATAGAAACTGAAAAATGTCCAATTGAATCACCAATGGGTCAAGGAAGAAATAAAGAAAGAAATTAAAGATTTCCTAGAATTAAGTGAAAATGAATGTACAACACACCCAAACTTATGGGACATTATGAAAGCAGTGCTAAGAGGGAAATTCATAGCTCTAAATGCCCAAATAAAGAAGTTGGAGAAATCTCACACTAGTGACTTAACAGCACAACTGAAAGTTCTAGAACAAGAAGAAGCAAACTCAACCAGGAAGAATAGATGCCAGAAAATAATCAAATTGAGAGCTGAAATCAATAAAATAGAAACAAAGAGAACAATACAAAAAATTAATGAAACAAAGAGTTGGTTCTTTGAGAAAATCAACAAGATAGACAAGCCCTTATCCAAACTAACCAAAAGGCAGAGAGAGAGAGCATCCAAATGAACAAAATCAGAAATGAAAAGGGGGACATAACAACAAACAATGAGGAAATTCAGAGAATCATCAGGTCATATTTTAAAAACCTCTATTCCACAAAACTGGAAAATCTAAAATAAATGGATAATTTTCTGGATAGATATCACATACCTAAGTTAAATCAAGACCAGATAAAATATTTAAATAGACTCATAACCACTAAGGAAATAGAAACAGTCATTAAAAGTCTCCCAACCCAAAAAAAAAAAAGAAAAGCCCAGGATCAGATGGTTTCACCTCAGATTTCTACCAGATTTTCAAAGAAGAGCTAATACCAATACTCTTCAAATTGTTCCACATGCAAACAGAAGGAACATTACCAAACTCTTTTTATGAGGCTACAGTTATCCTGATACCCAAACCACACAATGATGCAACAAAGAAAGAGAATAACAGACTAAAATCCCTCATGAACATTGATGCAAAAATACTCAATAAAATACTGGCTAACCAAATTCAGGAACACATCGAAACAATTATCCACCATCACCAAATAGGCTTCATCCCAGGGATGCAAGGATGGTTCAACATACAAAAATCTGTCAATGTAATACACCATATAAACACACTGAATGAAAAAAAACACATGATCATCTTATTAGATGATGAAAAGACCTTTGACAAAATCCAACACCCCTTCATGATAAAGGTTCTAGAGAGATCAGGAATACAAGGAACATACCTAAACATAATGAAGGCAATTTACAGCAAGCCAACAGCCAACATCAAATTAAATGGAGAGAAAATCAAAGTAATTCCACTAAAATCAGGAGCAAGACAAGGCTGTTCACAATCCCATACTTATTCAACATAGTACTTGAAGTTCTAGCTAGAGCAATAAGACAACAAAAGGAGATCAAGGGGATCCAAATTGGAAAGGAAGAAGTCAAACTTTCACTTTTGCAGATGATGTAATAGTATACATAAGTGATTCCAAAAATTCAACCAAGGAACTCCTACAGCTGATAAACTCCTTCAGTAATGTAGCAGGATATAAGATTAACTAAAAAAAAAAATCAGTAGCCCTCCTATATACAACTGATAAATGGGCTGAGAAAGAAATCAGAGAAACATCATCCTTTACAATAGCCACAAATGATATAAAATACCTTTGGGTAATTCTAACTAAGCAAGTGAAAGACCTGTCTGATAAGAACTTTAAGTTTCTAGAGAAAGAAATCAATCAAGATACCAGAAAATGGAAAGCGCTTCCATGCTCATGGATAGGTAGAATTAACATAGTAAAAATGGCAATCTTACCAATAGCAAGCTACAGATTCAATGCAATTCCCATCAAAATCCAACACAATTCTTCACGGACTTGGAAAGGACAATACTTAACTTTATATGGAAAAACAAAAAACCTAGGATAGCTAAAAGAATCTTGTATAATAAAGCAACCTCTGGAGGCATCATGATCCCTGACCTCAAGCTCTACTATAGAGCTGCAGTAATAAAAAAAAAAAAGCTTGGTACTGGCATAAAAACCAACATGTGGACCAATGGAATTGAATTGAAGACCCTGACATTAATCCACATACCTATGAACATATGATTTTTGACATAGAAGCCAAAACTGTACCATGGAAAAAAGAAAGCATCTTCAACAAATGGTGCTGTCATAACTGTAAGTCAACATGCAGAAGATTGCAAATAGATCCATATCTTGTGCCATGCACAAAACTCAAGTCCAATTGGATCCAAGACCTCAACATAAATACAGTTACACTGAACTTGATAGACGAGAAAGTAGGAAGTAACCTTGAGTGCATTGACACAGGAGACCACTTCCTAAATATGACAACAGTAGCACAGACACTGAGAGAAACAATTAATAAGTGGGACTTCCTGAAACTGAGAAGCCTTTGTAGAGCAAAGGACATGATCAATAAGACAAAATTACAGCTTACAGAATGGGAAAAGATCTTCACCAACCCCACATCTGACAGAGGGTTATCTCCAAAATATATAAAGAACTCAAAAAGCTAGACTTCAAAATACTGAACAATCCAATTAAAAAATGGGTTACAGAGCTTAACAGAATTCTCAACAGAAGAATCTCAACTAGTGAAAGACAATTAAAGAATTGCTCAACTTCCTTAGTCATCAGAGAAGTGCAAATCAAAACAACTCCAAGATACCATCTTCCACCTGTCAGAATGGCTAAGATCAAAAAAACTGAAGACAGCTCATGTTGGAGAGGATGTGGAGCAAGGGGAACTCTCCTACACTGTTGGTGGGAAAGTAAACTTGTGCAGTCACTCTGGAAATCAGTATGGTGGTTTCTCTGAAAATTGAGAATAAGTCTTCCTCAAGACCCATATATATCACTCTTGGGCATATACCCAAGGAATGTTCAATCTTACCACAAGGTCACATGCTCAGCTGTGGTCATATCAGAATTATTCATAATAGCAAGAACCTGGAAACAACCTAGATGCCCCTCAACTGAAGAATGGATAAAGAAAATGTGGCACATATACACAATGGAGTACTACTCAGCAGTCAGAAACAATGATATCATGAAATTTGCAGGAAAATGGATGGAACTAGAAAAGGTCATCCTGAGTGAGGTAACCCAGACTCAGAAGGACAAACATAATATGTACTCATTCATAAGTGGATACTAGATATGAGGCAAGGGATGGCCAGACTGCAACCCACAGCTCCAGAGAAGCTAGCTCACAAGGAAAGACCCTAGGAGGGCCATATGGATGGCCCAGCGAATGAGAAGTGGATGATATCTACATGAGTAGGTTGGGAGTCGGGGTGGTGGTGGCAGAGGACAAAGAGTGGGGGATGAGAACATGGGGAAATGGGAGGGTCTAGCTAGAACAGGGACAGAGTGGGAGGACAGAGAAGGAGATGCCATGATAGATGAGGACATCATTGGAATAGGAAGAGACTTGGTGCTGGGGAGTCTCTCAGGAATCCACAAGGATGACCTCACCTTGGATTGCTGGCAGTGTTCCAGAGGGTGCCTGGACTGATTTACTCTGTTGACCGGTCTAGTGAATAACCTAGCTGTCATCATAGAGCCTTTTGTCCAGTGACTGATGGAGGCAGATGCAGAAATCCACAGCCAGGTGCCAGGCTGAGCTCTGAGAATACAATCGATGAGAGAGAGGAGAGATTCTGTAGGTGGGGATGTTGAGATCATGGTGGGAGGATGTACTGAGATGACCGGCCACACTAGTGGAAGCACATAAATTGTAAACTAGTGGCTGTGGAGCCCCCGTGGGACTGGACTCGGCTCTCTGAATACAGATGGTTGTTTGGCTCAAACTGTTTTGGGGGGCACCCAGGCAGAGGGATCGGGATCTGTCCCTGGTGCATGGGCAGGCTTTTGGGAGCCCTGTGCCTGCAGTGTGACACCTTGTGCAGCCTTGGTGCAGTGGAGAGGAGTTAGACATGCCTAGGTTTGATGTGTCAGGTTCTGCTGACTCTCCATGGAAAACCTTGATTTGGGGGATGTGGGATGTGGGGTGGCTTGGGAGAGCAGACTGGGGGTTGGGAGGAGGGAGGAGGTGGGATCTGTGGTTGGTATGTACAGTGAGTAGAAAATTTCTTAATAAAGAAAAATGAAAAAATAAAAAAGAATCCAGGACCACAAGCCCAGGGATGGTACCATCCACAATGGTCTGAGCCCTCTCACATCAATCACTAATCAAAAAAAAAAAAAAATCTTTACATGCCTGCCTACAGGCCCAATCTTATGGTGGCATTTTCTGAATTGAGGCTCCCACCTATCTTATGACTATAACCAAGCTGACATAAAACTAGCCAGTACAAGAATGTAACTAATTTGTCTTCTTAGGCTTCCAATCAAAATTTGATTTTATACTATCTCTTTAAATCAGTTGTGAAGTATTAGAAACTCAAAAAATAAATCAGACTATCTAGCCTACTGTTTTTAATAAAAAATAAAAAAATAAATAAATAAAATAAGATATTTGATTAACATAGGGTTTTTCATGACAATGAGACACATCTGCTCCTGGAAGCACCAATGCATTTCAGAAATGATGGACATTGAAGAAACTTCTTTTGGAGTGTACATTCATTATGACAAGTCTAGCCATTTGGGTAAGAAACTGGTCTTGCTTGGAATGCTTGACAACATATTGTATCCTGTCCTCTTCATCTCAGACCTCAGCTTGATTTTTCTACTTAACCTTATCCTGCCTGGCTGTTGGCCAAACGGCTTTATTATCAACCAATAAGAGCAACACACAGTCATAGATAGCGTAAACAAGGGCCATCCCACAACACTGCTACTTTTGTAAATAAGACATTTTTTGGTCATAAAATTAAAAGTATTTTTGAATGATACTATTGATAAATTGTAAGTTCAATAAATCTGTAAAACAGCATGAAGATTTTTTCCTAATATTTTTGAATGTTTCTAAACTATCTCTGCAATATTGGGTGATAAGATAGCTAATCAGATGAACATATCTCAAGAAAAATTAGGAATAAGATGTAATTACAGCAATATTTTCAAGAAAATAGCAAGATACACATTGTTTCTGCTTGGGAATGGAAGGCTAAATGGTGAATGTGACATACTAATCAGAAATAACTCATCATAGGAAAAAGGTTAGGCAGTCTCTGAAGGATGCTAGAGAAAGGTTTTTGATTCAAGTGGTCATAAGAGACCCTCCATTCTTGAAAAAAGTATGCTTCAAAAGAACAGTTTGAAATATTTTTATTCTTGTGGGTTTCAGAATGTGGAAAATATCAGCAAATCTCAAATCATATTGAAAAGCATCTTGCAGTACTTAAGAACCAAACTGATTTCCCTCTTCATCTGAGTGTGTGCAGAGACCAGATGGTGAACTGTGCACTGAGGTTTAGAAATTTGTATTGTGAAGGACTTTTTGAGTCTGATTATGCACTAAAGATGAAAGACTGTGAATCACTACCAATTGGATTTCAGGTCTCAGGGAAAATGGGGACTTTTTTTATTTTCTCACTGTGATTTCACCTAAAATACAAGAACTTTTTTCTCAAGTTTTTCTTTCTGACCATTTGGAGCAGCTTTCCTTCATAATGTAGTCTTAATGCCATCAACCACTCTTACTCATGCCTTCAGAAGGATCATTCTCAAGCCCAGGGCAACATCATTTTTTTTAATTAATAGAGATTCTGTTCAGGTATCTATAATTCTCTCTCGGTGACATTATCTTTCCATGTGGTTTTCTGTGCCTGTGTTTTGGTTTTTCTCAGCTATGTGCCTTCCCCTTGGGTAAGTGTCCATGGCTTCACAGCTAGATAACTTCTGAGTTCATCTTGCTTGTTTCTACAGGTTGGATTCTTTGTTTTTTAATAATTGATTCCCAGTGTTTACAGTACACGTTTCAGAATCTCATATATGTTGTTTTTTCTTGTTATTTTCAGACATCAGAGTAGGTATATAAACATATTGTTTCTTATTGATTAGTATAGATATTTTCTAATTCCTATCAAGCTCACCCATGTAGTTATTAATTTTCTTAGATTTTGCAATATTTTCTTCTTGTTTTATTACTTTTTATCAGTGTCATTATAAAAATGATCTTATATTTTTGCAGTTTATTTGAATAATGCCTTCTTTCTTTAAAACAATGTAAGAAGAACTGTGTGTGTTACATGGTATTCATTTCCTCTATAATCTACATACTTGAACTTCAGGCCAAGAGCAAAGCTAAAGTGCATTGATGGTCATAGAAGGTCGAACTGAACCAAAACTTGAATGGTACAATATGTCAGGCTTGGTTCCACTTATAAACGTCAGTACTGGGCTTTACAAATAAAAGTCATGATTTAAATTAAGTCAAGATCCTTAAATCTGTATAGTTTGAACGTCATGAAAAGAAAAACTGAGCTCTTTTCTCTAGCAAATTAATTTTCTTGATCAATGTGCTAAAGAATGAAAAAAAATATCTAATTCTTGATAAAATTTCTTAGCATCTAATCTGTTCTGATGTTTGTCCTGTGGAATTTACCTACCCCAGTGGCTTTCTGATAAGGTTAAAAAGAAACTCCTTTTTGTATTTCTAAATCTGTTTTCTTTATTCTCACAAACTGCCATTTGAAAGTATCTAGTCAATTATTACTTAAAAGGACGTTTTTGTGTATTTTAATTTTAGTTTAGTTTTATGTATCTTTATATACATATGCCTGCTTGTCTGAATGTTCATCTTGTACATCAAATGCTAGAAGGTTCCTGAAGAGGGTGTTGGATCTTCTAGAACTTTGGATATAGGTTGTTGTGAGCTGCCCAATGGGATTGCTAGGAATCCAACCCAGGTTCTCTGCCTTAAGATCAAGTGCTCTTAACCCCTGAGTCATCTCTTTACACCCTTGCTTGTTTCAGAAACAGGGTCTCATGGATCTCAGGTTGACCTAGACCATACAATGTAGCAGAAGAAATCTTGAACATCTAGAATATTGTGCCTCCAACACCTGTGTGCTGAGACTGTAGATATGTATGCACAAACTTGAAGAATTTTTGAAATGAGATTTTTCAATCTTGAGTCTTACATTTCAACTTTGCTTAGGTTATTTATCTTAAAATATTCTGAAAATAAACATGGAAGTTTTCAGACATAAAGAAGAGAAATTTTTCAATATCATAGAGCCACAATATGAAAAGCCTATCTTCAATAAAAATAAAAATTATAAAAATAGACATCCAAACTTGAAAATATCAAATTAAATGGAGTACCATGAACAACATATTCGAGTAGAATAGATTTTTTATTAAATATATGATAAATATTTATGCATGTATATATATTTTTGCGTGTATATGTGTATATAATTTATTTCAACATTGTTCATTTACAGAACATTTGAGAGGACAGTACACACATTTCCTATAGGTTTTCGACTTCCACATATTCATTGCTCCCTCTACTATCAATATATTCAACATCCTAGTTCATTTGGTAGTTAAATTGATACCTAAATAACCAGTATCCCCACTTCTTACCATTACAGGCAGATCAATAAGTGCTCTTAATATCAATCAGGTACTTCTATTTTATGATGAATTTTAAGAATCAAACTATAGTTCAATAAAGAAAAGTATGCCAAATTGGACAATACTTTGCCTTTCTGCTTGGAGACAATGTCTGTATACACTATTGTATCTGATAAACAAAAAATGTTTTCTCAGCTTTCAGTCTGCAGGAGGAAGGTGGAATAGGAACAACCACTTAATACAGGGACCTTCTCAATCTCCCTGTTGCTCTAAAGATCTGTCTCTTCTCTTGGTGCTAACTCCCAATTGCGGTTCTTCAGGCTTGGATCTTATATCTTTAGCCATCTGCTCCCACTTAATTGATGTGCTTTTGTGTGCCTTTTGTTTTTCTTTATAGACTTAACCATGATGGTGTTTGAATTTCTGCAAAGTACTGAATTCATGAGATCCTCTAGGAATATTTCTACTGTTTCTACATTGCTGTAATTAAGTTTCAACATTTTATTAGTATATTATGATATACTCCTTGGGAAAAGAGGTATAATTTGGTACTCACAATGATCTGATAATGTTATCATGTTTTTAACAATAGAATTTTTTGGTAGGGTTCATGAATTGTACTTTTGCTTTAAAACATAGATACATACAATGTGTGTCATATGGTGTGGTGTAGTTTCAATAGAAATACTAATGCAGACAGTAGGTAAATATTTAAGCATTATTCACATAGTGGGCATTTCTCTAACTTCAATCCATACAAAACAGTAAGAAGAACATAATGATAGAAA